>NC_136734.1:21122500-21657500 GCF_936440315.1 Barbus barbus | reverse complement strand
TAAATGTGCTTGTGCAAATGATTTCATATATGAAAATATAGAGGGATGGACACAGAGGCAAGTGTTTGTTCGCCCACTATGACATTCGAGAAATGTCAGTGAGCTTTATATAGTGTCCTCAGTGCTGGAGGCAGATATGTTTTGACTGTAGATGAGGAACAGTGAATACAGATGCATCTGCAAGCCTTAAGTTCCCATGGCTACATCAGATTATTGCCTGATTACTTGCATACAGCAACATCTCTGCCTCCTCTCAAGCACAGCTATGAAGTATGGTCTCAACTTTTAAGGTACATAAACACCAGCTCAGTTATGGAGGTCTAGTAACACTTAAAAGTTAAATATAAAATATGTTGTCAATTTAACCATTCAAACATACAAATAGATATAAATTCATAACTTTTAAAGTGACAAATTCATAAACATAATTCATATTGTAATGTAGTTAAATAAAAATGATATAAAACATAAAATATTTTAAATTGAAAAATAATTTGACATAAAAAACTTTATTTGATTCATGCTTACAAAATGACTTCACTTTCCATAAGTTGATATTAATTTGTCCATAACATGGAGTTGGCTAGAAGACTGCTTAAACAGTTAAAACTGTACATAAAACACTTAATTTGATTCATGCTTATATAAAAATAATATTGTAAATCAATATAAAAATAGATTGTAAATGGTATTCCTTTCCTCATTGGTCAAGTGTCTTTCTATCTTTATTTGTCAGTCAAGATGTCATGGGAACAATCACTCTGAAATTGTCTGTTGATGTAAGAACAGAAATAATTTGTGTATGACAGTCAGGCACCAAAAATGTCATATAAATATTTACAGTGACTTAAAAAAGCACACACAGCCATGTAGTGCAGCAACCATGACTCAGCTAGAGTCTATATTAGCGTGGGTTGAAAGGACAAGCTGTTGATGTAGCCTACATAAATCATTATGCAGCGGTATCAAAGGTGAGCCGGTGTGTTTTGAACATGAGGAAACGATGTACTTTCATTCTTTCTCTTTTAGACTGCGCTGAGTCGATCGCCGAGTTCACGGATGTGAAGACGTCGGTTCGGTGATCTGCTGGCCTGGTCTGCGCATGAGCGGGGACGCAGAGGGAGAGGAGTGGGACTGGGAGCAGCTGTGGCAAATGTTCCACCAGTCCAGAAATCTCGAGAAGAAAAGACCGAAGAAAACACTTTAATGCACTCTTTGAGCGGAATCTAGTGAGGAGAAGCGCGTCGGACGTCCACGATCACCTGTGAAGCGTCCAAAGTAGCAGATCGGCGCGTTTTCTGAACTCACTGCAAACAAAATAACAACCCCGAAAGACTGACAATAAAAGCCCACAACTGACACCAGACCGAACCAGGGCCTCGATACACCGTCCTCTCCTCAACTCGGACATTTACCCTGCACTATTTCAGAAAAGCCCTTTTCTTCTCTTTGTGAAACTCAGGAAACAATGAAGACTTAAACTCATGCGTTAGCCGCTGCGTGTGTGTGCGCGCGCGTGCGTGCTCATCTCCAGGAAACTTTCTCCCGTCGCTTTTAAAGACTGGAAGCAGAAGAAGCTTTAACAGACTCGGAGAAGAAGCTCAGGCTGTCTTCTTGATTTCTGCATGGAGGTGAGGGGCGAGGACAGGGGATCGGACGGCAGCAGAGGCCCCGACTCGACCCACTTTCCTCTCTACAGCAAACCCTCGCGAGCACGGCTGACGGATCCTGACATGATGATCTACCCCAGCTCTGGAGGAGAGGATCTCACGGGGAGAGCTGCCGCTGCCGGGTGCGAGTCGCCCTCCTCGGATGGGCCGGGCAGCAGCCGGATGTCGCCCACCGACGGGCCCGCGGTCTTCCCACCTTTACCGCCGCCCCCTGCGCCGTCGGGAATCGGGGCGCAGGGGAGCGTGGATGAAAGTGATCAACAGGATGGGCCAGAATATGAGGAAGAGGAGGTTGTTTTCCCCCTTTCAGCACCGCCCACCAACCAGTAAGGATTCATCTCGCACACATGCACCTTTTATGTTAGTAATTCATGATGGGAAAGCAATTCTGACATGGGATGGTTGCAGCCCTGTTAAAAAGTAGTTAGATATCTACTTCCATATGGTTGATTACCATTTTTTGTTGTTGTTAACTGGCAGCTGTGGTCACTAGAAATTTAGTGTGTAAAAAATATCCGTATTTTACAGTGCAAGTTGCAAGCATTAAGAGAAAGAGATTACAACTCTATATGCCTAGATTCCTATGTGTAGTCATTGTATATTTAACACCATTAAAAACAATTCTAGTATAAACATTAAATTAGCATTTCAATCAATCCAGTATACATAACTGATAACAAAAAAATTTCTTGTAAAAAATATTGTAAAAAATAAAAGTTGCATAATTCATATTCATTTTATTTTATTATTAACATAACGTTTCTAATTTTAGAAAATATATTTTTCTGTTGCCTTTTTTTAACTGTATATTGTAAAGTGATTTACGTTTAACCAATTTTTTACAGTAGCATTTTTACTTTTTCCTTACATTGTAAACGTAGACACCGCTCGGTTTTGATACAGACCATTGACAAGCATTCATAAGTAGCAAATGTCACTGTACGTATGTCGTATGCATATTTAAATTTAACAGACACTCTTGTCAAGTCACCTTTGTGACTTTCATATGATATTATTTACTTCCTCATATTACAGAATGCGAGGTTATGTATTCTGAATTGTATGTATTACATATTGTGCCATTTAGTTATGGGTTAGCCATATAACTTTACCACCTTCTTTCATGAGCTATATGTAGTGTCATGTAAAAAAATCACTCTATTCTGCCACTGCATCTTTTTTTTTGTTGTGAATTATAGTTTTGACTTATTCATTGCAATAATATGGTGTTTGAATGTCTTTGGTGTATCTAGACCTTCCTTCTGCACACATTGTGAAGCTGCAGTTACTGATAAATGATTGTGACCGCTTTCTGTGTCATCCATTATCATATTGGTGACAAGATCAGTGGCTGATTCTAATGAAGAATGCCAGGGTGGTGACATAGTCTAAATCACGATAAGCTAAATGATAGTGTGTAATTTATTGGGGCTCTCTCATATCTTTGGTTGCTCAAGAGTAGGTGGATAATCAGGCCTGGAGTTTTATACAGCGCCCAGTTGTTTCAGCTCATCCTTAAACTAAGGTAATCAAAAATACACTAATAT
Source organism: Barbus barbus (assembly GCF_936440315.1). Lineage (NCBI taxonomy): Eukaryota > Metazoa > Chordata > Actinopteri > Cypriniformes > Cyprinidae > Barbus > Barbus barbus. The sequence continues at coordinate 21,654,283 of NC_136734.1, read as the reverse complement.
CAGAGTTTCAATATTTTACAGTAAAACATAATTTTAAAATACTTGAAATATTAAAATGTAACTTCTGTTTTACTGTATATCATAAAGTAACTTACACTTAGCCAGTGTTAAGTAGTGTTTTTAGTTTTCCATTCATTTTAAATTGTGCACCATTGTTTCAGCTCCTCAAAAACACAAACACTATCATCAGTTTTCAGGATTTTACAGTAAATAATTTTTTTTAAAATACACTTTCATTGATCGAACCAAAGCATGATGATTTCAATAAGAAACCTGCCTATGATTTGACAGCAGCTCTTACTCCAACTTTAAAGAAATAATTGTGAATCAAGGGATTTCTCGATGCTAATTCGGATATCATTTTCTGTTGTTGTCAGTGGTTTCTTTGAAAGTGCTCAAGGTTGTCACAGAAAGCGTGGGGTGATTTTATTTTGACTTTTGGTATCATTCATGGCCTTTTCAGATGTTTTTTTTTTTCTTTAGTGCTGCACAGTGCAAAAGAGGAAAAAAACCCAAAGATCACAGAAGAGATACTACAATTATGTTATAAGTTTGCCTTGTGAATCGTGCACTGCCGCTCTGCATCATACAGTTGTTAGCTCTTGAGATACACTGTTGCCGTAGACTGGTGACCCAATTATGACGAAAGTTTCCTCAGAGCTTCCAGATGATTGACTCTGACAGACTCGACTGCCTATAAGGCTGGGCAGTGTTGCTTTCTGATGCACCGATTCTGAACCAGAGGTGCACCATAAGCTTATATTACTGTATGCACTCAACGACTTCTGAATTTGCGCCACTATGAGGTATAATTCACATTTCAGCCCTTATCTTCTCAAAATGGCTTAGGCTGTGACATAATAGAAGCCTGTGTCGGCTTATGGCTCAGTGCATGTCTAAAATATGCAACACCTTTGCAGTGAAGAGGAAGCACACGAGTGTCCCATGTGATTAGGTGACGTCAACAACTTGCAGACTTGTTTTATTTTTGGTATATATTTTGACACCAGGATGTCAGAAAAAAACCCTACTACTTGTGCAGACAGCGCATAACTTGTATAACATCTATAGCTGCATATTCTCTTGATTTCATCATTTCCAGATCCACTTTCAATTTTCTTTTAGACAGTTTTTTCAATGTTTTGTCAAAGAAGTAGGTTGAATGGCAGTGCAGTGCACATTCTCTGGGTTGGAAGCAGTTCTGCGTGTCAGAATGTGTGACTAAAGTTAGTGCTTTAGTAGCGCCCAGGAGCCATGATCGTTCACGCCTCTGCTGCACACTTCATTCATAAACAATGATGCCAGCAGCGGAATAAATATTTCACAGATGCTTTCTACTGTTTAACAAAGACAGGCCTTGAACGCAAACAAACAGCACTGTGGAAAAAGAGCAGGTTGATTTTGTTTCCACGAAGATTAGAAAGGATTTGGAGTCATAACCGGTTTCCCTCAAGAGCTGGAAAGAAAGAGAGAGTTTGATTTGGAGATCAACAGCGGTGGCAATTTTGTCTGCTAGATAAGCAATTGTTCAACAAACTCACTCTCCGTCAGGGGCTAATTGAACATCCATCCTGGTTAATTGCCTTCTTTTTGAGAAATACAGGGACTTTGGAATGCCAAGTGGCAAAGCCAATTGCAGAAACTGCTGGTCGCTGTGGTGAAATATGTCCTTCACACAGTCAAGAGGCTTATGTGGTAGAAAAATCTTCTCTTTCCTCTTTTTTTGGACAACTTCTCTAATTCATTGTTTTTGACTGCATTCATGACCTTATGTTTTTAGTTAAAGCAGCAGTTTTATTTCACAAGGATTGTTTTTAACCATTTCTTAATTGGTCTTAAGTCATCTGCATTTACTTTTAACCACCTCCTTATTGCATGTTTTAAAACATATGAGCACCAGGATTTATTCAAGCATTGCACATTTCAGATCATTCCCTGGCTGTTTATGGACATTTATTGATTTATTTTGAGAAGAATGTAGGTCATGTAGGCCAAGTTGATATGATGGTTTCCCCATTATACTGTAAAAGGTCTAATGCTGTAAAAGCTCAGCTCTTTTATGGATTGTCTAAAGACAAAAAGGGTTTATCTCCATATAGTGGACTTCAGTGGGACCCGACGGATTGAAGGTTTCAATGCAGCTTCAAAGGGCTGTACATGATCCCAGCCAAGGAATAAGGGTTTATGTATTGAAACGATCAGACTTTTTATAAAAACCTTTTAGCTAATTACTAATGGTTTCGTTAGATTAACCTTATTCCTAAACTGGGATCGTGTAGAGCCCTTTGAAGTCCATTGAAGTCCACTATATGGAGAAAACTCCTGGAATGTTTTCCTCAGTTTTCTTCATCTTATTGTTTATTGTAGAGTTTATATACTTATATACAGCTTAAAGAATTCTGCTTTAAATTTAGTCACTAACACTAAAAAGCTGAATATAATAAATGGATTTAATTCTAGGAGATGATAGGAGTTTGCAGATATGTAAATGATATAACTTTAGGAACAATCTCAAGTTTAAAATCTTTCACATAGCAGTGACTTTGGTTTATTTGAAAAAGACAGACCTTTTTCAACTAGCAGCAGATTCGTGGATCAGCGTACAGCTCTTGAGGATGTATTATCCATGTCTTGCTTGACCCCGTTTCGGCTCCTGCCACACAGTAACTGCTCGCTGAAGATGGGCTCTTTAGTCATCCATCTGTGTGCTGGAGGACAGTCCCGTGTGCTGACTCTAACAAGCTGTGACACTCCATCATGTGTGAAGAAAAACAAAGCTGTTTGGCAGCTGCTCCCAGACCCCATACATCTCCACCTTTTTTCTAGTGTGGAAACTTCTGAAAAATTGCATCGCTAGTCCAGGCACTTTATATAATGGTTGGTTGTTGAGCAAACCAGCGGGTTACTGATGTTCTGACCTGCTGCGTTTGCTCGTTTACAGAGTGTAATATTTTTATGTTGGCATTAAAAGGAAAGCCAAAGTTTGAATTTGAAGTGTGTGGAGTGCCAAATAGTTTAGCCAAAACTGAAAACTTATTTACACACACAACGAACAACACAAGGGTGATCAAGTTGTGTCCTCCCATCTCGCATCCCGTTTGTCCCCTCCCTTCCCGCCCTGCCTGCTCTCTTTTGCTGAGCCGTTTCATACTTTGCATTATTTGAGCGACTGCCTTCACAGAGGAAGGATATCAAAGGCAGACAAGGCAATTCTTCATTCTCCAGCATCTCTTGGTTAAATCTTTAACCCAATGCAGCGATAGCCAGCTTGGATTATTTCACTTTTGGTCATCAGATAAGACTGTGCCAGCCATATGTGAGGTGGAGTCCCCCTCCACTCGAGTTTCTGCTCACTGACTTAGAGCTGTGAGGTGATAGCACTCAAACAGCAGGTTCTCTGGGACATGGCAACGGCCAAATGGGAGGTTTGTCTGGTGAGACAGAGGAGACAGACCCCGGCGACTCGGCAGTTGAGCGGGATTACTTTGTGAGTGAGTGAGAGCGAGCCCGAGAGCCCAGGATGCAGCAGAGGATGAATTCAGCGTAAGTGGGACACGAACGCTGCCGTTCGGAGCTCAGACTCGCAGAATATGGAGTAAAGAACTTCCATATTTTCTGTTTTGCCCTCTTTGTCTTGTCTGTTCTGTTCTCATTTTCAAAAATATTATTAATAATAATAACACTTCTGGGCTTTTATTAAAAAGCGCAGTTCTGACCAGAGCTGGGTGATTTATTACACATTCATCATATATTCACAATGAATGTGCATTAAGATAAATGTTCTAATATCATCTCTGATTTAAAATAAGCAGCAAAAACTGCTTTAAAGTTGGAACTTTCAATCCATTTTTATGAATCACTTAAAACTATTATCCAGGCTAATATAATTCAACACTTTGATTCAAGACAAAACATTTAGTTTCATCATTACTGCATGGCATTTTACATATGATATGCATTTCCTTTATTTATATATATATAAATTCTTTTTTTATAGATGGATAGATACATAGGTAGATATTGTGTAAAATTATTTCCAGTTAAATATATTGCGCTTATTTTTTTTTTTTTACTGTTTTGTAATGTCTAGGCCTACTGCCTAGAATAATTATGGATTTTTTTTTTTTACGTATCAGCTAACCCAGCCATAATTCTCTTTGGAGATTTTTTTTTTTTGGCCATAATATTTCTCTTGTATTTTAATATAATGTAATATATTCTATACTATATATAATTATTATTTTACATATATTTTGTATATTTTATTTAGGTTTTCATATTTACTTTATATATTTATATTATACTTTTTGTAGTATAAACAGTGCATTTAGTGTGTTTTATTTCAAATGAAAAGCGATTGTCTCGGGTGGACAGATGTTAAATGCACAAATTTGTAGTTGAGCGTGGTTACATAGTGCTTGTACTAAGAGTTGATGAATTAGTGATGTGTTATTCTTCATTATAAATGTTTCAAACCATTTGAGGTCAAAGTTGTTTATTCATCAGTTTCAAACTGTCAGGAAGTTTTCGCAACAGTAATGCTGTTTTTTTCTGGGGTTCAGATGGAGATCATCAGGATTTTCTGTGTTCTCTGTCCTCAGAATGAGAGATGTGCTCATGACAGCTGACAGTATAGTGGAAGGACAGTACTAACATAAGGCTGTGCAGCTTCATTACTCAAGCCATGCTGATGAGCGGTGACGTGACATTTTTAGTGGTGTTTTTGAAGTAGTTGAAACCCATCAAGATAGACGGATGAGTTGAAACTACTTGAGAGAGCGAATACGACCCCTCAATCAAGTCTCAACAAGCCCGCTCTGCCCTCGCTTCCTCCAAGATGAAGTGTTGTAAATTGAGAGGTCCAGCTCCTTTTCTGATGTCTGGGACGAACTAACCGCAGAAAGGTCATGTTTCCTGCGAGCCAGCTATGAAGATGAAACATCCAGCAAGAATATTGTCCTTCTTCCCTGATATCTTGTCAGGATCTTTTCATGGCATTATTGTTGAATAATTCAAAAGTCCCTAGTATGGATCTAAAAATACAGCCATTGTCTGGAAATCATAACATATTCAAGTGCTGAGAGATTTGTGTTTGAGTGCTGGAACATTCACTCTCTTATTGGGTTAATTTTGCAGTCAAAAGAGCTTTTTTACTTCACACATAAGTACTGTGAAGTACCACTTTTCTTGTGATGTGTCATTATAATTAAAGTTTGTGGGCTAATGAGCACGTGGTTAACTAGTGCATATTTCTCACCCCTATTTATGGTTCAGAGCTCTGCTGTGCCAAAGCTGTGAATGAAGTTGCTGATGACATGCTGCTGTGGTTGTAATCATTTATTTTTGTCCGCTGTGCTGCATATATCAGTTGATTTCCATTACAGCGAGACACAAAAAGGGCAGTGAGTATCAAGGCATGCGAGTGGTTTGAGTGTTACTTGTCCACCTCAGCACACTTCCTGTTCCTCTGCTTTTGCATGAGTCGAGTTTGAGGCAACAGACTTTCACAGTCATGCTTGAGATATATATATATATATATATATATATATATATATATATATATAAGGTGAAGTGTCAGTTCTCTAGATTCCTGCTCTTGGTCGCTGTTATATTGAGAAGTAGTGTTTAAAGCACAGTTTTTAAGCAGCATACCCTAAATGACGTTGTGTTTTAGTTTGCAAACAGTATCTAAAAATGTTAGACATTTATTCTGCAGATGTGATGTTGACGTGCAAATACAAGCAGTCATATTATATCTTGATGGATTAGTTGTCATCTAATCCAGCAGTTGAGCTGATGGTGTATCTAAGAATTATTTATTTTATTTTTTTTGTCTCACAGCCACATGCAGAGTTTTTTTGTTTGTTTTCTTTTCTTACTGTTAAAACTAGTGGAGCCGGTAGAAAAAAAAAAAAAAGATTACATTGAATGATTTCTTCTTACCTTAATTAAAATGCTAAATAAAATAGTAATAACATCAACTTTGGTTAATGTAAATGTATTACATCATGCATTATTAATATAATTTTTTATTCCCTATAAGTACACACATTTAAGGCCATATGATTTCCAAGATGTAGAAAATATGGATTAAATTGTGTGATTCAGTCATAAAAATTGACTAGCATCTGTGAATATTAAACTGTAAAAAAGACTACTATTTAAATATGAAGTCCGCATATACTGCATATTTTGAAAATAAGTGATCATATAAATAAATAAATAAGTATCATATAAAATATAGAAATATTTAAAACACACAAATAATTTCTGGGGGGGAATTAATATATTATTACAAAGGGTTCTTATTATTGTATTTTAATGATATATTAAATTGTACTTTTTATGAATTGAATAGATTGAACTTGTTTTTTGTTGCTTACAGCTGATTAGGGGTCAACCGATATGTGTTTTTCAGGGCCGATACCGATTATTACAGACCAAGTAGACCGATAACCGATTTATTGAACCGATATATATGTCTGGTGCAAAAATGAAAATGAATGTCAAAATTAAGAATAACAAGGGCTCTGACAAAAACGGCCTTCCCTAGTGTTGGTTGCACTTCTTACTCTTGTCTTCCCCCATGCATTCTTCTACAATAAGGGTAATATATAAAGAGAGAGTTAAAAGTGGGGTCACTGTATGCTTCATGATTAAGCCTATGAATACTAAATACTACAGCTAAACAGCTTGGGGAAATGTAAGTATTTGGCTTCAATAATTTACATGTTAGAAATGTATGTGTAATAGCATAACCTCTCATAATTCTTCATTAATTATTTTCGGTTGACTAAATCATAACCTACAAGAGGTGACTATTCAATTCATCATCTAATGCACATCAGTTGATTAATTTAAAAAGCGCAATGTATATAATAAGTGTAAATAATTTAATTGTCTTCATAGCTCCATTGTAGAAGTTGCGAAGAAGACCGCAACTATTTTAATGAAACTATAACACTAATAGCCTGTTATAGGCTCACTTGGTTCAATAGCCTATTGAAATGTCCCAATTTCCGTCATCCTAATCTTGGCCTATGTGACAGTAACTTAATCTTGGCCTATGTGACAGTATCTTAGTCTTGGCCTATGTGACAGTAATTTCCATTAGTTTTCATTTACAGAACAGTGCAAATGAAGGCATAAAACATTAATTTAATTTATCTTTTAATCAAATGAGAGTTGAACTCTATTTTTTGGCAAACAAATGTGTTTACTATTAAAATTAAAACATGTAAGAAATAGCTTATTGTGTGATTGTTCTTTTAAACAAAAGTTGTAATAATTGTAGTAGCATTAGTAAATAAACCAAACTTTTATTTTGACGGGTTGCCATGAGGACCTCTTAAGTTTCTGTAGCCTATTTATGATATGACGATCGTTTTACTCAAACGAAACAGTCAAATGCTCATGAAGTAACTCTCAGAGCAGTTCTGGGGATGATGTTCATGTATTTATGTCCTCATTTAGTGACATGGCAGATGCGGAAAACACCGCGAGCGTCGCGCACTTCAGTGTGTGTGTGTGTGTCTAAACCGCGCGTCTGTGCCATTCACATATACAGAGACACGCCGAACATGCAGCATTCATATTTAAATAGTCTTTTTGCAGCTTAATGTTTACAGATAGTCCATATCATGAGTCGATTTAAGTGTACTGACCTACTTTTGATTAATTCATCCAAACTTTGACTAATTTCGTGACTCCGCGTTATACAGTAAATTCCATATGACTGGATTCCGCGATTCCCCCTGCGTTTCCCCCATCTCGGAAACCATAAAGATAATATTGTTGTTTTTACAACTTCAGTGTAGTGGATTGTAATTTATTGCAACTTGTGCAACGTCTGCTGCTGCCTTTGAGAGAGAACTGATGCGTGCGCTTTCGGTGTGAGAGCGCCTTTAGTCTTCCACGTTGATTGGTCGGACTCCTGACTCTCAACAAATCAGATGCGCGGTGGGCGGAGACTGCTCTAGGCCACAGAGTGGTGAGAGTTTCGACAGGCTGCATTAGAGCCAAATAGCGCGTTTCAAAATTAAATAATTTTTTCGGCACATCGGTTTTGAAAATGACCGATGCCGATTATCATAAAAATGCTTAATATCGGTGCCAATAATCGGCCAGGTCGATAATCGGTCGACCCCTACAGCTGATTTCATAGGGCTCTAAAAATGTAGTATTTGTTAAACTCTTTATTAACTGTTGTTAAAGTGTAAATGGCTGTTAAATTGTTTGACTTCCATTAATTAGACATGCTTTTTCATGAACAGTTTAATTTAAACCTTAAACAGAATCCAGAAATTATGAAGCAGAAAATGCTGATTTTTGGAGGGAAAAAAGAACATTTAGGAATAAAAACCAGACTTCATACAGTCCTACACATTAACTTTGACAGCTCTAAAATACATGTCTCTTGATTTTTTTTTTTTTTTTCCTAATTTTGTAGACCCTGTAGTTTGAAAACCCCTGACCTAATGGACTTTTTTTGTATTTTGTGCCTGTTTCTCTGTGTTTTCAATATAGTCATTCTTTAGGAACAAATTTACTCTAAAATATGATCAAATGTTATTTAAAAAAAAGGTAAATCGTAGTAAATCGTATAAATTTTCTTCTTTTAGTAGTACTTTAGTGTATTTAATAATGTCTAAATTTAGCTCAGTATTTTTTTTAATATTCTAACTTTCATCTTTAAATCACTTCACATAAATCCAAGAGCCAAACCAAAAGGGTGCCAGTCTTTGTATTGATAGAACATTGTGTAGTCTAGTACTCACCTAAGCGGATGTGAGACTTTCACCTGCACCTTGTCAAGTACACCACACAAGTCACTGGACGCTTGGCACAGTACAAACGTCTGCTAATGTAATGCAAGTATCAATTTCCCCAGAGGAAAAGAGACTATGATGTAATTTGCTATTTTGACTTCACGGTTTCTATTCATTGAAGGCACCAGCTAGAGATCAAGCACTGACACGATCAGACATTCCTCAGGAGGATGAGCTTGTCTATATCCCATCTGGACGTGTGGAGTTATGTTATTTACCCATAGGCCTTGTTTTCAGCACAGGAGCTGAACTCTGCAGTGCTATTGAAGGAAGAATGGTGAAATCACTAGCCTAAAGGCCTGTTTACACTTGATTTCAGTCTCTGGGGAAAAAAAGATGCCTGATTAATTGCTTGACATCCAAACAATTGAAATGTTGATTAACCTTCTGATAAAAGAAATTAATTCACCGCAGTACAGCATTTTGGACATGGAGTGACGGAATTCATTGAGATTAGTGTGTGTGTGTGTCTGTGTGTGTGTGTCTGTGTGTGTGTCTCTGTGTGTGTGTCTGTGTGTCTGTGTGTGTGTGTGTGTGTGTGTGTGTCTGTGTGTGTGTGTGTGTGTGTGTAAGGATGCATGAAATTTATCAAATGTCACCGTAAAGACATTGATAAATATTACTATAGTATATACACTAGTGTTGTCAAATTATTAATTGCACCAAAATATAAGTTTTTGTTTACATAATATATATGTGTGTACTGTGTATATTTATTATGTGTATATATATATATAAATACACATGCATGTATATTTTTAAGAAAAATGTTACATTTAATAAATATACACATTATGTAAACAAAAATATTATGTAAACAAAAACTTTTATTTTATATTTGTAAGATATTTGTGTGATATCACTCTCTAGATAAGGAATAATGGCATTACAATGGTGTAATATGTAATGGGCTCAGTAATGCAGTTTTTTCCTTTAAAGGCTTGTTGGTGTAAACGGGCATCGAGGGTGTGTGACTTTTGTTGCTTGTTTGTTTGCTTGTGCGTTATCATGGCCAGTATCGATGATCACAGCCCTGCTTCATCTGGTCCACACATCTGTGTTTTCAGGAGCCTATGAATTATTTGACCACTGAAGTTTTAATAGATCACGTTATCCAGTGTGCTAATAACCCTGTATTACTGATGTCATTTTTATAGCGTACAGAGCTGCGAGGCAGTCCCGCTAAGAACAAAATGCAGCCTCTGGGAATTATCAGGGACTCCTTCTGCTAGCGGTGCAGTTTTAGTCAAAGGACTGCTTCATAGAGCCTGCATATTCAATAAATTAATATAGAGGGAAGGAAGAGCTTAGCCTAGTTAAGATGGCAGTGTGCAAATTACGCCTACGCTCTTTATCACTGTGGTTGATAAAAAGGGCCAATAGTTTACATGACCAAGTGTGTTTCTCGTCTTGTAAATGAATGGTTTTTACCTTTTGGACTGCATAATATGTGCTATAAGGGGAGCTTGGGACTGTCACAATCACTGAATTTGGGCTGATTATTATTAGTCACACAAATAATTGTAATTTACACTTACAGTATATGCCTAATACACATAACTTTTGGAAGAAGTCATTGACTCTCGTTGAAAAAAAATATATAAAGAAATAGCAAAGCACCAACTAGAGACAAATCAGTCAAGAAGCATAAGGAGGGAACAACTGTAAAACCATTCTTTTTTGGGGGATTGTCCTGCTGTCACCTCTCCAGTACACACCTGTTGTCACTTTCATTTGCACCAAAGCAGGTGAAACTGATTCACAATCACTGGACAGATTGATATTGATCAAGTTTAACTGAATTGGTGCTATACTGTGAAGTTAAGTGTTCTCTTAATTATTTTGACATTATTTGTACACAGTGAGAACAATAGAAATGTGGAAAGTTGAAATGCAGCTTCTCTTGTACTCAGAGCAAAATTTCAAAAACATGCTCTCTCCCCTGCATATGCTTCCGTATGAATGCAGTGAGTTTGAGTGTGGGAGGGCTGCTTGCCCACATTATATCATGCTGTCTGCAGTCAGTGTGGCATTTCATCATGGGCAAGACTCTGAAAATATCAGAGTTGTTCCTGTGTTTCACTCTTACCTCCCACCTTTGTGATGTAATTGACTTGTTTGTATTTTTTGCCATGTTTGAAGTGCTAATTGACTTGCTGTTCTTATGTTTAAATGAGATTAAATGTGCAGAGTGAGTCTAAACAAAGTGTAAGTGCAGCTGTACCATGAACTATTTATTTATTTCATGAAAAATGCCTGAGTTAGCTTACATGTTTTAATTTTAGAAATACCCTGAGAATCACAGTGGGCATGCAAAATCTTGATGTTTATCAAATGCCTTTTTTTTTTTTCTAATATAAAGTTTCAGAGGACACTTCTGTTGGCTTGCTTTTGTGAGGACCCTTTGACTTTTAATTCCAGGAGTGGGAGCATTTTTGACACGGTCTTTTTTTTTTTTCTTTTTTTAATTGTATATTTAAAAAAGCAAGATAGTTCAGTAAGATTTTGATTATCAGCTTATTTCTGTTTTTTTAATTAATTGGATATTTAATTGTGCATGCTTATTCCCATATTTTAACATTTAGATTTAATGACATTGTTGAATGTAATCTTTAGCAAATCTCAAAATGAAAATCCATTTTTTTAAACTCTGCATTCATTTTTCATATTGTGATTGTTACATTTTCTTGTAGAATTTAAAACTATTTTAGTTTTAGTGCTTTATTTTGACATTTTATTAGATAACTTTATGTACTCCAAGGTTTGTTTTAAATTTTTTTTTGTTAAAGAGAAACCAAGCTATCACTATGTATGCATGACCCACTGGATAAGCAGTTTACTTGCATAACGGTTTTCTTGTTTTGTCTGTTATAGTTAAGTTTTTTCCACAGTGCGAGGTTCACTCAGAACGATTGGCTTCCATACAGCTCATAACTAAATAAAACAGGCTGTGGGACGAACAGGAACAATTACTGCAAGAGGAGTTGAATATTTCTTAAATAAACAACGTAATAAAAGCTGCATTTAATATCAACTGTTTTCACCCTTAACGTTCCCATGCCAGTGATCTTTCATTCATGTGCAAGTGGTGACACTACTGTTTTCTGCTTTACGTTTACATACCGTAAATTGAGCGACAGTGGGTTTATGTGGAGTCTCAGTCTGTTAACTCACAATGGTTAATTAGATTTTTGTAGGTTTATAGATGTCAGCTCATTTTTTACTCTCTGACTTGACCCCCTGTTGAAAAACACTAAAATCAGACAAGAGTGTTGTTTTTTTTCTTTTTCTACAGGGATCTAAAATCACTGAAAAATTAAGCAGTGTTGTTAAAAAAGCTACTGTTTAATTTAGAGAGCTCCATGTTTTTGATGACTGAGGCTCTGCAGTAAAAGCTTTTTAAGTTTTCTCGCTGTGCTGAGGCACCTTTTTTAGAGCAAGATTTGACTTTGGATATTTCCACATGAGTTTTTGTGGAGAGAAATTCTGCAGCGGGAGCCCTGTCATATCTCTGAGTGAGATGGCAGCTTACATTCTTTTTTCTAAAAATCAAATGCGATCTCTGCAAGCCTCTTTTTACAGAGCTACTGCATTACAGCAAAGCTTTTTTACAAAATCTGGAAAGTGATTTGGTATAAAATCATGTACTAAATATAGGCTTGATTATGTCAGCATGCCAAAAAGATCCTTTCAAAAAACCTGCTTCAGCATTTTCCAACATTCAGGGCTGCATTAAAATCAATGCTGATGGACCAAGTAGAGGAAGACACTAAAATCTGATTTACTGCTGACTAACCTCAGTCATCTGTGCTTGCTTTCTTTCAGATGGTACCATGGAATGTTGGACAGAACCATTGCAGAAGAGCGATTGCGTCAAGCTAGGACACCGGGCAGCTACCTCATCAGGGAAAGCGACCGCCGGCCTGGCTCCTTTGTACTGTCCTTTCTCAGCGTGACCAATGTGGTCAATCACTTCAGGTGAGCTGTCTGGATTTTAATGTTTCACTGAAGCTCACAGATACACTCATAATATTTATAGGCAAAGGCTGTGTTTACACTTTGAGTCTTAATGCATCTTTTGACCATATGCGACTTATTGTCCCGCCTGTTTACAATCACTTTAGACATGACTGGTATCCGATATCTATGTTTACATTGATACCCACCTAAAACTATTCTGTTGGTAATCACTTTACTATCAACATGGTTGAACCTCAGGTTTTGAATGTCTGTGCTATTAAAATTATTTATAATTGACGTCGGATGGTGCCATTTTACTTGCCAGCATGGTTAAGTTATAAGCTATTGTGGATGGAATATGGAATATATACCAGAAAAAACAATAATTTGTTTATTTTATCTACATTTGTATAGATCTAGAATTCTAAAGTGAAATTAAGCAGTGTAAACGCAGCCTTAGAGCAACCACAGTTCCCTTACATCCCACTCCTTCACCCTAAAATCGTGGACACAGATTTTAACATTTATTTATGGTTGACATTATTTGTCATTTAGTTTAAATCTTTTACTTTTACCTTAATGTTAAAAATTTTGTGTTCGGTAAGATGTTTTGAAAAGTCTTCAAAGCTGCATTTACTTAATAAAAAATAGTTTAACATCGAAGTTGTCTTGATTGTTTCTCTTATTCATTTAAAACATCCTTGCTGAATAAATGTATTCATTTTTTTTTTTTTTTATCTTGATGCCCCACACTTTTAAACTGCAGTGTATGTTTAAACATTAAGCCAACATTTAATCCAAATGAATTACAGATGAGGAACATTGAAAGCAAATAATCATAAGCGCAAACAATTTTTGCAGTGCTCAATGCCATGTTTCAAGTATAGGCTAGATAAGTACAGAAGCTAGAGTAGAAGTAAAACATAGACACAGATCACATTTAAACACTATACTCAAGGCATTTATAGCAAAATTTACAGTTCAAGCTGTTTTAATCAATTATGAACAAACTTGTGTAGCTCACAATGACTGATTTATAAAGAGAAACGCAGTAAGCAGAGTCTTTCAGTAATATATTACTTTCATTCTCCATGGCAAATGCTTCCAGAGTGTTGCATTGTCTTATTGCAGTTGAATAAACATGCACAACCTGAGTTTTACACTCACCACATATTTTGTGCTCGTGTTGTATTTTTATATGGAAAGACTCACAAAAGTAGGCCTAAATACTTTATTGCAGTAAATGCCAGTCTAAATATTCAGGCATTGTAATTTTAATCCAGAAAGGCAAAACAATGTCTGCTTTGTGTGCGTGTTCAGGATCATTGCGATGTGTGGAGATTACTACATCGGTGGACGACGCTTCTCGTCCCTGTCAGACCTCATTGGTTACTACAGCTATGTGTCTTGCCTACTGAAAGGTGAAAAACTGTCGTCTCCAGTGGCTCCCCCAGAGGTACGAGGAGATCTTCTGACATTACGAATGATATATCATCCATGTGCTCCTCGTATTCGTTGCTATATCTGAGGTTGTGCATCCAGAAGCAGGATTGTGTTTTGTTAATCTTTCAGTGCTGATCATCATAGTGGTAATGTGTAATGATCCCTTGTGGTGTTGCTATAGCCTTTCATTCTCCTTCCAGCCAGTAGAGGACAGGCGACGAGTGAGGGCCATACTTCCATACACCAAAGTGCCAGAAACTGACGAGATCAGGTATAAAAACTTTCTTAAACCTCATCCTGTGTTCTGCATGTTTGAGGGAGTGAAATTTAAATCAATTCAAACAATTGAAACAGGGCTGCATGTTCAATCGATTTTATAATTCTCTTAATTTCTGCTTCTGATTAATTGTGCATAAGTGTCTACAGTAGGCCCTTTGGTTATTTATCCTGAGAAAATTTCTGTTATCATGCACTGACTTTCATCCTGGGAGTTGTGAGATGTGAAGAGTTTAAATCCTCCAATCAGAGATTTTCTCTTAAATTAATACATTTTCTGCCTGCTGTTTTACTTAATGTTCACAACCTGGCATTTATGTTTGAATTGAGTGATCTCTATTATTATTTTCTGTTCAAATGAAATAATCATACTGCCAGTTTTTTTTTTTTTTCCTTCATGAGGCAACTTGTGCCGTTTGCTGCTACTAAATCTGTGCGCAAAATGTCCCAGTGACGAACTGTAATAAATCCAAACATAAATCTCTACTATATTACTTCTATATTATAAATTATTACGCAATCTCTTTGCTATCATGCAAAGTCTTTTTTGGGTCACAATTTATTTTAAGGTCCAATTCTCATTATTAACAAACCATTAACTACGACTTTTGCCTCAATACACTACTAATTTGCTTCTTATTAATAGTTAGTACGGTAGTTAAGTTTAGTTGTTGGGTAGGATTAGGGATGTTGAATATGTTCATGCAGAATATATGCTTTATAAGTACTAATAAACAGCCAATATGTTCATAATAGGCATGCTGTTTCACAGCTAGTTGGTTCCTATAATAAAGTGTTACCCTTTTTGTTGCTTTATTAGAAGAAAACATTAATGCTATCTGGAATTATTGAAATTAATATTATTATTTATTTATTTTTTTTACAAGTTTTCATAATGTAGAGAGCGTCTTAATGTTTTGGATTGATATAATAAATCAAGAAATTAGATGGGGTAAAATAAATTCTTCATACGAGTTGATGCTCTCTTTTTTTTTGCTGGCATAATTCTAATAAAATGTAAAAAAAAAAATTCTCAAATGAGAACAATACTGAATTAAATGCGATGACGGCCCAAGCTGTCAGTGCAACCGCCACCCCCGTGGCATCAGGAAAAGGGTGCACAGCTAGCACATGCATTACAGTAACCCTCTGGCACTTTGGATTTGAGGGATTCAGCGATGAAAGGGTTAATCCAAACCATCACGACTGTGAAACATACACACACACAATACATAAAACTTCTGTAACACTTTCAATAGTTTCAGTTACTAACATGAACTATATTAATTAACAAGAACAATACTTATATAGCGTTTACTAATGTTAGTTAATATTCAAAACTTATAAACATTATTAAAATTTTAAGTTTTATCTGTTGACATTAGTTAATGCACTGTGAATTAACATGAACATTTTGATTAACTAACATGGTAACACTTTATAATAACTGCACACTATGAATCATTAGTTAAGTATTAGTAAATAGGCAATGCGTCTTTTATAAAGCATTGTTCCAGCATTAATAGGCATTCGTAAACTAAAACTGCCCGGTCCTGCAGATTTGCATTATACAATATTAAGAAGATCAGGCCCTTTCTCTCGGAACATGCAACACAACTCCTTGTTCAGGCTCTTGTTCTGTCCAGACTTGACTATCGCAATGCTCTCTTGGCAGGTCTTCCAGCCAATTCTATTAAACCTCTACAATTAATCCAAAATGCAGCTGCAAGATTAATCTTTAATGAGCCGAAAAGAACGCACATCACACCTCTGTTCATCAATTTGCACTGGCTACCAGTAGCTGCTCGCATTAAATTCAAGGCATTAATGTTTGCCTACAGAACCACCACTGGCTCTGCACCCCTTTACCTAAATTCATTAATTCAGACTTATGTGCCCTCTAGAAGCTTGCGTTCTTCAAGTGAACGACGCATTATTGTGCCATCCCAAAGACACACAAAAACACTTTCACTGACTTTTTCATTAACTGTTCCCATCTGGTGGAATGACCTGCCCAACTCAATCCGAGCAGCCGAATCCTTACCCATCTTCAAGAAACGGCTAAAAACTCATCTGTTCCATCTTTACTTGACCCTCTAACTATAGCACTCTCTATTCTAATTTTATTTGATCTATAGGTCTTTTTATTTAAATAAAATAATAAATAATAATAATAATAATAATTATTATCTGTACTGCGTTAGGCTAATCAAGACTTGTAATAGCACTTGCACATTGTTGCTCTTTTGTTGGTTTTGATTGCTTCTTATGTCCTCATTTGTAAGTTGATTTGGATAAAAGCGTCTGCTAAAGGACTAAATAAATAAAAAAAAAAAAGCATTTTACAAATACAGCTATAAATGTTTTGTTCTTGAGCATATATAATGTTTAATAAAATAATTTTCATACTTTATTAATGATCAATTTAACATTTCTAAATGATTACGTTATTTACAAACCAGTTATTTAGGAGTTGTCAGTGGTTCATAAGATCATTTAGAAAGTGTAAGTAAATGATTAATAAACTATTTAAATGTACATTTATAAATCGTATTATTTAAATAGTTTATTAATCATTTACTTACACTTTCTAAATGATCTTATGAACCACTGACAACTCCTAAATAACTGGTTTGTAAATAACGTAATCATTTAGAAATGTTAAATAAACTATTTAAATGTACACATCATAATAATTGCTCAGTGTGTTGTTAAATGCTTTATTAACACACATTCCTTCTGTAATTCATGATTAAGTCAGGTAGTTATAAAACATTTAGCAGTTGCCAGCCATCTATTTGTGCGAGCCCATCTAAAGTGAGGACTATTTATACCTTAGAAAGCATTTACACAGGAGATTTAAAAGTTCATTTATCTCCCAAACAGAAAAGCTAAACAAACACAGCACAGAGGGATAAAGAACACACAAATTTTTTTTCAAGATGTAAAAAATGAAACTGTATAACTGTACACTTGATAAAAAAAGAAAAATAATTCTCTGAAACTTCATTGTAAAACAAAATAAAAAAAAAATTCAAGTGTACGCTTTCAATTTTTGCATCTTGAAAAAATATTTCTGTTTTGTATCCCTCTGTGTTGTTTGTTTATTTTTTCTTTTATGAAGATAACTGCGCCTTTAAATCTCCTTTGTAATAGATATGCCTTTATAAATAAAGAAAAAGGCATTTATAGCTGTATTTATGAACTACTTACTAATGACTATTAATGTTGGGACAATGCTTTATAAAGAATGATTTGAAATTAAGTATTAGTATTAACTTTATAAAGATGACCCTTTCCAGCAGTGACTGTATGATTATGAGATCCCCCTTTTCACACTGAGGACAATAGAGGGACTCAAACACAACTATTAAAAAAAGGTTCAAACATTCACTGATGCTCCAGAAGGAAACACGATGCATTAGGAGCCGGGGGGTGAAAATTTTTGAACATTTAAAACCCACTATTAAAGCATCTCAAGTTTAAACAGACCCTCTCTTTCTCTCTCTTACCCAGCCCCTCAACCCACACTCAACTCACACAGTCCCTTCACAGTTTTACATCGGCCGTGTTTTGACATTATTCTGATGAAGTTTGAAGCAAATCGAGTAAAAATAAGATGCTGAATTCAAAGCATTTTTGAAACTGACACACTTCCTGCAGCCAGTTGGTGATGCTATAACTTTGACTCCTAATAGTCACATCTATGCGATCGGCATCATACAACGAGCAAACCACTGAAGTTTGATTAAAATCAGACAATGTATGCGGCTGTTATTAGGCATTTCCTGTTTCTCATTTTTTGTTTCTCAATTCATGGCCTCGCCACGGGCAAACCGTTCGACATATCAAAAATCTCTTCGCAATTTAGCATCCCCAATGTCTTGATCATGTTCACCAAGTTTGGTGGCAATCGTTTGGCAATCCTCAGAGGAGTATATCAAATTCCAGAGCATGCACTTTTTAAACAGCCCTGAATAGCCGACTTCCTGTTGGGTGGAGCCTATGACATGCAGTCTGAATGTTGTTCGGCTCAATGAGTTCTATATGTGTACCGAGTTTCATATGAATACGTGCAAGTGTGTGTGAGCTATACATCAAGATTTCTGACAGTTTTCCAGGGGGCGCTGTAGAGCCCCTGTGCCACGCCCGGGTCCCAGCCTCTGTGGCGTCCTAATGGGCGCGGATTCCAACATGTGTGCCAATTTTCAAGAGTTTTTGGGCACGTTAAGGTCCCCAAAAGTGCCCAGATGGTCAAAATAAAAAAATAAATAAAATAATCCTTAGGAAAAAAAGAGGGCTTTCAATACTGAATGCTGATAGTATTCAGGTGTGTTGAATACAGAAGACATTCAAAATGTGACAGACCAAGATTGAAATGATTCACTTGAATAGCTGGTTGAAATTATCTTCTTCCTCTGTGGTATTAAATGGCTCTTACAGGAAGTTACAAAAAGTAATAGTGCAGGAAAGCAATTTAGATTTGCATGTGAAGCTGGGAAATCCTGTGTAAGAGACTAATAACCTCCCTAAAGTTTAACATTTTTAAGCTGCCTCATTCAAAAAAAAAAATCTTAATATCATAAAGTGTTACCTCTTACAGGGGACCATCTATCTACTACCTTCATTAATTTGACAAACATTTCACGTTTATAGTTACTTTTACATTCAAATTGCAACAGCTGATTGGCAACAAAAAAAAAATGTATCTGAATGATAACAGGCTAGGATAACTTTGTATAATTTTTATAATCTAAAATTATTTCCCATCTTTTTTTTAAACTTACTCTATTAAATTTGTGTGGCCATTTCATTCCATTGTTTATTTTTCTCTTCGATATAATTGTATACTTTATTGTCTAGTTTTCTCAAAGGAGACATTTTTATTGTTCACAATGAACTGGATGATGGTTGGATGTGGGTAACCAATGTTCGGACAGAAGAACAGGGCCTTATCGTGGATGATCTTGTGGAGGAGGTGGTAAGTGTCTTTAAGCTTTTATCCTTTGAAAGCACCTTACAAAACATTTCAGTAAACTTCCTTTGGATTTGCACATTAATTAAAATATTCATTTGAATGTATTTTCAGGGACGAGAAGAGGATCCCCATGAAGGAAAAATGTAAGTATAAATAGTATAAGACAGTATATCTTTGTTTAGTTTTGCATGCATATCTCTTCTGCCCTGTTAGTTTGAGTTAGTTCATTGTGCCATAGCAGAAGAAACATCTGTCAGAATCAGGGAGAAATGCTGAATGTGAATTTGAGCCTCAGGCTGTTGATCTGATCAGAGAGCAGCTTTGATAGAGGTGGGTTGATCCCTTGTGCTGTGACCGTAGTAGGATGCGCTGACTCAGACTTCACTCACAGTGCCTGGGGTGCTGCCCTCTCTGCCCTGCTTACTTATGTCTCATTTCCTGTTTCCTCTTGTTTTTCTTTTTCTATCTTCATAGCTGGTACCACAGGAAGATCAGCAAACAGGAGGCATACAACTTGCTAATGACAGGTGCATGAGTGTGACAAACCACTGGCTATTACATGTTTGTGTAATTAACATAAAATAAAAAAACCTGACTGTTATATCAGTTGATGTGCTACAACCATACAGCGATGCATTTCCCGGACATATTTTGACATCGTTAAAGTAATAGTTCCCTTTTAATTGCAAATAATGATTATTTATGAATGCCTGTTTCCACCATGGATTAAAAAACACATAAAAATAAAAAAGGTAATTGTGACTTTTTATCTAAGTTTCACGATTATTTTTAATCTTTTTTTTATTATTATTTTGTTTCCAGCACTGAATACAAAGGTAATTGTAATTTTTATCTCACAATTGTGACTTTATTTCTTGCAATTGCAAATTAATATCTCCCAATTAGGATTTTTCATAATTTAATCAGTTTAGATCACCGAATTCAGAGAAATAAACAAACTTGTGCGATATAAACTATAAATAGAAATTGTGAGAATTTTTGTTTAATTACCTTTTTAATTCCATTTTATTCTGTGGCAGAAACAGGCTTCTATAATTATGTTAATATTAGATAAAAAAAAACAAAAAACGTCAGTTGATATTGGATATTTAATTATGCTTATTTCCCCTATATTTACATGACCTTTGCCATCATCTAACACTCACTTAAAGTTAATCTTTAATCTTTTATAATCTTTAGCAAATGTCAAAGTGACTATCCATTTATCATATGCTAGTCTTTTATCTGTTATTAGCCAAAATAATTATCTGTCTATCAGTGTATTTGCTCCCTCATGTCGTAGATAGGCTTGTGGGAGGAACAGACTAAATAATGACTTAACTTGTACTTTTGGCTTAACTACTGCTTTAAATCATGAAAGTGTACATGTATTAAGCACTTTTGATTAATGACGGCATTAAAGGCTTCATTATCCAGTATTATATGCATCATTTGTCATTTTTGGCTGCACAAACTTTGAATGCTTTTTTTTTGCAAACCTAAGAGGGAAAATTCATTAAAGATAACTGAATTATAATAGAGTACAACAGAAGCTGCTATTTTCATAACTGCCATTTAAATCTTTTTAAAATCACTTCTAATATGCTGCTTCTCCTCTGTCCAGTTGGTCAGGTCTGCAGTTTTCTGGTCAGGCCGTCGGACAACACACCAGGCGACTACTCCCTCTTCTTTCGTACCAATGAGAACATCCAAAGGTTCAAGATTAGCCCCACTCCCAACAACCAGTACATGATGGGAGGGCGGTACTATAACAGGTAGGACTGCAGACAAATGTGTCTTGTCAATACCTAAAAGCATCATGTGGGGTCTGGCTAAAAATGGACCCTCGTACCTCATATCCTCCTCTAAAACACCTATTTGCCTTCCCATCAAATAATAAAATACAATACTTCAATGCCATAACAACATGGTTGTCTGGACATTTCCCTGGTGAGCTCTTCAACAACAATAGACACACATCTGCACATATAAACATATCCGCAATAGCCAACCAAAAACTTAACACGCAAAACAGTGAGCAGAGAAACTCCATGTAATCATATAATGGCATCATAATACATAATGGATTCCATAATCAGAATAGTATTAATAACGTTATCTGCTATGTAGTGCTAAGCAGTGTTTGCACATTGCACAATGATGGATAAATAATGATTATGCTATTTAACTATAGCTGTTATTACTGATTTGGTTGTAAAGATTTCAGATGACTTCACATTTGCTTCACAACAGTATACAAATGAACACTGAAGTGTTTGATTATTACATACAGAGGTGAATAATGCACAAATTTAATTTCATTCATTTGCCTGCAAACACCATTTTTGTTCACGCTACAAATGACTAAACTGATTTCAGTCATATACTCCAAAAGTCCAAATATTTTTACTTCCTGATGCTGAATAAAGCATTTTAGTAATTAAACCCTGTCCCATATATTATGCCGCAGAACTGATTTAATTCAAATGTAACACTATGTAATTTTGCACATAGTAATAAACCACACAGCTGTACATTCAGCTGGTCTCTAATTAAACCAAGTTTTTCCTGGCAGTGTTGACGATATTATCGAACGTTACCGAAAAGAGCAGATCGTGGAGGGCTACACTCTGAAAGATCCCGTCTCAATCCAGGTAAATGAAAGGTCATTCCAATAAGCTCAGATATCCCTGAAGATCATCTCTATAATAAGCATAATATTGTATCCTTTCTGCCGTTTAGCAAAAAGAGCAAGTCCTGTCCGACTTGGTCGACGGCAGAGAAATATATAACACTATTCGACGGAAAACAAAAGATGCTTTCTACAAAAACATTGTCAAGAAAGGATATCTTCTCTTCAACAAAGGTACCACAGGCTACTTTTTATGCAGCCAACTGCATCCATTCGACTTTTTACTGGTTATCAGCACATACGGTTGTTTGACACATACACGTAACATTTGTATTCAGTGCTCAGTCATTCTCAGTGGGACGAGAGGATGTGGGTAATTTGTAGCACATAAGCCCCATGTGAGTGTGGTTTTGTCAGACCTTGACAGTCTTTGATCACCTGTGAAACGCACAGGAAGACTCTTCACAGACAGCTCAGGATCAGCTACACAGAACAAAAAGCAAAGTGTTTACCTGAACACACACAGCTGTCCAGTTCAATGACAGTGGCTTTGCTTAATCAGAGATTTGGCACTCTGTGGGGTGTGCTCATTGATCAAAGGCTATGAATCTGAATTAGTTCTGTCATCCTGTCAAGTTACTATTCAGCTGTTTGTATTTAATATTCAGGTGGTTTAATGTGGGCTAAAATCATTATACCTAAAATCCTGGCTGGGTTATATGGGCTCCCTGTATTCAAATAAAATGTTCTCTTAAAAATTTATATGAATAAATGAGGTGTTCTGCAAGTAATGAGATCTGTTAAGGCATTGTAGTCGATATGTAGTATATCTACCTCAGTGTTGTGCATTATAAAATGAATTTCTTATAGTTCTGATTAGGCCTGGGTTTTAATCAATTATCAGTTTTTATTAATTCTTATATCCCAAGGTCAATCTAGTCTCTTGCTGTTTTTATTTGATGTGTGAACAGAACTTAACCAAACATTAATAAGCTTTGTGCTTTGCTACTTTTGATATAAAACAAAGTCTCAGCTTTCAGATTCTGCCAATTTGATCAGGAAATTCAATCAATGAATGTCATTTTGGCACTCTTTACCTTGGCATAACTAATCGCTGTAGCTGCCTCGGTCCAAGTGGTAGTGCGCGGTACACATTAACTAATTATCTCCTGTTTTACTACTAGTTATAGCATGAAATACATACAAATTAGCATCAAAGGTTATGTTAAAAGATTCAGAACAACTAACTGAAATGTATCAGGTCTCATGCAATCCCTCAGTCAGTGTATCAGCCATGGAAAGATGTCAATAAAACAGTTGAACTTACCTCAGGAAAGCCAGTCATTGTCCATAAACTTGATAGTTAGTTGGAAAAAATAACTCTAGAGAGGAGCGTTTTGCTAATCCATACGTCTTGCATATTCATTATATTTTTGCTTAACCTGTTAATGATGTGCTTATTATTTTAAGTATGCTTCAATAAGTCTGTCATAAAATCAAGTTTTCATGACAGCCACCGTTTAAATGTAGATTGTAGAAACATAATTTTACCATTAAAAAGTTTATATATCGTGCAATTTACATGTTTGTTTAAAGCTCAGTTTTTTTATTGTTGCTTTATTATATTTAAAAACAAATATCAATTAAATTTAATAGATTGATATTAATTATAATGTGTAATAAAGTATTGTGCCTTCTAACAAGGTTCCTGTGTAGTTCACCGCTTTAACTAAGAGGGACTTTTTCCTTTATGAAAAAACTATATGTACTGTACTTGATATATATATTAATGAAATTGGAATGAAATTAAGAGCTTGTGAATCAAATAGATTTGTGAAGTGTAAGTCAATACCCAGCCCTAGTTCTGATGCATTTTCTTGTTGGCATTCAGCTGTTGTTTGTATTTAGTATTCAGCTGGTTTGATGTGTAGTAAAATCTTTATTATATAGGCTCCTTGTGCAAGAATGAACATACTTGACTTTTAAATTCATGACATAAATCAGGTGTTGTCCTGTGGTTTGGCTCCCTTAAAATTAATTTTCTAAACTGTTCAAGTAAAATAAATGTGAGTCCGAAGCATCTTGCTTACCTTTTCACTTGTACTTCCACAGGTAAGGGTAAGCGCTGGAAGCATTTGTACTTCATCCTGGAGGGCAATGATGCTCAGCTCATTTACTTTGAGAGTGAGAAGCGAGCCACCAAACCCAAAGGACTAATCGATCTGAGTGTGTGCTCAGTGTATGGGGTCCACGACAGTCTGTTTGGCAGGTATGCAATTGTATTGCAACTCAAGTCACTTGAAAAAAAAGTTTCAAGTATAGCTCAAGTGTCCACAGTGTTTGGGGCCAGTTTACAAAGCAGCAATATTGATGTACATATTTTATGTTGATACTACTTTTATGTCCAGGCCAAACTGTTTCCAGATAGTGGTTCAGCACTTTAGCGAAGAGCAGTACATTTTCTACTTTGCTGGGGAGACTCCTGAGCAGGCACAGGTACTAAATCACTTCTACATATGTGTTTATGCATATACAAAAGCTCACTAAGGCTGCATTTATTTGATCAAAAATACAGTAAAAACATGAATTTTCAGCAGCTGCTACTCCAATCTTAAGTGTCATGATCCTTCAGAAATGATTCTAATATGCTGATTTGGTGTACTAGAAACATTTCTTATTATCAATGTTGAAATCAGTTGTGCTCTTTAATATTTTGTGGAAACCTTGATACATTTTTTCAGGCTTCGTTGATGAAAAGAAAGTTTAGGAGAACAGCATTTATTTGAAATGCATATATTTTTTGTAACAATATAAATCCTTACTGTCACTTTTGATCAATTGAATGCATCCTTGCTTAAAAGTATTAATTTCTTAATTAATCTTAATTTCAAATGTACCCCGAATTACCACAAACTAAAAATAAAGGCACTACACACTAAACCCAGATGCCACAAAATTTGAGTTTTTCTGCATGTCTGAACCAAGCCCGTATAAATGTGATAAATGAGTCTTTGAACCACAACCATGTGTCCTGCATTCACAGGACTGGATGAAATGCCTGCAGACATTCTGCAATAACCTTAGGAAACCCTTACAGACCACATTCAACAAGCGTTTGCGTCAGGTAAGAGAGAAGTCTCACTGTTTTTATTAAATGTTAGCTTCTGTTGTTTTAATCATGAGTTAAGGTGCTCAGATGACTCTGAATGTGCTGTCAAAGCAGGCCACAGCTGAGCTGTCTGGATGCTAGTGAGCAGGGTGATGAAAACCACTTTCAGAGCACCTGATCCCAGACATGCAATTTGGGCTAAATCTAAAAAGAACATCGTCATCTTCATTACCACAGGCATATTTTTGGAAAAAGATCTCTGCATGTCAGCTGCTTCTGACATCTCATCACTTATTCATTACAGAGCTCAGAAAAAACTTAACATTTGCGTGTCATTCTATCGCCTTAGGTTAGCAGTTTAGTCCTGTATGTGGAGGAGGCCCACAAACTTCCCATCAAACACTTCACCAACCCTTACTGCACCATCTCATTGAACAGTGTGCAGGTAGCGAAGACTCATCCTAGAGAGGGACAGAACCCTGTGTTCACTGAGGAGTTCATCTTTGAGTGAGTTCATTGGGACTCAAGACTCATTTAGAGGCTTTGAAAGTGATGCTCGATTAAGGTTCTGATTGCCATTCCTCTCTCGCAGTGACTTGTCGAGCGAAATCAACAGATTTGAAATAATCTTAAGCAACAAGACCAAGAAGAGCAAAGAAAGTGACATCTGTGAGTATCATTCGTACCATATAATTATTGCATTAGATTTATTTATACCTCACACTGGGTCCATTAACACTTAACACTCGGCAAGCATTGTGCGAATAAAAAGGCACTTTGGCAGACAAATGAAATGAGATACTGACTAGTTTAACTGAAGAAAAAAAAAATCATTGTTTAAAATATAAGATTTAAGAATGATTGTCGGATTTAAGCAAACAAGATAAGTCTTGGTGTTAACCACTCAAAAATAAAACGTACTTCTAAATAAAATAAAAATGTATCCAGTAAGACATATGCGTGGAAAAAGTTTAATTTTGTTTCATTTTTTCATCGTTTCAAAGTTTAATTTTGTTGATGTTACAGTAATGCACTTACAAAGTCAAAGAGTATTATTTAAGCTGTACATTTGATTTAGATAAATGTTGTGTTATTAGTATAATTTCTGTTAGTGGAGTTTTTAATCGATATTCGTTTTATTTATGTGCGCACAACCGTTTAAATGTTTAGGGTCGGAATTTAAAAAAAAAAAAATTTATGTATTTGAAAGTAGAATCTTATGGTCAACAAGGCAGCATTTGTTTGATATCGTAAAAACAGTAATATTGTGAGAGAATATTAATTTAAAATATTTGTATTTGAATATATTTTAAAATGCAGTTTATTTCTGTGATGGGAAAGCAGTCATTACCCCAGTCTTCAGTGTCACATGATCTTTCAGAAATCATTCTAAAATGCTGATTTAGTGCTCAAGAAACATTTATTATTATTCATTTTGATTGTTTGCTTAATATTTTTGTGAAACCATGATGTATGTTTTCGGGGATTCTTTGATGAATAGAAAATTCAGAAGCCTATTTATTTGAAATGAAAATCTGAAACAGAAACACATCCTTGCTGAATAGAATTATTAATTTCTTTCAACCCAAACACACACACACAAACAAAAAAAGAAATGGAGAATCGTAGTTTATTGAATATAATTTTGATGTTTATGGCCTGCCACTGTGCAATTGAAATGTTACTGTAACTTGATTTGAGATTTTTTTTTTTTTTTTTAAATCAATTTCTAGTTTAATCTCTTGTCTGTGGTAATCAACAGTATATTAAAGACACTCCATAGAGCTCAATTTCATTTTGTGCAGCAACATTCCTTTAACATCCCCTATGCTCTTTTTCCTTACACAAGTGCACCCTCTGCTGGCAGACACTAGATGAAGCGAAGCAAGACTTCTGCTCATTTCTAATTTGTTGCTCTTCTGTATTGTTTCAGTGTTCATGCGTTGCCAGCTGAGCAAGCTTCAGAGGGGCCAGATGATCGATGAGTGGTTTCCTCTGAGCTCCTATGTGCCGCTGAAGGGAATTGAGCCAGGCTCACTCCGCGTAAGGGTGCGATACTCCATGGAGAAGATCATGCCTGAGGAAGAGTACAGTGAATTCAAAGAGGTTAGCTTACACATGGTCATTTTTTTTTACACTTTGCACAGAAGAGGATGTGGCCTTGAAGAGATTGGACTTGTAACTAAAAGAACTATTACTTGTGTACCCTTTTGATAAAAGTATCTTTTGTTGACATGCTCTCACTGTCCATCCCCAGCTCATCCTGCAGAGAGACTATCACGTGATCTATGCGCTGGCTCACGTGTGTGGACAGGACCGCACCCTGCTGGCCAGCATCCTGCTCCGTATCTTGAGACACGAGCGAGCCGAAGCTCCGTTACTGAGGACGTTGAATGACAGAGAAATTAATATGGAGGGTAGGGCTCTCTCTTTGTCACAGTTCAGTATTCAACAGCAAACAGATGTCACCACTACACTGAGGCTAGACAGCTTCCCTCAGGCTTGTTCGTCATGTTTTAGCTACAGAACAAAGCTTTGACAGTTTTGTTTGTGCTTTTTATACAGTTCCTCTTTTCAAGCAATGAACAATTGTTTATTTAATAGACCGAGTAATCAAACATCATCTTGAAAGAGCAGTGTGTTCAGAGAAGAGCTGTCACGATACCAGTATTAGTAGTATCGACTCAATTTGATATGTGGATGAATTTACAATCTCAATCATGATGAAAGTTTGGCTATTAATGAATATTAATTAGATTGTGACTTGACTCGGCAGGAAGAGGGGTTTTTTTTGGGGGGGGGGGGGGGGGGGGGGTTACTCCGCAATGATGCATTAAATGGACATATGACATGGAAATAGACATTTATAATATTACAAAAGATTTCTATTTCAATTTTCAATTCATCAGTGAATCCTGAAAAATGTTGCAATATAACAAAAATTATAATAAATGTTTTTTTTTTTTAACAAATACAGAAAAAAATGAACACATCCCAAAAAACAAGGGAAAAAACAACATATACATATAATATAGACATATACATATAATATAGACATAGACATTCAACGGTCACCAAGTAAAACTTACACTGCATTCATGAGTATTCACATTTTGATCAGATTCTGCCGTGCATAGCATTACTATACATTGCTTTTGTATTCAGTCTCATCCAGGAGAAAGAGAAGAAGAAAAAAACCTTAGGTAACCAATAAAATCTTTTCTTTTCAACCACTTCCTCCAGTATGATGAAATTTTAGTAGATTATTGTCTTAAGAAGAAATGTTTCTTAAGCAGCAAATCGGCATATGAGAATGATTTCTGGAGGAAATAATAGGAATAAATTATATTTTAAAATATATTCCAAAAAAGCTGTTATTTTAAGTTTTGACTTATTTTTTTTTAATAATGCAGCCCTCGGTGAGTCTTTTTTTAAACAGTAGTGTAATCATAATGTAATTAGAATTCTAATAATTATAAAATGAAGTATTTTGGTTACACTTTATTTTAAGGTGTCCTTGTTACTGTGTAATTATACATTTAAGTACTGAGTAATATTAATTAACTTAATTAACGTACTTACTATAAGGTTAGGATTAGGGTTTGGCTTGGGGTTACTTGCATGTAATAATGCATAATCAAGTGTTGTTATAATAGTAAATACATGTAACGTGTAACAAGGACACCTTAAAATAAAGCATTACCAGTATTTTCCTCCAATTCAGGATAATTCTTCTGAATTATTAAATGTTAAGACTGTTTAGTATGAATTGAATGATTAATATAATGTTAATTTATTGATATTAATACTAAAAATGTAAAGAAAAGGATTATGATTATTTATTATTATTGGCGTCCATTGTTTATCATGAACATCCTTACAATGTGGTTTCTTGTTTTGGTGTTGCAGATGAAGCTACGACGCTGTTTCGGGCCACTACTCTGGCCAGTACTTTGATGGAGCAGTACATGAAGGCCACAGCCACTCCTTTCGTCCATCACGCCCTCAAAGACTCCATACTGAAGATCATGGAGAGCAAGCAGTCCTGTGAGGTAATGGAACTAAACACAACGATGTTGTTCAGTGGACAAAAATGTTGCACTGTTAACATCAGGCTCCATTGTGCCTCAGATCTCTAAATGTTCTCATCTTCTTGTTCTGATGTGTTGTGTTTATTGTTTCTGAGCCAAATCCATCAACATGATGTTCTCTCGAAAGCCTTGGGCAAATTGGCTTTTGTCGGGTTTCTGTTGAATAGTGAATAAACTGGCAGTCAGAATCATTTTCCCTCATGTGGCATGTTTTCTGGTCTCCCTTCATAGCTGAACCCGTCTAAACTGGAGAAGAATGAGGATGTTAACCTGAATCTAGCTCACTTACTCAACATCTTGTCGGAGCTGGTGGAGAAGATATTTATGGCTGCTGAGATCTTGCCCCCGTAAGCATGATAGCACACCAACATATAGTGTCCTATCAGCATTACTGCTTTGTAGTACAACCTTAGAAATGTGGCACCATACTACCTATACTGATACATATTTTGCCATGGCATCACAAGTTTCATTACAATGTTTATATACAGTAGGAATGCAAAAATGTATCGGTTTAAAGCA
This sequence comes from Barbus barbus, assembly GCF_936440315.1. Lineage (NCBI taxonomy): Eukaryota > Metazoa > Chordata > Actinopteri > Cypriniformes > Cyprinidae > Barbus > Barbus barbus. The sequence goes on along the minus strand of NC_136734.1, from coordinate 21,624,444 downwards.
GCTTTATATTAATTGTATTTTTATTATTTTGGGGGTAAATATTGTATATTTCTAGGTCAAGATTTGGTATTTAATTGTTAGATTTTCATTTACTCTTGCCATCATATAGTGCTCATTTAGAAGGATGGTGCAAGAATATTATAAAGATTTAACCTTTTAAGAACATTATTTCCTGAATAAAAATGTTCTTATGTTACTAAGATAAAATGTTTGGGATTGGAAAAGGTTTTTTTAATGTTTTGAGAGAAGTCTATTGTGCTATATAAGGCTTTATTTGAGTTATATATATATATATATATAGTTTATTTGATCAAAAATACAGTAAAAACTGTAAAATTGGAAAAATAAGAATGTAGAAAACATTTTGACAGAATTAGGAGGAATAACAGTTATATGGCTGTGGAAATTATCCTTCTTAGTCCCACTTATTCCACAGATATTTTTTCTCAACTTTTCACCTGTCAGACCCTCCCTGACCTCTGACCTGGCTGTTTATTGTAGCAATAAATATTTCTTTCAAATATGTGAAAAGCAGCAGTAAAGTTCTGTACAGAAATGTTAAAAAAAAATGGGTTTATTCATAGCATGAACTAACTAGCAAGGGATGTGTCGTAGCTAAAATTAGTGCTGCTAATCAGCTTAACATAATATATTGACATGTATTACCTACTGGTCATCCTACCTGACGCCGGAATTCATGGTATGGCTGATGGAGCTCCTTCAGGAATCTTCCGACCCGACCTTCTCCTGCATGAAGCCCCATTGATGCCAGATAGCCAGTCATGAACTTCCGGCCATACGATGGTCCAGTCTGTCACGGAATTGTCACATTATTAATGGAAATATTTGCTAAATAAGCGGTGGGAATCGAAATATACACTTACTTCGTAAATCGACCCAGCCAAAATCCTCTCTAATGCTGCGTCTGACAAAAGTCGTTTTCTCTTTAGGTCGTGTCCAGCACAAAATCTTCTGACGCTTCTTTCCGAGCAGTCTACGATATTCATCTGCTTCAGTGTGCAGGAAATTTCAGCGTGTGTCATACCGGTTTTGAACAACTCCATGATTAATGTGGAGTGTGGCTCCAGCGCTGCCATAGTGTTGCTAACTTTTTTTCTTTTTTTTAAGCTTTATTAACAATTATAGCGTAATACAATAACAGAAAAACTGCCAGGGGGTACACAAGCCCGCCTATTTGCTCGCAGAAAAATTTCTGTGTGACGCACAACCCAGCAATTAAATATTAAAAACAGATTCTGTTTTGTGGACCCTTTTCAATTTTGTATTTTTGATCCAAAACGAAATTTTAAAATATGAAATACAAGACCATTTTCATTTTTAGTTTCTGATTCAAAATCAAATAACAAAAAAACCAATCAGATTTTCATTTTTTGATTTACATTTATCAATTGAAAATGGAAAGGACGAATGATACACGGATTGAAAATAATTATCAGCTGCTTATAAAGACCAAATTTTTATATCAGTGCATCTCCGCTATATTACCTTCCTGTTCATATTGTGCTGAAATGATTATACACTTCTTTATGGTACAACGCTGTTTATACAGCCTTAGTATTCATAGTTTGTCTGTTTCCTCCTTGTCAGGACCCTGAGGTACATTTATGGCTGTCTTCAGAAGTCTGTGCAGCAGAAATGGCCTACCAACACTACAATGAGAACCAGAGTTGTGAGGTAACACGTTGTCAAGCTACATTTGCATGTGTTTACAGAGGAACATCTTGCAAAGTGCCAAAATGTGTTTGTCTCTGTCCTCCAGTGGTTTTGTCTTCCTAAGGCTCATCTGCCCTGCCATTCTCAACCCCAGAATGTTCAACATCATTGCTGGTGAGAGCACAGCTTGCACACAAGCTCTTTAATGCATCCTTGCTTACTTTCATTCAGCAAGGATGCATTCAATTTATTAAATTTACTTTTTTTCCCAGGACTTTCAGAAAGGGTGCATTAAATGTATCATTTTTTATTTTTATTTTTTCTATTCACCAAAGAATTCTTAAAATTAAAAAAAAATAGTTTTTACAAATATATTGTCATTTTTAGATTTTTTTTAGGATTCAAACCTTTGGGGTCAGTAAGATTTCTTGTTTTTTTTATTACTTTCATTCAGCAAGTTGACAGGTTAATTAACAACAGACTACATTACCAAACCATAACTAATGTGACCTGACAAAAAAGATTTAATTTTAAGAACTTTTGTGCAAAAGCCATGGCTAAAAAAAAAAAAAGTGTACAAAATGAAATCAACATTGGTACCTCAATTTGTTTAGTCTGATATTAAAGATAATGAAAATGTGTCTTGTCTTTGCAGACCCTCCATCCTCCACAGCAGGTCGAACGCTCACCCTGGTAGCAAAGTCTGTGCAGAACTTGGCCAACCTGGTGGAATTCGGTGCTAAGGTGTTTGGATTTTCATGCTGTGTTAGAAAATGAGTTACGCTGAATAGACATCAGAGTCCTGTGAATGCTAATGTTGAGATGCATTTGTGGTGATGTGTTTGTGTTGCAGGAGCCCTACATGGAGGGGGTGAATCCTTTCATCAAGAACAACAAACAAAGGATGATCATGTTTCTGGATGAGCTGGGGGTAAACTGCCCAGTATCCATTTTTAAAGCAGCATGGGTTGCCTGCGGCTCAGTTTATGAGCTCTGTGTGAAGTAGCTTTCCTATAACATTCTGTCTGTGCTGTTTCTCCAGAATGTTCCTGATCTCCCAGAATCTACCGAGCACTTTAGGACTGATTTGTCCCGTGACCTTGCTGCCCTGCATGAGATCTGTGCTACTCATTCTGACGAACTCCGCACCCTCAGCAATGAGAGAGGAGCGCAGCAGGTATGTGTCTCTCTTGTGATACATGATGGTGGGACATACAGTTGTGTTCAAAATAATAGCAGTGTTTTTTAAAACGTGAGTAAAGCTCAAAATCCTTGTAATATTTTTTATTTCCATTCATTGGGAACACTGCACATTATATTTTACATCAAAACATGAAGAAAAACTATCAATATTTTAATTACTTTACAGAAAATGAAGAAAAAAATGGTATTGGGCTGTTCAAAAAAATAGCAGTGTCTGCATTTTTCATTACAAACTCAAATATTTACTCAATAAACTGAAAAAACGTTAAGATTTAGCATTCCTGTGAATCACTAAACTAATATTTAGTTGTATAACCACTGTTTTTGAGAACTGCTTCACATCTGTGCTGCATGGAGTCAACCAACTTCTGGCACCTGTAAACAGGTATTCCAGCCCAGGATGATTTGACAACCTTCCACAATTCCTCTGCATTTCTTGGGTTTTGCCTCAGAAACAGCATTTTTGATGTCACCCCACAAGTTTTCTATTGGATTAAGGTCCGGGGATTGGGCTGGCCACTCCATAACCTTAATTTTGTTGGTCTGGAACCAAGATGCTGCTCGCTTACTGGTGTGTTTGGGGTTGTTGTCTTGTTGAAACACCCATTTCAAGGGCATTTCCTCTTCAGCATAAGGCAGCATGACCTCTTCAAGTATTCTGATATAAGCAAATTGATCCATGATCCCTGGTATGCGATAAATAGGCCCGACACCAAAGTAAGAGAAACAGCCCCATATCATGATGCTTGCACCACCATGCTTCACGGTCTTCAGTGTACTGTGGCTTGAATTCAGTGTTTGGGGGTCGTCTGACAAACTGTCTTTGGCCCTTGGACCAAAAAGAACAATTTTACTCTCATCAGTCCACAAAATGTTTCTCCATTTCTCTTTAGGCCAGTCGATATGTTCTTTGGCAAATTGTATCCTCTTCAGCACGTCTTTTTTTTAACTTTGCGGGGGCTTCTTGCCGATAGATTAGCCTCACACAAGCGTCTTCTAATTGTCACAGTACTCACAGGTAACTTCAGACCATCTCTGATCTCCCTGGAGCTGATCATTGGCTGAGTCTTTGCCATTCTGGCTATTGTTCGATCCATTCGAATGGTAGTCTTCCGTTTTCTTCCACGTCTCTCTTGTTTGGCTTTCCATTTTAAAGCATTGGAGATCATTTTAGCTGAGCAGCCTATCATTTTCTGCACTTCTTTATATGTTTTCCCCTCTCTAATCAACGTTTTAATTAAAGCACGCTGTTCTTCTGAACAATGTCTGGCACGACCCATCGTTCTCAGGTTTTCAGAGAGAATTGGATGTACAACATGTGCTGGCTTCATCCTTAAATAAGGTCCACCTGAATGACACCGGTTTCTTCACATAATGAATGACCTCACTGATTGAACTCCACACTGCTATAATTTTGAACACGCCCCTTTTACTTAATTATTAAATTACACAGACTCAGGAGCATTCATATCATGAATGTTGGGTCGGTCTGTTGGTTTCTCTGAGTCTACTACACCTACTAGTAAATTATTTGCCATGTAATAATATGATTTATACCAAAAACAGTGATTGACCTGGTTAGTCATGTTGGACTGCTATTATTTTGAACACAACTGTATATATAGATATAATATGCATTCAGGCGGTCATTAGCGCAAAACATACCCTGATAGGGTGATCAGGACGCTGACACGAATGTATGAACTGACTGTTCATTATTACGCTTGTTACTTATCATATAGTAGGGCTGGGTAAAAAATATCGATTCTCCGATTTTAATCGATCTTCAGTTTAACGCAACGATATCGATTCGGGAAATCCCCGAATCGATTCTTAATGCGCGTGCTTCATGTAAGAGGATATGAATATTCACCTCTCGTCCTGAAGGTGTCACCATCTATAAATATACTTACCTGGCAGGGGAGACACCATGATCAAGAAGGCGGTTCACCCAGGGCGAGGCTTGGCCATTGGGCTCCGGTTGGGCCACATAATGTGGGAATCTCGACTGCATAATTTATGGTAGTGGGGGACTGCGTTCGCGCTCTCCCCTGAATTTTTCAGGGGGAGTCGTGGCCTAATGGTTAGAGAGTCGGACTTGTAATCCAAAGGTTGCGGGTTCGAGTCTCTGGCCGGCAGGGATTGTAGGTGGGGGGAGTGAATGTCCAGCGCTCTCTCCACCCTCAATACCACGACTGAGGTGCCCTTGAGCAAGCCACCGAACCCCCAACTGCTCCCCGGGCGCTGCAGCATAAAATGGCTGCCCACTGCTCCAGGTGTATGTTCACAGTGTGTGTGTGTGTTCACTGCTGTGTGTGTGCACGTTGGATGGGTTAAATGCAGAGCACGAATTCCGAGTATGGGTCACCATACTTGGCTGAATGTCACTTCACTTATCTTTCGAATTGCTCCACTAAAAAAAACAACTGTGTGCACCCTATTATTAATGTAGATGTTTCAGTTACCAGCATTTATATCAAAATATGGATCCCATGTCTGCAAAACATTTTAAATGAAATATTGATAGCTAATCGATATCGAATCGAATCGAAATCGAATCGAATCGAAACCATAAAAATAAGAATCGAATCGCAGAATTGGTCACAATACCCAGCCCTATCATATAGTATTGATTTTAGCTGAAATTGCTTTTATTTAATCTTTTGTAATAAAACAGAGTGTCTAAAGAGACACAAAACTAGCATGGCTACAATATTCCCTCTAAGCTACGGGCATGCAATTTTTACATAGCTACCGTGCAAAGTAAATAATATCCCGTTCACAAGACACACGCAAACTGCTATAGATTAAGAACCGGTGAATAAAATTTATTTAAGATGGTGTGTTAAACAGAGACTGCATTCTTTTCAGTTCTTTGGTAACACTTTATTTTGATTTTCCACTTTAGACATTCTACTAACAGTAAGTAACTTTGCAACTAAATGTCAACTAGCAGTCATTAGAGTATTAGTAGACTGTCTGCTTAATATCTTCTAACACTTTATTTTGATGGCTCTGACTCTACAACATACTGACTATAATAAACTTTGCAAGTATATGTTAACTTATTCTACTAACCCCAAACCTAAGGTAACAGTCTACTCTGAGAGAATTAGACTTGTAGTTGCAAAATTACTTCTAGTTAGTAGAATGTCTGAAGTGGACTATAAAAATAACGTGTAACCCAGTTCTGTTGTGCTCCATCTAGCTGGTTTTATTTATCATTGAAGCTCAGTAAATCGAAATTTTCACCCACACACTGTTATTGGTGCAAACATTAATGAAAAGGTCACCAGAGGATCAGAAAATGACTGTCGGCATCACTGGACGACCTCACACGTGACCTTGAGAAAACAAGACAAAAAAAAAATGCATTTCCTTTGGCTTTGCTGTGCCATTTCTTAACCCAGCAGGTGAAGATTATAATGCAATCATTGCTTGTTGGCTCTTTGTTTTCTTCACAGCACGTGCTGAAAAAGCTGCTGGCCATCACTGAGCTCCTCCAGCAGAAACAGGCGCATTATGCCATGTCCAACAGCAACAGGTAGTTCCTCCTCCGTCATTTTGTCTGTCAGTTTGTCTCTGTCTCCATGGAGTAGCCAATGGGACCCCAGCATGCTCCACCCTCATCCCCATGCCAACTCCTACCCTCCCCATATCTTCCATCCTCCGCCTCATTGTCTGTGCCACGAGAACTATGCAAACTACAGCAGAAAAAAAACGGCTGGACTCCCAAGTCCAACACCAATGACTTTATAATCACACGACCAGATCGTTCGGTTTGACTGCTCTCTGTATCTTGGGTACATATCAATCTAACAGACGGGTCGAACGAATGACCCATTAAGTCGACAGAATGATGTTTTTAAATACAGGTTGCCAAAGTGTATCTCTGCTTGATCTGAAACTGAACTGACACAAGGCTGCAACGATTCTTCTCTATAACTGGATTATGAGCTAAAATGCTTTTTATACTGTAATTTGTTACTGATTTACATGGCTATGAATATGCAAAATGTGCTCAAACTAGTGTTCTTTGTCCTTTTCCCTGTTCCATTTAGTTTGATTTGTGCTGTAGACTGGATTTTGTTTTTCTTTTTATCATCCTCAGAGTGTATGATTATTTTATATCAAAACAATAAATTCTCTTGCTGGAATCATGAGTGTATAATTTGAGGTAACCTGATTTGTTTTCCATATTGTACAATGTGTTTGATTAGTTCAGTCTTCCCTGAGACAAATTCAAAGCCAGACTCGTTCTCAGGAGAAAAGTTAAAGGTAAAAGTTTACAGCAGTAAAATTTATCATAGTAAAGATTGTATCAGGAATGCATGCACTTATTAAACATGTTTTATAAAGTACTGACTGTCTCCAATCAGCTTGTGGAAACAGCTTTTGAAAATAAGACAGCTGTTGTACTCATCTAAAAATATTCTAGTGTTTGTCTGTTTTCAGTTCTTGATTTTGAATAAAGAACCATTATTATGGTTATCAACAGCATCTCTGATGTGTCACTTGAGCATAACCCAGAACATCCCTTTAACCTGCTTTTCTGTAGGGAGACTGACCCTGTAATGTGTGTACTGCAAGACATCTGTTAAATGACTACTTGAAGACTGAAAAAAGTACAATTGTTACAGCAGTAATTGAAGTTGCAGGCAGTTCTTGCTCATCCTGTGGATTTTAACTACCATTCAAAAGTTTGGGGTTAAGATTTTTAATAGCATTTTTGAAAGACGTTTAAATAAAAATATCATAAAATCTAATATTGTGAAATGATTAGTTTAAAATGACTTCTATTTTATAAATAACTTCTACAAAGCTGAATTTTCAGCATCATTACTCTAGTCTTCAGAGTCACATGATCCTTCAGAAATTATTCTAATTTGCTGATTTTCTTCTCAAGAAACATTCCTTTTTATTATCAGTTGAAAGCAGTCGTGCTGCATAATATTTGTGGAACCTGTAATACTTTTTTCAGGATTCTTTGAAAAGTTCAAAACAGTATAGTCTACATTAATCTTCTGTAACATGTCTTTACTGTCACTTTTGATCAATGTAATGCATCCTTGCTGAAAAGCATTTACATTTAAAAAAAAATATATATTTAATAAAAAATAATGTTTTATTTTTCACAGAAGAAAAAGCTTTACATGTCGCTGAAATATTTACAATCCAGTTTGAGAAGTGCAACCCCTGTCGGTTATGGCAAGTGCCAAAAGGAAGCACTCAACCTGTTCAGAGGATGTTGCCAATTTAAAAACAATTTCATCGTCACAGTGCATCCAAATCCTCGTCAGTCCACTCCTGCAAAACAGAAAATCCATAAGCAAGGAGTAGCCAGAAGATGCACATTTGAGGAACAAATAGTCTTCAAATAAACATACTTCCTCAGCCACCATCTGCCTTTTCACAACGTGATCATCATCTTCATATCCATGTTTTCTTTTCCTGAAGAACATGGACAGAGGAAAGCATCAGAACCATAAACTTATCATCTGAAGACTGCATTCATTTAGTAACCGTCTTTGGTGACCCATCAATCTCACACACATCTAAGCATGCAAACTAGTGCATCATAACTGTATAGTCATAGATCATATGTAGTTTTTGTCCATGTCGGGTTGTTGTTTACCTGAAATGGATTCCATAGACTTTTATAACTCTTGTGAGCTAGAAATCCTCTGAAGAACAAGCTGAACAATAGCCATAGCCTTCTGAAAGTACTTAATTTCTTATGGTTTACCATCAATCCCTCAAGACTTAATCCTGAAAGGTCACCATGCCTAATTTTGTCTTTATTTTGCAGAACTGAATGTACCTTTATGGCTGTAGCAACCACTATCCAGATCCTCTGAAAGAAAAGACTGGTAGCAAAGACAGCAAGACTCGTTCTCCCCAGATGCCAATGAAGAAGGTGGGTGCTCTGACTCTAGTTAGGCAACACACTGCCAATCTCCAGCTCTCAAAACAACAGATTCAAAACTTGAATTCACACGGAGCCATCAAAGAGAGGATTAGAGATGTCGAAATTATCTCTTGGAATCATGAATCTTCAACAGAACCAAAATTGAGCGTAAATCTGAAACGCTCATCAACTTGACCCTTCATGGAGATGTCTGCAAAATCAACTTGGATCGGTCCAACTTCGACTGATTCCGCTTGTGTAACTGACCTGGGAGCCGTGAGCACTAGACTGGAATCTGTAGCAAGCAAGAACTTTGGCACTGCATTGCTCTTGACCATCAGGGAAGCGAGATGCACTTATGATGCAAGCCTTAAGAAACCGTCTACACTCAGTACTACCCCACAACCTCTTCGTGCTTTCGGCTGCAGTTTCAGATAGAGGTAGGCTTAGATCCTACAGATATCGACTGATTCCTATCTTACCTTCTGAGCCGCTTCGCTTGACAAGATGTTGCATCCTGGCTTTTATCTCCAAACCAGTGTTTGTATGCGATACATGAGCAGATCAGCTAGACAGATTCAATTTTGGAGGATAGATTACACAAGGCTGGAGCATGCGTCCACCTGCCCCCTGTTCTTCCACCTAACCTACAATGGCACCATCTCGAGCTCAAATTAATTTTAAAGCTTTTCCCTAGAATGGGCCAAGTAGATTGAGCCTTCCTGGTTTATTTCATATCACAAAATATCGAGCATCAAGACCTACTGACTGTAAAACTATATTATTTTATTATATCAGTCTGTTCATGTTTATCAAACTCGCTTGAGGAGTTTGGCTGTTTCTTGATGTGTATTATGTAAAACCTCAGAACGTATCGCCAATTTATTATGATTCTACAATGTCCTTTTATTTGCTCGATTTGACAAGTAGTTGCATTGTCCTGTACTCGCTGACTCCCTTACAATGAAAGTACTGTGGTGGTACCATTGTACAGTGGAGATAGCTGATGGAAATACCATGGTACTCTGTAATGAATGACTACCGCGGTACATGTCCAAAAAACTGCTTTTAACCATTGTGCCATGTCATAAAACATGGTAATACATTCATGTTAGTGTATGAAGGTGTATATTCGCTGCAACGGACTTGAAATGGCTCACTTTGTACTCATTCCCTGTTTTCATCTACAGCTGATGTAGGGGATTCTGTATAGTACATTTAGCTGCATTTTATGACCCAGCAAATCTATGAAAAGCATGATGCAGATTTACTTTTTTTTTTGTATTTTAGGTAGCTCATGTATTTTTAGGTTTCTATTTTATACTTAAATCCCACGACTTTTGCATCTTAGATACACAACACCAAGTTACTAACCTGGCTGAATAAAACTTAGTATGATTAGTTTTGTGTGCTTTTTAAACAGACTGATCTGATTAGAACTGTAAGGGCCGTGTCATTGATTTTATATTTTCCAACAAATACTCACAAGTTTGTAGCAAATTCAGCATGAATCCTTTCCAGTTTCTGTTTGCAGGTATTGACCTCTTCAGCTTTGGGAAGCTCGTATGCTTTAACAAGACTTGTTATTCCTATAATGAAAACAGATACAATATTATCGTCCACATGGTAGATTTATATTCTTAATGCACCAAAAACTAAATCTTTGATGACCGAAGTTGTCCTTAATACAGCAAGCTTCCAAATAACGGGTTTGCCCAATAAGTTACTATTATCATAACAACAGCAAATCAAAACCTCTGATGTATGGATATGCACGACATTGGTAAATTTTTGTCTTCTATAGTTTTGAAAGAAGTCACTCACCGAGGCTGAAATTATTTAATCTAAAATAGTGAAACAGTAATATTTTAAATTAATATATTTTCATGAAATTTATTCCTGTGATGCAAAGCTGAATTTTTCACAGCCATTACTCCAGTCTTCAGTCTCACATGAACTGTCAGAGTCTGTTGGCCATTCAAGTCTCAAGATCAAAAGGTTTTTAAGGTGATTAGAAATATAGTGTCAAATTCTTCTTTCGTCTTCAAAATGGCATTTCATAGCATAATTGATATTTTAGGAGATAAACCTCTCATAAATTAACTTTGAAGATCCAGGCCACCATTTATCAGATTTACCCACAGAATATCTGATACCTTTTATGAAGGTTTTGCAGGATTGTTATTCATCTATTATCTAGTGACATTTTAACAGTTATAAAAAAAAAAAAACTTACGTCTCATTGACTCATACATCTTTGAGAGGGTCTCTTTATCCTCCTTAAGCCCCATGCATTCAGTCAAATATCTGTAAATGTCAAAGAAAATACTTTTTAACGTCCTGCCATCTCAACTGTTAGAATCTCTGAATGCTGAAGGAGAAACCTACGCCTCCATCTTGAGGCCAGCACGTGCTGCACCGTTAAGGACAGCAGTAAAGGCGATTTGAGACGGAGAAAAGAGGAGTCCAGCATCTGTCATTGCTGCTCTGTTGAGAAAGTCTTCTGCACTCTTTCTCAGAATCTCTGGGTTCTCTAACAATGGGTATCTGGTCTGAGAATACAGAAACCATGCACTTAAATAATCTGCAGTTAGCAAATTTTTTAAATGTTTGAACAGCCTGTCATGATAACATGGGCCCAACTAAGGGCATGCATTTGGGGTGGGACTGTCTACAACCAGGATTTAGACTCACCTTCAGGTCAATCAGAAAGCCCTCCAAAGGCCGATAAGGATTGTGAACAACCAGATGAAAATTGAGCTGCTGGATAAGCAGCAGCTCATACTCCAGAATCTGTTCTAGAGCCCTCTCCTGTCCCACCGGGCTCTCCTGAAGATTCCCGACAAACTGAGTACTAGACACATTAAACTCATCCACTTTACAGGAGAGATATGTACATGTCAACCTGCAAAAGAGGGGCGTGAAGGTCAGAAATGAAAAATCTCAAATAATTTATGATCTCATTCAACTCAATACACTTACATTATTGTCCGAGGGTGATATTCCATCAAAGAGTTGTTCAAATAGAATCTTCGAAAAAACATACAAGCTGTGCCCTGAAAAACATACACATATACTTTTAAAATAAAAAAGCCAGAACGGCACACTAGATGACCCTATCTTGAACTGATAAAAGTGGCATTACCACAACAGATTTAGGCATAGCAGGCTTGAACATGGCACAGAAGTCTAGCAGTCTCTTCTCATAGTGTCTGAAAAGCACTTTCTCTTCTTGTTCATCAAGAAACATGGATTCATTTATTCCAGGCTGAAAAACAGATGAAGTCTGAGCATGATTGGTGTTTATGTTAACACTATAAATGGCTGGATTACTGAGCTTTGTGTGTAGATAGATAGATAGATAGATAGATAGATAGATAGATATAGATAGATATGCATGCAAAATAAGTACATAAAGACAAAGCCTGCCGTTGTCACTTACCTTCCCACTGGACATGCCTTTTGAGCAGAACTTCCGATTAGCTTCTAGTCTTAATTTATCTAAGGTTTCCTCTTTATCGTAAGTCCAGAATTTCTTCTGAGAGCTGTTGTGATACATGTTGAATATAAAGCTGTGGACAGAACAATACAATTATGATTACACACCAGATACGTGCATTTTGACAAACCGCAGCTATCGAGCAGAAGTCCAGTAAGTTAAGTAACACACGAGTATTACACATATGTCAATAAGTCTACATATATTTAAGAATTACTAGTAACGTTATTTAAGTTAGTACAGTGCACTGTCGAGGAAGTAAACTAAGGCAATGTTTCCAAATCTCATTTAAATTATATTTTATCCTAAGGATGAAATATTTCTGTCTCACCCCTCTTGGGCACACGGTGAAGTTCCGTCTGTGTATCAAGTATGGTCGTACAAATATTAAATGGTTTTAAAAGACTCGCCTACTTATCTTTGTTTCAGCCCAGGTCTCAACAGTAGACATGCGCGAGAACGCGTCGCGAATGATTCAAGCCACCTTTTAGTCGCATTTGGATGATGTCGATTGTGTTCTTCACTCACGAGTCTGACTCATTTCTGTGAATCGGCTCTTTAGAACAGTTTGTTTAACAGATCCAGATCATACAAACAATTCAGCAGTTCATTTACTTCATGCACTAGGGGTGTCAAGTTCAGTTCAGTTTAGCTCCGACCTTAATTAAACACACCTGAACCAGCTAATCAAGGTCTTCGGGATTACTAGAAGCTTCCAGTCAGGCGTTTTGGAGCTTGTTTGGATCTACTCTCTGCAGGACAGTGTGGCCCCCCAGGACCAGAGAGAGTGTAACACATGTGCCCAGGTGTATCTACACACCCACTACAACGACCAGTTAGAGCCATTTATAATCACACATGACATTGTTTTATAAATGTCTTTATTCAAATCATATTTCGTTTCATAATTACTTTTGTTTTTAAGACATTAATAATTGCTGTAATAACCGAACTGGACCAAATAAAATTAGTATAAACAGTAAATGATTCGTACACGTGTTGGTGTTGACAGAACTCTCATACAGTCAGGCTCTACCCACATTTCTAGTTTTATTTGTAAATGTTGTCACTGCTCGATTCAGTCTGAATCATTCTGACCGAACCGGTTCAACTGATTCATTTAAAAGAATCGCCGCCAGAGTTCAAATCTCCATCGCTTCTGAGAGAACATAAACATGGCCACGAGGAAATATTTCCGCAGATCAATTCAGGAAAGAAAGCGTATACTCGAGAAATATGACCAGCTTCCTCCAATGTCCCAAAGAGCTGCAGCGCGTCTGCTAAACATCTCAGGGCCGCTGCTTTGCATCTGGCTCCGGAAAAGGAATGTTAAAAATGGCAAGGCTAACTTTCCCAGGACTGTCGTTCCATCTCGCAAGACGCCTCGAGTAGAAGCTGCACTCTGGAGGTGGATCGATACTTCTCGTGAGAACGGAGTTACAGTAGATGATTCAACGATTCGTAGAAAAGCGACTCTAATGGCTACAGAAATGGGCCTCTGTAATTTCAGGGCGAGCGCAGAGTGGTTGGCACGCTTCAAAACACGGGAGACAGTAATACGAAAGATGTCCCAGGTCGACCGGAAAACAGGAGACGCACCAAAAGAGCCCAACTCCGGTGACGATAACAAAGCTGTGGAGACTAAAAGCAACCTTACAGCCAAAAAGACACATCTAATCGAAGCTGTGCTGTGGAGGTGGATCGATGATTCTCGAGAGAAGGGTTTTATTACAGATCAAATGCTTCGTTCAGAAGCGACTCGGTTGTCTAGGATGATGGGATTCGGTAACTTTCGAGCAAGCGCAGACTGGCTCAGCCGCTTTAAAACCCGCGAGAAAGTTGTACGAAAGGTGTCCCAGCTCGACCAGTGTTTAGACAATCCGCAAAGAGACCAAACTGAGGACAGAAGTGCGTCCGATCAAGTTATCCAGCAATCTGAGGAGAGCATGATAACGGACCAGTCTAGCGATGAAAGTGGCGCACTAACGGATCTGGACATCCCCAAACTCGATCCGACAGTGGTCAGGGCCGAGCTCAACGGTGATTTACACACGGTCACTGTACCGTCACTGTGGCAGATGAAGGAGGCTATGAAAACACTGGCAACCGGGTTACTGTACAGAGGATTCTGCGACTTTAAACTTCTTCATCAATTTGAAAAAGAGGTTAACACTGTTTTGAGAAGATCTGTGACCCTAGGAACGCAAAACGGCTCACAAGCATAAAATTCTGGGACTAAAGTGTTTGTAGACTTTTACAGACTGGTCCATTAGTGTAATTATTTCAACACGATCTTAACAGGACAGGTGCAACACAGACTCTCTCAGATAACCACATAGGGGCGCCAAGTGTTTGTTATAACACAGTTTCCTATGTTGTATTGTTAACCCAGGTTTTATTTTGCAGCATTAATGTGTGTTATATTATGGAGGTGCTTAATTTGTTCTACGATTTTTGGTTTAAATGTTTAAACAATGTTAAATTACTGACTATTTTTACACACACACACACACACAAATAAAAGCTTTTGATTAAAAAATCTGTTAATGACATTTTTATTTTTACATGGAAAACAGTTAGACCAAACATTTGCCTTTTTTAAAAAGCCACTGAAGCTTATGAAGCAAGACAGAATAAATTACCAGCCTCCTATTTGACTAGGGCTGTGTAACATAATTTGCATAAACATGAGTAATTTATGAATAATAAATGTCCTTGTATTCGGCGCGATTCATTAATTTGCATATCACCATGGCACTACAGTTATTTTTCCTGTGTGCTGTGCTACCATGAAGCGATAAGAACCTGCATAAAACAATGAAAAGGTGAGTATGTATTGCCTTTTTACACTCTAGTCTCCTGCTGTTGTTGAGGTATGATATATGTGTTTTAACCTAAATAACTTTCTAAAAATAGTCTTTTTTCATGCTTTTGAGTGGGCACGAGCTGTTGTATGCTTTTATATGGCTACAATCACTATCATGTAGTGCTCTGTCATTGTGTGAATTGCATAAACATGATGTTTCGTTGCATTATTGATGAGATCCAAGCTCTGCCTTATATAGGCAGCTGAGAAGATGCAAAAACTGGTGAAGTGATGGATCATGAGATGATACCTAATAGAGAAATATTTCTTTGATGGCAGCTTCTCAGACCCTCGGTCAGTGTTTTGTCGTTATCAGGTGGTCT
Source organism: Barbus barbus (assembly GCF_936440315.1). NCBI lineage: Eukaryota > Metazoa > Chordata > Actinopteri > Cypriniformes > Cyprinidae > Barbus > Barbus barbus. The sequence goes on along the minus strand of NC_136734.1, from coordinate 21,608,971 downwards.
GGTAATTAAAATCTAATTTCCATGTAGCACAGGTATGGACAGATAGACTGTAAGAGTCCCACTTCTGAATCCATCAGAGGTCATTTGCATGATCTGTTTGTCATGCAGCTGTCAGCACTGCCTTCAGCCTGGAAATGTGGGCTTTCGGTTGCCAAGAAATTTTCCAGTTTGACATTTTGTCTGTATTGGTATTTAATGCAGGTGGAGATGAGTAAGGTTTCAGTGCTTTTATCCTTAAATTGTGAATATATTTTGGCAGATAACTTTAGTTATCAGCTGATGTCTTTGGGTATTGTTTAAAACAGGTTGGACAGAAATCAGCTGTGTCTGACACTGTCCACAGTGCCTCAGTTTATCTTTATTTATCTTCTGTCAATATTTCCTCTCTGTAATTTGGACAAATGATGCATACTGATGGTTATGAATAAATCAATGTCCAGGCTTGGTAAATTGATGGTGTGGAGAGAGAGAAACATCTTGTATTACTGTCGCTGTGATGAACAGCTGTCACTGTGTCCATCGGCGGCCGGATATGTAAGGCAAAAAATATCTTTGCATTGACCCTTTATTTCTGTTTTAGTAGATTGCAATATGCTCTGAACTGTGAGCATTGCAACACAGAGCCCTTGAGAAATCTGCCAGAGAAATTTACTTTGCATAATGTCAGTCAATGTCACCCATCAAAATGATTGTCTATAGGCTACAAGTACTACATAATGGCTCATGCATGTTACGAGAACATCCGTTCAGACGTTCCATTGTGGCTTTATCAACTTTATCAGCATCAGTAGAGAACCAAAACTCACTAAGTTCAGTGCAATATGCTGGAAGATATGTAAATTTTATTTATGTAAATTTGTACCCAGTGCAATATCTTGGACCTCTTTTGTAAAATGTTGTGTATATTATTCCTCTTCAGAAGTGTATAGTGTAATTCTATGTTTTAGACAATTCTTTTTAGAATTTTGTATTTTATATTGTTTCATTTATCAGTTTTAGTATTCTTACATTTAGATGAAGTTAACAGCAAAGGTAAATTTATTCTTATATCCATTTTTGCATTGAAGTGATGCATAAATTCATATTTAAAACATTTTATTTTATTTTATTTAGACAAAATATTAAGGAAATCAATGTCTTTTTATAATTTTAATATTGTACATCCATAATATTTGATTGATCTTTTGTTGGAATAAAAAAAAAATCCTCCTCAGAAGTGATAGAACCCTTTTTCCAACAGTCAGATTTACATTTATGTTGACAATGCATGATTAATAGTTAGTATTTATTGTTCTTTTGAACTGCTTTTAAATCCAAGTTTTTGGTTTGGGCTTTGTCACATTTGGATGTGTACCAGGCACAGGCACTGAACAAAGGCAAGCCCAGGCGTTCACATATCATCCACTCTTTATGCAAAATTAATGCATGCACCCCCATGACAGCATGATTTAATTTCCTCCTTTCATTTTCTGTCGCCCGTTGCCATGGACACCGAAGGAGGGCTGTTGTGATATTAGCTGCTACAATATGGACAAGTGCAGCTCTCTCCATGAAGCAAACAGCTAATAAATCACATGACCTCATCAAATCTCTATTCTGCTTGCAGACTGGCTGGCACTGTGCCATGATCAAGGGACGTAATATATTCATAGCTTACTTACAATTTCAGGTTGAAAAACCCTTGACGATTTATGTCAGATGTACCCTTCGACTCATTGGAAGTGTTATATTGACAAAACCAAACTATTTTGAGAATGCATTTGTCAGAAACTCGATGAGTATTCCCATAATGTGTTTTGGAGGATAGCAGGATGCTATTGGCTTGTGGTCCTCATTGCGACAAAGGCGATTGCTCTAGACAGGATGGCGTCATAACACCATTCGCAGTGTTGACTGTGTTGCCACCCAGATCATATTGCCTGCAATGACCAATTGTGTGTGTTTATGTGCGTGTGTGGAAGCATATTAGTCTGCCAGCAGAGTAATGTATGCCTGTGAATCCAAGTGTGGAGATCAAAATGTCTCAAGTTGGCATCGGGCACCCTTCCCCCATCAGTTCCACCCCCTCCACACACACACACACACCGCAGGTCCCATCCTAACCATCTCTCTCTAATTGGGCTCTGTCTAGATTCCTCAGCTTAATATTGCATCCTACTTGCTTCTTGTTTTCAGGGCATTTCCAGCTGTACAATACCACACTATAATGCCAACTATAAGTTTTAGTTTCAAAACTGGTTACAATAGCTTAGCTACTAAAGAAACACAATTCAACATTGAACTCGAGATAAATAACAACATTGTCGCCTTTTGTAGAACTGCTTACAGCTGATTAACTTCACAATAAACTAAACCAACACTGAACTGACTGAGCTAAATAATTACACTATTGTCTTTACGGCAGAATCTGAATTGTATCCCTGAGTTTCCATAATTGATTCTGCTAGTTTCCTGTTTATCTTTGTGAAGCTGCTTTGACACAATCTGTATTGTATAAAGCGCTATAGAAATAAAGGTGACTTGATTTGATTTGACAATTCAGTTCTTTGAGTATAAGATTTTATGGGAGGCTTTAACTATATAATAATTCATCAGTTTATCTTAAATGAACAGTTAAATGAAAACTGAAAATTGTGTCATTTACTCATTCTCATGTCGTTCAAAACCCGAATGACCTTCTTTTCCCTGTGAAACACACACACTAATTAAAAATTAATTTTGTCTTCCTCAGACGAAAGAAACTCATAAAGGTTTGGAACAACATGAGGGTGAATAAAAGATGCCCGAGTTTTCTTTTCTTTTTTTAAGTGAACTATGCATTTAAGTGTTTAATTTATTACAGATTTTTTTATAAGCAGTGAATTATTTTTCCTCACTACTGCAGTGACTAAGAAAATATGGGCTAAGTGGACACTCCTGTACGCCCAAATCTGAATTCTGACCACTCTCATTCTGACACACTTCTCAATAGCAATGGGGCCTGTCAATATAGCTGAAGGTGAATAGATAATCAGACAGCAATCAGAAATTGAGATCTGCCATTCAAAGGCTATCTTAGTGTGGATGAAGAAGAGGACGGGCAGCCTGAGAGTGCAAGCATTCATGTGAAAATCCAATCCTTCACAGTACACAGCCCCCGCAAAGCCTGCAGAATGACCCTTTTATCAAAGTGTCATGTCTGTAGCTCTCCAAATAGCCAGTGCGCTCTCAAGGAATAGATGCATGTACAAACCTGGCTGAGTAATGTATGACCTGTCCTCACAATGTTCTGGGTTTCTGATGTGTGTGTGTGTGTGTGTGCATGTTTATGTGGTTTATGAGGACACAAATTTGTATAATGACATGGGTATGACAGAGGTATTACAATATGAAGGTGGTTTATGAGGGCACTACTTATGTCCCCGTAATTCAAAAGGCTTAAAAAACTTACTAAATGGTGTTTTTTTGAAAATCTAAAAATGCACAACGTCTCCTGTGAGGGCTAAGTTTAGGTGTAGGGTTGGTGTAGGGCAATAGCACACACAGTTTGTTCAGTATAAAAACCATTACGCCTATGGAGAGTCCCCATAAACCACAAAAAACAACGTGTGTGTGCGTGCGTGCGTCTGTCTGTCTGTCTGTCTGTCTGTCTGTCTGTCTCTGTCTGTCTGTCTGTCTGTCTGTCTGTCTGTCTGTCTCTGTCTGTCTGTCTCTGTCGGTCGGTCTGTCTGTCTCTGTCTGTCTCTGTCGGTCTGTCTGTCTGTCTGTCGGTCTGTCTGTCTCTGTCGGTCTGTCGGTCTGTCTGTCTGTCTCTGTCTGTCTGTCTGTCTGTCTGTCGGTCTGTCTGTCTGTCTGTCTGTCTGTCGGTCTGTCTGTCTCTGTCGGTCTGTCTGTCTGTCTGTCTCTGTCTGTCTGTCTGTCTGTCTGTCGGTCTGTCTGTCTGTCTGTCGGTCTGTCTCTGTCTGTCTGTCTGTCTGTCTGTCTCTGTCTGTCTGTCTGTCTGTCTGTCTCTCTCTGTCTGTCTGTCGGTCGGTCTGTCGGTCTGTCTGTCTGTTTGTCTGTCTGTCTGTCTGTCGGGGTATGTTTTGAAATGGGTTTCTTATTGTCAGGCAAACAGAGCATTAAATGTGTTATTTATGTGGCTTTCACATGTGAATTTTTTATTTTCTTGATAGCTTTGAGAGTGTTGAAATGACTGTGTGGTCATCCTAGGTCAAGAAAGGTGTACTGTCACTGAGAGATGAAAAATATGCCATTGAAAATGTATTTTATACACAAATCGCTGAAAGTTGTTTCTGAGGGAAAAAGGGCCAAAAGCATTATTGTACAGTGAATTATTTTAAAAGGTTTTGGGGAAAACAAACAACAAAAACAACATTTGGTTTGTATGGGAAATATGGGATTAGTAAAGGAAATTATGTGTGGCCAAGTATGGTGTCCCATGCTTGGAATTTGTGCTCTGCATTTAATCCATCCAAGTACACACACACACACAACGGAGCAGTGCGGCACCTGGGGAGCAGTTGGGGGTTCGGTGCCTAGCTCAAGGGTCTCACCTCAGTCTTGAGGGTGGAGAGAACGCTGGACATTCACTCCCCCCACCTACAATCCCTACCAGACCTGATACTCGAACCCGCAACCTTTGGGTTACAAGTCCAACTCTCTAACCATTAGGCCACAAATGCGCCAGTGCTGAATATGGGATAATTTTGGATAGAAAAAAACTGATGTCATCAGATAACTGACAAACTCCAATGCATGATTTGCCATTTCATGAAAATAAATGGCTTTTAATTTCAATCTCAAAATGACAGGCATCTGAAATATTTTCCCCCACAACAATTCCACATGAGTTGCATATCTGTAATTTATACAGCATGCTGGTTTTTATAATTTAAAATGTAGTTTTGAGCTGTGTGTGTATGAAATGCGTGTGCCTCTGTGTGGTTTTGACTTTAATTAGACTAAACTTCAGATGGCCCCCTTGTGTGCATTAGTTCCAAAATGATTTTCGTAATAGACTATACTGAAAAACTAATAGTAACATTCATAATCCCATAAAACAGTGCTGATTCTTTGCCCTTGGAAATCTGGATTTGTTTCACATCCCTTATTCTATTTTTTCGCTTAGGATGTCTGTTAATATAGTTACAATTATTACAAAAATAACATATGAGTACAAAATTAGATAAAGTGGACTAAACATATATATAATCGATGCATAACATCTTTTAATATATATATTTTTTTATTTGAAAAAGCTGCAGATGGTTCTCTTCCACCTCTAGATGGCGCAATGGCCTCGTTGTTTGACTGGGTGACCGTAATTCGAAAAATTGCCCAGATGTGAGTGATTTTATAGCATTTCTAAATGTTCTTCCTATGCGTTGCAACATCATGAACACAACATGTTTTTTGTTTGTTTTTTTTTTTGTTTTTTTTTCCTCCGGCTGGATTATGTGTTTCTGACTACATGAGCGAGGATGGAGTAAGCTGACAATCGAGTTTAGTACTATTGTGATTACAAGTGACTGTTGATTAAGCTATTGGCCTTTATAGGCTACTCGTCTGTCTTTCTTTATTCATTGCATTCGCCCCTTTTTCTTCTTGAAAGAGACCAAATGGATCCCAGCAGGTGAAAGTAAAGAAACGTGAAAAGACGCCCCTTTTTGGTTCTGCTTTCACACAACACAATACCCCGTCCCACCTCTTTCTGTCCGGGTTTCCTACCTGATTAAACCTCTTCCTATGAACCCAGTGATAGATGGTGCAAAACTTAAATCAACAAAATCTGTATGTCTGTAAATCCCTTTTAACAGTACGCTTCAATTAGCTTTTGTTTCTTGTGTGTAGTGAGCGTGTGACAGAGAAAGAGAGACGGAAAGAAAAAGAAAAAGATGTATTTTATATGCTTTAATGTAATAGCCTAGTTTACTTGCTGATTAATTAAGAGATTTCAAAAATAAAACTGAACTCTTTTGTTCCTGCCTGTTTCTCTCTGTTAGCAGATTTCATTCAGTGTAGGCTATGCTTTATTTTTCTCTCTCTTTCTTTCTTATTTGTTGCATTAACACTACAAGAAGCACATAGCAAAATTACAGAACTGTTCACACTTGTTTGTCGGGAATTGCAGCTTCAATTGTTTTGGAGACTTTCATTTTCTGTCACTTTTAATTTCTGGTGCCTATAAATGTGTGCAAATTGATTCTATTATTGGTGTGTTAGCAGGCCTCCTTTTTGTCATTCAAATGAGAGCCAAACTTCAAATAAGAATTTTTCGCCTCATCCTCCATGCAGTGTTTGGTGCTGGTGAGTGACATGGGAACCCGTAATTGACTGCCTGTAAGAGAGGGGAGCAAAAGTAAAGAAGGTAGGGCAGTCTGTGTGTAGATGTAGATGCATGCCTCTGTTCTTCAGAATTGACATCCTGCATCCATGACAATTATACATATTGAAGCTTTGATCAACACTCTGCCTCTCCATCACCCTTTCTCTCGATTTTAACCAAATATATACCAGTTATATGTTTTATTATGTTTGGTGGCGTTTTTAAATTGAATATACTCCCATTAAAAATAGGAATTTATGGTTTTCCGTAAATGAGTGAATACTAGCCTGTCTAATTAAAATTTAATTAGGCTACATGGAATAACCTCAGTGACTAGTGCAAATAGAATTTAAAGCAATGCATTTATGATAGCCTATGTAATATTTCATTTCATTATTGTAATAATTAATAATTAATCAATACACTCAATAATATATACTAAATATTACAATATAATATAAACAATAGCCTACAATACAATAATAACATGCAATAGCAAAAATCCCTTTAACATTTTATTTATCATTTTCCCCTTAATCTTAATTCTGCCTGAATCAATTTTTCAGCAAGCAAGTAAATTTCGGGAATAGTAGGCTGTTAACAATAAGTGCCAAGTCCTTGTGAGGCCGTATATGAAATGTGTGTTGGAGACCAACATTTAAGTCAAGAAACTCTTCTTCTCCTTTGTAGCTCTCAAATATAATTTGCATATTCAAATATTTCATTCATATTCAAATATGGAGCTTGAAACTGTGTTACACAGGTTTGATGCAAGCCATGCCAAAAACAGTCATTCTTGGGCATCTCATGGCTGATCATGACACACCATATTTAAAAACAAGCTGAAATGAGATTCAAAATCTGTCCGAGGCCAGAATATTCAGTAAATAAATTAAATAACTAAATTTTAGTTTCTGACACAGAAACTTTCCGTATGTTTTAGAATAATTTCTTATGCTTGTTTTTTGTTTATTTATTTAAAATTACATTTCGGCCCTGGTCCCCTCTACTTTTGATAGTATAGCACAGAAAAGCTTCTTGATGTTCATATGGGTTTGGAAACCACATGAAATATGATGAGAGAATTGTCATTTTTTTTATTTTCTCAACCTAATAGTTTAAAAAAAAAAGCAATACGTGTGATACAATATGAATTTCACTCTATAATTTTATAGCATAATGTAGCCTAAGTAAATTTAATATGTTGTTGTAGACAGCAGCTCTGCATAATTTACCAATATCTCTCTCATTTTTTTAAGTGATGATCTGACTGACAAACCCATGGGGAAGAATGGATGGGCAATGTCAGTTGCTACCAGAGGGGTGAGGGGTGAGGTTGGCACACCCACAACCCTGTGGTCACCTCCAGGCGTGCTATCACACACTGACAGGCAGGCGTGATGCCACGGCACTTCACACAAACATAGCCACATTGACAGCCGACTGACCCAGGCTGACAGCACCAGGAAGAAAAAGGGGGGAAGGCAGAAGTTCTCTGTGTGTCCGTCACGGTGTGAGCGTGTCGGGGTATCGTCAACTTTTTTCTTCCAGTAGCCCCAAACCCTCCGTATCAGAACACGGTCACATACCCAAACATCTGTGACCTTACCGGACACGGGTCACTGTACATTAGCACTCAAGATGGCTGCAGTGGCTTTAGATACTAAATGCAGTATGTCCATGTCATTACTGATGGGTTGAGCTGAAAGGCTTGTAGACAGAGGATAGGATCTGACTTGATTTAGCTAATATAGAATGGACGTGGCTCTGTGCCAGCTAAGCATCTTTTTTTAGTAATTAAGCATTATAGATGCATTGGCTGTATGTCAAAGGTGTAGTCACAAAAGCTTGGGACGGACTAGCATCTTATACGTTTTATCTGTCTTCATTATAATAACATGCTATAGTGGGCTTAGCTGTTAACAGTTAGTTCATGAATTCACCAGTCAATAGAGCCTTCCAATTATGCTGAGACATACCATAGAGCTCTGTACTACCCATGGCTCTTTTGTCAAAGAAAGACCTTTGATGTGATTCTATAGAAAGACTGCAATGTGCAGAAACATGTGAGCAAAAAAAATTGCAATGAAATGACATCACTGATCATACAGAGGACTTTTATTCAAATTTAAGACAGCAAGGCCATCATCTGTTTTCATCCTGTGTATATGTGGGAAGGGAAGTGGAGGAACCACATTGTCTTTATGTTTAAGAGGTATACTCTCTGATTCCCCTTGAAGTTTCGAGAGATGCCAGTGCAAATGCAGGCCTCTGAAGTTGATAACCCCAGCATCATATGACAAGCAGATGAGAATGACTGAGGCTTTCGAAGCCCTGTTGAGATCCCTCCTCATTAAAGAGCAACCTCTCAGCTCTTCTGTAAAGAATCCTTAAGGATGTTGACCTCCATGGTAAAATAAAGAAAGATGGGGGTGGAAAGCAAACATCCACACATTGTAAAATTCTCCACTATAAAGCTCAAAATCCTCTTGCTTTTCATGTTCGTTTAAGGAATGGTCGAGAGAAAAAGAAAGAGGGACATTAGAGGGAGAGTGAAGACTAAACCCAATTTAGACAGAGTCACACAACAGAATGAGGAGGCACATAAACATAAAAAGATGGACAATAATGTGGAGTGTCATAGTCCACCTCCAGATGTCCTCTGTGTTAGTGTCTTTTAGGTCCATTTTCCTTGGCTTGCACTCAACATCTGGTTGTTCCAGTTCCATGCATGCTATAGGGTCCTTAGATTGTGGTAAGAAAGGACTGATAGTTTATCCCCTTCATGCTGACATGATGACAATACTCACCCTGTGCTGGAACCAAGTGTAACCAGGTAGAGCCTCATCTTGTGTAGGCACCAGACTGAGCCTCTTCAGGTCCATCAAGCCCATTGAAGCAGGTTGCTGACTGTCTCTAGGTGATGAGAGGTTGTTGAGGGCACGGAGCCTTGCTGACAGGCATGAAAGGGCCAAGGATCTCCTGTCACCCGCCTCATCACATCAAAGTCCCAAGTAGAAGCTCCTTGTGTGAGGGATCTGCTCATGAATATACTGGGCAATCTGATCCCTCTTATAAGTGAGATAAGAATTTTGTAGGTTGTGTGTTGAGCACGGATGGCACATGATATAGCAGCACCCCTCTTGAAGTATGTGTGCTTTCACCAGGAATATTTTTTAGGTCTTTTTAATGGTATCATCATCTTATTATTAGTGGCAAGACCCCTGAGTGCCGAAGTGAAAGGGGCTTGTGGTGTCCCCCTGAGCCCTTGCTTTTACCCCTTAATCCGCTGGCTAATAAGTTCATAGCCAGTCCATATGCTCTGGTGCTGTTCGGGAGGGGGAGGTGTTGCCCCATGCTACTTACACCGAGCGGACCCATTTCTCAGGTACCTCTCCTGCTGACCGGCCTTTTGTTCTATCGGATCAGTCCACTCCATGGCCAGAATAGTCTGAATTGATTAGCCCTGCACCGTATAATTGCCAGCAAATCCCACTGAATCGTTTCCCATCCATTTGAAAAGGACAATGTTCGTTCTTTTTCTCCCCAGCTTTTCTTGGCGCCCCTCCCCCATTACCCTCCTTTTCATGCCACTTGGTTTGTCTCCCGCCCCACACCCCAAGCCACCTCCTCGAGGTAAGATGAGAAGGGGGGAGGGGCCGGAGGAGAAAGAGCTCCTATTCCGGACGAGCTCCCTACCCGAGCACTGGCAAAGGATGAAAGCAGGCTGCGGGTGGATGTGTTCTAATCTGTCACCCTGGAGTGTGAGTGGCGGGCTGATCGGAGTCCTTACCTGCCGGCGCACAGTCAGGGTTGGGAGGACAGTGGGAGGAATCCAGGGAAGGGGAAAGAGCTGGGTTATAGTGTGAAAAGGGGCTATGGGGATATGCACGGGATTATTCAGTCCCAGGCGCCAGCGTCAACTGCCCCTGCAGCTCTACTTATTCAGTCGAGAGGCCCAAAATCTCAGGTCGGGGCAAAAGTCCATCAGTCTTACTGAGAATATTGTTATGTTGGAGTAGACCTGGAGGGCCGATCAAGTGTGCCACGTCTGGAACAAAGGCTATTTTAACATGTTTTACTTTGAGATGGCCTTTTCTGGACAGCTACAATTCAGGTCTCTCTCTACAATGTTTGTGACCGTTCCACACTGTAATTTAATAGTCCACAATTCATTTTAATATCACACATCATAACTTCTGCATTAGCCATTAGGCCAGAAATCTTGCCTAGAAATTAATGTGACCCACCTTCCCAAGACTGACAACATGCAGGTTTTACCATTATCCTTGAGCCGGGCAGAATATCTTTCATGAGTTTTGAGGTGTACAGACTTTGTTTATTAGGTCATCATTAATAAGGTGCATTCCAATAAAGTCAAATGTCTAATTAACATGCTTTATCCTCTTCATGCACCATGAACCTCACCTTGAGGATTGCTTGCCCTTCATGAGAATGATCTAAACTATAATCTTTAAAAGCTTTGAATAATTTTATGCTAAACTGGAGTAAACTAAGCGCTTTGCTAAAAATATTTTTTTAAAGGTTTGAATCCATATTTGAATACTCTATATGAAAAAGAAATGTTAACGTTCTCTTCTAGTTCTTCATCACATATTCTGTCTCAGTCAACCTTCTATGACCATGTTCTTTGGCCATTGGGGCAGGTCCTTTGGGAAAAGGTCATAGGTTAAGATTGTTAAGGGCTGTGACCCTTCCCATCTTTGACCAGGCCTGTGTTCATGCTCAAACAAACTCCTAGATAGAAGACCCTCATGGGGGTTTTAGGAAACGCAAGGCCTATTGTCTGTTCTGAGAGCTGACCACAAACAAATTGTGTATGTTCTTACAACATGACCCTGGTGACCACGTGTTAGGGATGTCTTACTAAAGAGATGGTCACTGAGTCATGCCTGTTGGGAGTGTGAGGACACTAGAGATTTTTTTTATTGTTGATTTTTTTTAAGCAAAATGCTAAAATTCAAGAGTTAGGCTATTGTAACCCTGGAAATGTAATGTGCAATTTAAAACTGAAACTACACTCTGGCGTGTGACTGTATTCAGCTTTAACGAAAACAACCATATAGGAAAGATATAATGATCAGTATTAATAGAGTATCAATATAGTAGTTGGGTTTCCTCTGTGGCATTCTCTAAGTCCAAGTTCACCCAAATGGCAGGACATGTCCTTCCCACAGGGAGTCTGTGACTTTGACAAGATCTCCGGCTAAAGGTCATATGCGTAGTGACCACTAAAGTGGTTGATGATGAACTGGTCAAGCCCCTCATTCTCAAAGCCCCTCCCTTTCTACCAAAATGAGCCATTTTACCAGGACTTCTTCAATCAGTTGACTTAGGATCATATGGAGGGCAGGACAAGTAGAATAGTTGACATCCCATAGGTCAAAGGTTAAATGACCAGGTCTGTTTACAGGGACAAGAGTTCAATTCATGATCATTATAAATGATATCCATTATAAAAACTGGTTTGGATCTATAAGACAGTGTTTGGCCTTAAACAAGCTGTGTTTAATGAAGGGGGTGAACTGTATTTTATTCTAAGAAATGTTTTAAATATTTGGAGAACACAGTTAATTTGTAAGTAACACCTGATTTCCCTTGATCAATTCTGAAACAGTAGATCCTCATCGAGAATATGAATATGTTTAAATAAATATTTCATCTGAGTTTTGCTGGTCTCTGCTGACATAAAGCAAAATGGGGTCTCCTGGGACACTTTCTAAGGGTCACTGCCTTACTTCATTTCAGGCATCCATTAATCACTTTTCCCACGTTTCCTATTGTCTCTCAAAGAGAGGTTTGACCCAGTGAGGGTTGGTGCTGGGTGGATGACAGACCTGGGGTGTGAGCCTGCCTTGCTGCTTAAGTTCTTGAATGGCTCCCTTGGAAACTGAATAACTAGGAGTGGTGGAGTTGCCCAGGACAGCATGTGGTTATTTTCCAGCTTGCTGCCCCTTTAAAGGCCTTCAGGGTCTGTAATCAGTGCCTTGAAGAGGGGTGTCTCTTTGACTGTGCTTGTGTATGAAAGATGGAGAGATAAAAAGCACAAAGGTAGAAAAAGCATGGCCTGATGGGAAAGTAGGGTAAAACTGTTGAAGAAGCAAGATGAGATCACTGCAGTGGTGATGTCATTGCTGCATGGTTGGCTAGGATTGGCCCATGTGCTCTGAACAGCCAATAATGAGGGGACAGTGGCACTCACATTAAACTACTGGAACCATCTGGAAAAATACAATGAATTGTGAAACTGTCTGGTCAGATAAAGAAGAGAATTAATCATCTATATGACCAGTCTGTAATACATATCTTCACCTTTAATATCACTGTAATTTACAACATACATATCCCAAGTGAATATTAACATCGTTTGTCAATCTCAGGATACACAAAAGAACTAAATAATGTTACGTTGGTTCTTTGCTTGCTTTTCTCTAACAGTTCAACACTTAAGATGCTGGTTGTTTGTTTCACATTTCAGGTAAAAAGGAATTCTTCTTTTAAATATTCACACAGTATAAATACAAGCACAGCTGTCCTGTTTTGCTTGTCTGCCCGAGTTCACAGTGTGCATCACAGCTGTCTCTGTCCAGTAATTGATTCCTTCACTGTCAGCCATTTTCTCACTCACGTCCTCCTCCCCTTTCCATTCTCCATTCCATCTTTAGCATGAGCAGCTAAAGGAGGCAGATTTATCTGCATCACCCTGCCATGATGACAGAGTAAATATTCATCCAGACGGCCAAGGTTCCCACACCATTACCGGGGCATTCACTGTTGGCCCTGCTGGTACAATCCCTAAAGGGATTGTTCAGAAGAATGAATGGAGCCAAAGTACTGAAGGGCACAGAGTTGCCAAGACAAAAGTTTAAATGTTATTAGTCGAGTGCAGAGACTGTCCAGTAGGAAAAATGGAGGCAAAAAGATGCTTTTAGTGACAGTGATTTAAAGAACAACACAATCTAGTGCCAGAAGACTATAGTTTAAATATGGCTATAGTTATAGAGCCTTAATACTCATGCATGACATGGTCCATCACCAAAAATAATTCATCCGATCAGTTTTCTAAATGCATTTTTATCTTTTTGTGAATGATTCTTTCATGTATGTTTCTTAATGAAAATGAAAATGTAATTTTTAATGAATTCGATCTTCCAGAGATGATGTATGCAGGACTTCAATCAATTAGTCCAAGCAAGCTCATGTTCTTCTGCCTCCACATCTCTCAAGTCAATCAACAACTGATGGATAGAACAAAGTCCCCTCCGCTACATATTTCTTTTCCCATAATCCCCGGATATTTACGCCACAATACGGAAGAAAAGATCCATACTTCTGTTTCATTGCAACTTTAACAATCATGTTTTATTATGCATAAACACAGAGCTGGGTAGAATACCTATACAAATTGTAATCCATTACTGATTCCAAATTACATAAAACATGTGTAGTTAGTAAGGTAATCCACTTGTTAGGTAATATAATCGGATTACTTTTGTCCAGATTTAAATAGGATAATCTTGTAACATTGATTCAAAAATACAGAGAGTTAGAAAATATATTCCATTTGTTATCAACAGCATGAAGTGTATTAAGCATTGTATCTATCAAACTTCACAGAACCACAGATATATGCAAATGTGAGACTTTATTCTTAAAATTTTTATTTTAAAATCTCAGGGGTACTTCAAATAAAAATATATTAGGTGAAAGAGGATCAGATGACAAAAAAGTTGGTGAATTTGTGCATTTGAATGGAATACATGGTAAAAGTAGTTGATGCAATGTTGAAACACTTCTTAAACCTGAAATGATTTTTGTAAATCCAATGGTCAAATATTGTGTAGCCACCTGACTAATGACTGATTTCTGTGTGAATGTCCACAAAACTGGAAGACTTTCTGAATGTATATAAGCAGTAGGCTATTTTAGAAAGGAAAATGTAAAAGATGAAAAAGAGGAATTAAGGAGAATCAATAAATTATGAATAAATTATTGCTATTGTGTAAATATGTAATCATGTAATCCATAAAAAGTAACTAATCTAATTACAAGTACCTTTTTAATTAAATTTTTTTTTATTTTAACTTTTTAAATTTTTGGAATCTGATTACATAATCCAGATTACCCAGCGCTGCATAAGCATATGATGGTGGTCTTGGGTGCAGTATAATATCTAAACCCCGACTGTGTATTAAATCCATTTAGTCCTAGAGATAGCTATACATTTAATTGGTGACCTGTGAGATATGTATTTGTTTAGATGTTCTGAGGGGTTATCTACATGATGTTTATGAGTTGAATCTGTGTGTAAGTGTGTGTGTGTGGGTTGCGCTATTGCTTTGTGACATGCTGGGAGCCCCTCCTGAGAGGCACTGCACAACACTGAGGTGGGTGCAGCTGCAATGGCTTTCATCTCCTCAGGCACTCGGCAGGGAATCACAGTATTTATGAGTGTGTGTGTACATGTGTGTGTGTGTGTGTGAGAGAGAGAGAGAGAGAGAGCAGTGAGGATGCAGTGACTGTCATTTGAAGCTAATTAAGGGTGGCAAAAATATTGAATTTATGTATCTCAGACCTCACATCTGGGATTGTAACACTGGTAATTCAATATATTGGTATCAGTTAGAAGACAAGTGAAAACTCTTTCAGTGTATTTGTACTTTAATCAAAAGAAAGTCGCTTCAGTTGTTCACAGGCCTTCTTGGAGAGAATACAAGTTTCCATAGAAACAAAACGGTGAGAAATCATTCAGTGGGACTGGATTCTGCTTATACCGTCCACTTTTGAAGGACATCTCCTTGACTGCAACTCCCTTCTGCGCTATGCGAGGGAAACACAGGCGTGAAAGTGGCCACACGTGAATCTCAGAGGTTGCCCTCGGCTACGGCGCAGGCAGCTAATCTGCGGTACACCTTTTGCTTGCTCAGATTCCGCTTATGGTTGGGCAGAACATTTTAGCCCCCGCGGTGTGCCGCAAGGCAAGAAGTGATACCTGCAGTGGAACGCGCTTGCTTCTGGGTCTCTGCGCTTTCTTTTGCTCAGCTTTGATTTCGTTCAGCTCTAAAAGGGCATTAAAGGCCTCATTTAGATTTAACTTTGACTTACAGGTAACATCTCTGTAAAAATGTACTGATCTTGTGTCTGGCATGTAAGATTAGGTGTAGTCTTTATCTGGGGTCTGTTATATCCAGAGTAGATACAGTTTATTTTGTTACTAAATCTTTCTCTCCGTCAGAAAATATCAGATTTTGTCTGGTATTCAAAGTCAGTCAACTTGATTGTCACGTCAACTCTTCTACCAGCCAAGAGGCAAATGCGGGGGTAGAGCAAAAGGCAAGAGACGAAGTGATAAGTAACAAGCAGAACTTATTGAATGTATATGTGTGTCTCTCAGTCTGAATAGAAACAAATATAACAAGAGTTCTTAACGGTGTCTTATGACCTTACAGACGTTGGAGAGCTTGCCATCTCTAACTTGTGAAGACAGACATAGCCCAGTTGTAGTATTTGAAGAGTTACATCTTGCACAAATTAAGTTTAAACATTAGCCTTTAGACAAGATTATACAACAACAGTAAAACAATATTAACTTTGGTGTTTGTTTTATATAAATTAATAATCTCATAATGTGACACTGATGGCTGATGAAAATTTAGCTTTACTATCACAGGAATAAATTACTGTTAAAATATATTAAAATAGAAAACTGTTATTTTAAATTGAAAATATTTTAAAATATTACTTTTTTGCTGTATTTCTGATCAAATGAATGCAGCCTTGGTGAACATGAGACTTTGAATGGTAGTATGTACACACATACACACGCACACACACCTTAAGAAAACCAGACCTTTACGTCCTTCAGTGATGAGAGAAGATCTTACAGTGGGATTAATCAAATCAAGGAGTCAAAAAGAGAAGAGCTAGTTGAGGTGTTTTCCTGTCTTTTACCGTTCCATTTTGGATCTGAGAAGAGGATTCAGCAACTAAGGTTCTTTAAAAGCCTCTGGTTTTCATGGCATTGCTGTTGAGCATCCTATAATCTGAGTTTGGGGGATAAAGGAGCTATTCTGTTTTCTAGAGTTCTCAGTAGATTTTGCTGTATTCTTACTCTCTCTGATAGCCCTTGTCAGCGTTCTATGGCGAGAGCTTATTCAGAGATGTGAGGACTGGCTTGATCATTAGTCACTGCTGCAAAGGGTCACATCAAAGTAGCTTCCAGTCATGCTCTGGTGCCTTAAGGCTTGAACTTGGAAATGGTCTCAATCTACCTGCCTATTGTAAAAACATTAAGGAATTTTATGACATTTTTTGGGCAAAACATTTTAACACTATGAAAAATTCCCAAATTCCCATGCACATTCTTTTCAGAATAGAATGACCTGCAATTCTGTGGCTGTAGTGTACATGACCAAAAAACAACAACAACTCAGTAGTACTATGCTAGTAAGTATACTCAGTTTAGTAAAGTATTCTTTTTTTTTTTCTTTTTAAAATCGCAGGCTAAGAGACCTTTAAAACCCTAATAATAAATATATTTGTAAACACAATAATAATAATAATAATGTAAATGGAAAAGAGCAGCAATTGCATTTGAACAATTCCTAGCATTTAAAGGTAAACAAAATATATAGTTTTGATATCATTTTATTAAATTTGACTAGACTGACCCGACTTCGTTTTAAATGCATGATTTCTGCAAAATAATTTTTCTTGCACACTCATGTCATTATTTTATTTTATTTTATTTTTGTTGTTGTTTTATTTACATTTATTTTATGGAAATCAAATTGAAAAATCTGAAAAGGCTTGAAAAACAGCCATGGATAAAATTTACCACATGGTTCTAATGTTAAAAGTTTACAGACATGAAAAGGCTTTTGAAGATTTATAGAAATGAAAGCCATAACATAATTATACTCTTGCTATTACCACTATTCCTAACATTACTACTTCTAATGATAAGAGTAAAAGGTCTTCACTTAACTATAGTCCTAAATGTCTCCATAATGAACAAAATAATCAACATATAATATTATAAAAGCATCTAGCACGCTCCTTAATCCCTTTTAGCAGTATTTTAAACAATTTAACCATCAAATGTGGAGCCCTTTTCATTTAGCCGGCATACTAAGAATATACAAACGTGGCGACACTTTCTACTTTCCTTTTTCTGGAGAGCTTTTATCCTCAAGTAAGGCATAAATGCCGAATGTGTCTGTGGCACAAGGCGGTAATGATTGCATGAAATTACAGAGGCCTCAGCAGGCCTTCCCCTCCCTATCTCTCAGGTAGCTGGATCAGCTCTCACCCCTGCCTTCCTTTCTCTCTCTCCCTTCTTGCCTCTCTCAAGCTATTCAAAGGGAATGTATAACTGAATATGAGATGGAGCGGGCGTCTTTCAAGGGCCAGAGCTAATGAGACGTTTTACCTTGAAATCAGAGCAAGACAGGAGGAGACCCTGTTGAGCTGAGCTTGCATAGGAGGATCACAATTGAGTCTGGATCCTTCAACGAAAGAGAGAGAGGGTGAGATCCAATCCAGACAGGAATAATGCTCTCAAACCAGAGTGGATTATGACAGGAGGACATTTTCAAGGGACCCCACAAAAGACGCTGGCTTGTTCGACGCCAACGTTGACCCACTTTCTTTTGTTTGCTTTTGTCCTGGGCGACACCCATACGTCAGAGTTAAATCTGTACGGCTTGGCTTTCAGGTGAAAGCAACAATTACTCTCACTTGGAGAGGCACAAGCTGGAACGGGGTTGGACGGAGGTGATGAGAAGGAAGCGAACAGGTATTCTTGACAGTTAGCGGTGCCAGCATGGATCAGAGAGCCATGTTATATGAGGCCAGGGATGAAAGGGGACAGGAGATTTGTGTTCTGAGGGGTCCTCTTTTTGATCAGGGGCCCAAAGAGATCGTAGCGGAGCAGGCCACTAACCAGTGTCATGCTAATGAAAGGGTATAAAAGTGTGAATGGAGGGTGCAGCTAGTTATCTACACTCTAATTAATGTGGTACCGGGAGCGAGATGCTTATTTGCGTATCATTGAGGAGAAGGGAGGCGGGAACGCTGAAGTGTGGGGGAAGGGTAAAGAGGAGCAGCCTAAGGCCGTCCGTCTTTTGTGCAATTGTATACGTGCATACAAAGCCATACATCCAATCTACATTGCGTGCATGCCAATCACCGCATGAGATAATGAAAGTCATTTTGGGCTTGGCAAATTTTTTGTTTGAAAGATGACGGGGGATGTTTTTTATTTTTCTTAAAATAACATGGCGAGTAATGGCCGATAATTATCAGCAGCTATGTTGGGAGACATTGTTTTCAGGAAAAACATAATTTTTTTATGATTTAAACAATTGTACAATTCACCAAGATCTCAAACGTGGAAATAAAGGGGTTGAAAATAAGCCAGTACATCTAAAAATGACCTCGGCCCTTTTCAGCAGTTTTGTTAGGAAGTGTTAGGAAAAGTAATTACTTTTAAAAGTAATGTTATAATATTGCGTTACTCCCTAAAAAAGTAACTAATTACACTACGCTTTTTAAGAAAAGCAATGCGTTACGTTACTTTTGCTTTCTTTTTAAATTTAATTTTGAGTTATTTTTGCTTAGTATGGTTGAATTGCTTCATCGAAGGTCAGCAGCAAACACACCGGTTAATAAAATGGGATTAAATAAACAATATTTGTATTATTTAACATATTTAGGCTAATTATTGCAGGTTTGCATCATATTCATTTTGAGAAATACTGAATCTGTTTTTTTTTTTGTTTTTTTGTGAGTGAGATGCATATTCACATTTATTCTAGAAATAAAGTAACATCTTACTCTTGATTTCTCTCAACAAGGGGACAGGAGAGCTTTCAAAGGAGAGAGTAACTGGCATTACTTATTTGAAAAAGTAACGCAGATATATTCTTGTAAATTAAAAATTAATGCGTTACTGTACTACCAACTTGAAAAAAAGTAATCTGATTATGTAACTCGTGTTACTTGTAATGCGTTACCCTCAACACTGTTGTTAGTAGCCTGACCCCGTGACCCTTGATGTCTGGCGTAGTCTTAATCCCTGCTTTCCCACAGACAATCCTGCAAATGAACCCGTGTCAAGAGGCTCAGCATATGGCCTCAGGACTTTACTATTGTCTGGGGTGGCGAGGCAGGATGGGCCGCCATTATTGTCATCATTGTAAGATTGGCAATGTGTCTGGAGGAGCAGACACACGGCAGCGTGAACTGCTTGTGCCCTTTCCCACCAACTCACAATCACATATCACACATCGGCTTCACAAATGTCTCCTTGCCTGATCAATGTTATTGTCAAGGCCCAAATTTGGGGGCAGAACTACTAAAGTCATTATGTTATCCGAGACCCAGTCAAGTATAAATGCTGTTAATTGTATCTGTCAAATATATCGAATCAGAAATGGACAAACATATCACATTAGAAGCAGGTTAAATGGTTTGCAATCCACACAGATTGCTTACACTAACTATATGTAAAGCTAATTCACGAATATAATTTTGCCAGGTTTAACTGTCAGGTGTCAGTTGTTGAATAATGAAAATATTTGTTCAGTGGTACTGCAGACCAGATATTATCCACAGTTATTGTACCATCTGCTATAAACCACTTAAAACTACTATGTGTTTTCCTACACTGCAAACTGACAGACTAATAATGAATCGTACACCTCCGGCAGATGATGAGGTATATAAAGCAGTTGGTTAAAACGAGTTTCTGTCATTCCTGGAGCTTGATCTAAAATTCTCATTCATCACCTTTTTAGGGCTAGAAGATGCCGATGGCAGAACGTATTCTTGTCTGATTTGTTGAAACAAAGACATAACAGTTAATCAATTTATTTTCCATATTAAAATCACACCCCTTCATGGCAAAGCTTTGTTGAATAATTTGGATGTACAGTTATATTTTACATTAGCTCACATAGTATTTGATTGTAAAATACTTCAGTTTAACATGTTTAGTGTCATTTTTTATCCATTAATATGACTAAAAATGAATTCCATAACTAACATAGCTAACATGAACTAACAATGAAAAACACTTTTAAAACATTAATCTGTTAATTTCATAATTTACTAATCCATTATTAAAATCAAAAGTAGTCTCTGTTGATATTATTAAATGGACCTGAGCTAACAATGAACAGTTGATTTTTTTTTTTTTACTTGCACTAATAAAGATTCATAAATACTCTAATAAACGTAGTGCTCATTGTATTGCACAACATTAATAAATAGGATGGTGTTGTAAAGTGTTACTGCTTTATTGTACAGGTATTTTATTAATAAATAATACTTAGCTTTAGCAGTGTCCAAATCATTTCTGCACCCTTTCCTGCAATGCAAACAATTCATGATTATTTCAATTGTGTGTTCATGTACATAATATATACACACACACACACACACACACTTTTAATAACTACGTTTAAATGAGTTTAAAGCCAGGTCGGGCTTACTTATTTTATAGGTAATTATTAAGATTAAAAAAAGGGATTTAGGTCATTCAAAAGAGAATTTGAGCTATGACACAATGTGATATGAAATATTCTTATTGGGACACAAAAAATCCTGCATTTAGCGAGAAAGCCCCACCTTGCATGTATCATCTTAATTAAATTGTTGCTAGGTAACAGGGGCAATCTGTTGGTAAATGGGCAGGCTTTAGCAAAGTGAGCAGAGGCCGTTCACACAATGGCGGCACATTGCCTCTTTGCCGCACTTGAAATACGGCCCTTGCAAACTTTAAAAACTAATACAGACTAACCCTTATTTCCCCTGTCTTTCAGGCCAGCAAACACAGGACACAATGAGTTTTTCACCTCCAGTGGTGACTTATGGGGAGTCAGCTCCTATGGCCTTCTGGGATACTATAGACGGAACATGCCTAAAGCCACTGCGTCCGGCAACTGCCTCCAGTGGCAACAATTCCCCAATGACAAATACTTCTGTACAGGATCATCACTATGACCACACAAAGACTAGCCGCACTTGAGCAGGGCTGGAAACTTGTCATATTTGCGATTATGGAAATAAATCTCATGTCTGAAGCAACTTTTCTTTTCTTTTTTATATCGTATTGATAACACGTGCAACTAAGCACATCCTATGTTTCTTCATGCATTATTTCTCTCTAATTAACTTCCATAACGTAGTCATTGGTGAAACAAAAGTAATGCTCGCTATCCTTAGCTAATTACTGTGTTCTTTTAAGGCAATAATACTAGGCTTCTATTCCACCTGATACAAATTCATTCAAAAATAATAACAGCATAGACTATTATAATTTACATAATATATTTACCCAAATGCAGTAGTTGCCCAGCCCAATTTTGTGTATTTATTCATTCTTAAAGGGAACAGGCTCTCTGCTTCATATTAAAGGTTTGTCACTTATAATAATAATAAAAAAAGACACTTACAGGTATTTGTTCTCTGTTTCCACTCATACATGCGTTGAGTATCTTCAGCAATAGTGTTGGCATGCTGGAATCTAAATGGCGGTGTCCCACGGGGGGGCTTCGGTTGACTGCTTGCTGACCTTTGCTGCCCTCGGACCACTAGCCACAGTTCAAACAAGAGGCACAAGGGACACATCAAGGGCAACGAAGGGCCAAAGAGGATTATAGATCAGCGGACATATGCCCGGCGAAGGCCGCTTGAACGAAACATTGTAATAAATACTGTTCGTTTTTGCAAGCTATGGTAGTGTGTGCTATTTTTTTTTTTTTAATCATTTTCTTTACATGGATCAACGGACATAGAAAAGAATGTGTTTGACTTGATTGCAATAAAATTCAATTATACGATTAAATTATTCTTTGACATGTATGAATATGTAATGCAAATCAATATTACACAGTAAATGCTTAAAAAAAAAAAAAAAAAAAACTCTTTACAGGTTTAAACATATTTTAGATATTTCTCTTCTCCTATGTCCAGCAGCTCTTTCTTTGTACTCCCACAATATCTTCAAGCCATAATTAAATTTTTTTAATAAGATATATCCAGTTAAAACAATATATTAATTTTTCATGTAGAACTTTCTTTTATGTGACAAGGCAAACAACAAAAAACAAAGCCTCTCTGGAGATCCCATTCGCTTTAAGCGTCAGTACATGATGCTTTCACAAGGGGGCAGTCACTTCTGTCCAAATGCTCTGTTGTAGCTCCCTCTCTCAACTCAGTATACAGTGTACTTAATTGCATTAAACTGACACTACATGCACCTTCCATCCACAAATACTCGATCATATATAAACAACAACAAAAAAGACAGATTGTGCAGTAGCTCTCATTCCCCTCATCTTAAAACACGTAAACCACTGCATCTATGTAAATCCCACAAATATGTCTTGTTTAGCAGCTACCATGTTCATGCAGGCATGTGAACGCACTGTTCTAGAGTGTATTTGCATTATGGAAAATCAAGTAGCCTTTGAAAGCATCTCTCTGTGCAAAACCAAAGCACCCAGGTTCATCAGCTTCCTCAAGCATCCTTGCTTTCACTCTATTCATTTCTGGACAAAAAGAACAAGGTTAGGTCACCCATTATTACAAGTTCTCATTATTTATTTTGCTGCTCTCAACTGAGCTAACACAATAATGAAACTCTCGTTATTCAGCACAGACAGCGGATCGGTCATTAAAAAGATACCTTTCGAGAAGATTCGCTCGTTCGAGCACTGGGAACGACGACCCTCAAAAGGGCTGTTTTGTGGGCCTCGGATAAAATGTTTTGTGTGAATGGAGTCTTCGAAGGAAAAGAAAAGAACCTCTTCAGCTGTTTGTTTTGGAATTTGTCTCATTGATCCAAGAGCAGCACCTAGAAGATGAGGCCCGTATAGACAATAGCACTCAGGACAACATTACTCCGGCGTCACAAGGTCATGAACCATTCAGTGTGAATTTATTTTATTCATGATAACTCTAACTTTAGAGGATTAATATTGTACAAAACCCAAAAACTCTGCAACTCTATCATGTCAACAATGAGATTGGGAAAACCCAGACAAAACTAAAATAATGCTCATTCTAAAGAAGTAATACGGTAAGTCATGACTTTTTTTGACAATCATTTATTAAACAAACTGAAAGGTAATAAATAAAGATAAGTACTTAAAATGCATTGAAGAATAACAGACCCATTTAGGCTGATAGGTTTTATAAGAGATCCCAGCTACTTCGCTACTGGAATACTGCGGGGAAAAGAAAAGAAAAGAGTGATTTGTCTTTAATATCTTAAATTAATATGGCTCAATTCTGAGTCTCATACTATTTGGCATTAGGGTTAGAAATGTTTACAGACATGTTTATTGAACACCTTGTAAAATGGGCTATACTATATTAAGATTTTTAGATTAATTTTGGTCACATGTTTTTAATTTTTTATGGTGGGGGAAGGGGAGAAAAATCTAAATAAAGTTAAAAAAAAGCTGAGTGTAAGACTAAAATGGCCCTGCTGATGGTCACCAAAAATGGCAAATGTTTACAGATAAAACAAACTCCCCTTTGCATCCATCAAGCTTCACAGCTTGATAATCATCAGCAGAGGAAAAAACAAAACATTTAACTGCCACATTGTTAACAAGTATTGATTGTACAGTGTGCTTTTGATAACAGTGGATGCTCCTTTGCAATATAAATATCCCTGGAAGTCCACAACAGAAAAACTGGATATCAAATTTAACTGATATTTTTTAAAAGCCAAGATAATGTCAATTGCGGCTATTTATTAGGAGCCCCAAGGGTAGCAGATTTGTTCTTCAATAATAAAATAAAAAATAAAAAATATCAGGCAGGATCAATACATTCATTGTCTGCGTACCTTCTAAAACTCAAAATGGAAGGAGAGAATAAGACTTTTACAGTAGGTTAACACAAAAAAAAGACAAACAAAAAATACTTCAGATATGCATCTGTGTGGTTTTTGTAAATGTAGTGCCAAAAACTCACAATATTTAAGTGGACCTCGTAGACGTTTCTTTGTGATCAAGCCGCATGTTCTGCTTTGGCTCGTACCTCAGCATGTGTGCTTCCCATTTCCAACAGGAAGTACTTTACACACTCACAGGGGAATACAAGCATACTTGGCATCTTCACAGGAAACAAATCCAATCCTGTTATTTGATGCATTACAGAAAATCAATAGGCTCCATACAGAAACACGGAGCACGCTTACAGGATGCGTTTGATGTCACTGGACCCAAATTCGAAGTGAAACATCCGACCGTTTAAATGACAGGGAAGGGTATCAGAAGAGCGGAGGCCACTGCTTTAGACAGTTTTTTGAGTTAGCTTTTATACTTGATCAAAATGCCCTTTCTAGATTTACCCACCAGCAGCAGGGGTCACTGGGAGCCTGCAGGCACTGATGTTAACACACGAACCGTCACTCTCACAAGCGCACGCACACTTAAATTATCTCTCAGTCTTCTACAGTCAAACGAAAAACGCTCCTCGTGAGAAGGCTGACTTCAGTCCCTATGAAATGGACAAATAAATATACCTTTAACACATATAGTTCTCCTTGATCAATCCCCTCACTACACTCTCCAAGCTTGACTAAAACACTGTTTCCTTTTCACGGATCAGCAATGAAAACCTCCCCTAAAGCAGAAGCCAGGCTCTACTTTGGAGAATTGAAACAACTTTAAAACACTATTAAAAGCCGTCATTCTTATGAAATTCGTCTAGCGTAATTAAAAAAAATAAAATAGAAATGCAGAATGTCAACGACCATGAGTAATCCGCCGTTTTCAACCTTCCGGTGGTTCAAAGACGGCATCCCCTTTAAAATCAGCATTATTTTAAGGTCTCCTTCAGAAGCCATCCTCCATCCATTGATGCTTATAAATGTTACAATGACTGTTAATGCTGTTGTTTATGTATTGGTTAGGTTAAAATAACGTGTCCACAGAGAAAGCCCCTCAGAGAAGAACCCAGCTGATATGGTTGCAGAAAAAGGGGAGTGTTCCAGGGCCTCGTGTCGCACAGTTCAGTCGAAAAAGCCATTCCTGATGCTATGCAGCCATCAGATACTGGTGGTAGAAGAGGCCGAAGAGAGAGGTGGAGAACAGGCATGCGGCAATCCACCAAGTGAAGAAGGATAGGAGCCCTCGAAAAAGCAAGGGGGAGAAAACAGTCCTCAGCTCCCCAAGAGCAACCGACAGCTGGGCCACTGTTTGAGAGGCCTGCATCTCACCTTGCCCCACCTCGGCGGGGCTTGAGTCCTCATTTGACAGACACGGCAAATTCTCTTCGGGGTAAATCACCCACGAGTATCCACCTGGGAGTTAAAACAAGAGTCTGAAAAATTCAAGAAACCCTACCGGGGCAATTGAGAACGTGCCCAGAAGAACCTTAATGCACTCACCTAATGTCTTTAGCAGCAAAGTAGTGTGCAACAGCATCACCAGAGGTGCAATGTACTGAAGAGCTATTACGCACAGATAGTAAAAGACTCGGGCGACCTGTGTGAGGAAAAAACAAATTTGCAGTTAGAACATTTAGGCAAATTTCATTTAAAACAAGCAGCTTGGCAGGAGAGGAGCTCATCAAACAGACTCTCTGAAACCATCACTGGGAACTTAAGTACAGAGGGAGGCTGCAAGCATATGATTCTGGAGCAGATGTAAGACCAGACACCCCTGCGACTCTACAGCCATTTGTGAGTCTCACTTATGGCTTGGAACATCAAACGGGCTCTTTTCCTCAGCTCCAGCTGTGGGTTTTGATCCTTGCGCTCCACTAAACTCAAATAGCCTCCTCATTTTAGAGCTTTGAGGGCAACAATGCCACGCAGTCCTTTTTCATACCGACATATTTCCACCTTTGAGGAATGTCGACACTGTAATGCAGGCCCCAAGTGTAGGCGCCACAAGAGGGTCCCTGAGTGCATTTATTAACCAGTACCAGATCAAACATCACAAGAACAACCTACTAAAGATGGGACACTTGGGATAGATGGGATATCGGGCAAAATATGGCAAGAAGATGGCTTTGCATCGCAATAACTTGCATATTAATGTGATGAGCCATTGTTTATCTGTAAGAACAAGATGTAACAAGAACAAAAAGTGACAAAAGTCTACGCACCATCTTTTGGAGGTCCACTGTACTAATGCGTCCCGCTTCCTTCTTCATCTGCAAGACGCCCTTCTGGGCCAGGTTGAGGTAGGCCTGGAGATGATGCCGCATCATGGCTAGTCTCAGCACACACAGAAGCAGGACCACCCACAGACGCAATGTGTCGTATGTCTTCTCAGACATCCTGTAAACAGATGAACATGAAGAAATCACTTCAAGTCAACAGAAAATGGTAAATCACAACCCATTTTACTACTGCATTTATGAGTCAAACAAATATAGGGTGGAACTTGTTTGATTAGCGCAAAAGTGGGCATTACACACAAGAATGGAACCCAAATGAGTTTGTAGCGGATTGCCTGATGATTACATCCCTTTTATAAATATCAACAGCAACAACTTTTGAGGACAATTTCAGACCAAGACGTGGAGCTTATTGACTTCTCACAATGAAAACGCCTTTTAACTCCATCCCAAATCTTCTTTTATTCTATTTTCTTTATTCTACTACCATTAAATTACTGTTGGAGGGGTATTTATCGGCAAGAGTTTAAAAGACTGCATTACCTACAACAGTTGGCAAATTTGCATGATTTGACTCACATTAAAACAGATTTGTAGAAAAAAGAAGGCATGAAGGTGTATCTCTCAACCTAACCCTCAGTGGGGCGGATAAGCAGATAATACAAAAACGTATAAATGAGATTAAACCAATTTGTCACCAATAAGCATGTTACACTGTTTGTTAACATTATTTCACCCTTCAACAAGGCCATTTTATTCAATTTCATTTGAATACTGTGTACTGATGAATCATGAACAATAAGTCCAGGAACACGTTTTAAGTAATCAGGGCCAATTTTGTTTCCATGTTGACTTTAAAGTGAGTTTGCTCAAGTGTAGATGGTCTTGGTGAACTTAAAAAGGTTTAATAACAATTCAACATAAACTAAAAATGCAAAACATAATTATAAAATGAAATACTCACAAAGGCACGCTATCTTTCCCAAAAGTGGGATTTATTATGCAATCCTTTGTTATGGGCTTCACCCATAGCAGTACCATGATTAAGGGGGCCAAGAAGTTGATATGTAGCAAAGTCCTGAAGGATGGACACATAAAAACAACCAATTAGATATGGTAACACAAGAGAGCATCAATATCAGTGGAGCAGTAAACATCAACTATCATAAAGTGCCACTGCTTTAAATATACCATTTCAGCTTTACAAGAAGCATAGCAGTAAATCCAGGCCTAAAAGAGGTCTAACTGTAAGCCCCATAGTGTCATGAGAGCAGGTATGGCGAGCTGGCCACACTGAAGAGGATTAGCTATGTTAGATGTGTAATGCTTAACTCCTCTTTTGTAACACAGTTACCCTAGGGCCCAATGCTGGCTGAAAAAGCAGACAAAGTCTATACTTCTCTGCTAACTTAGCTAGGATATAGTCAGACACCGATGCTCCACATGAATTAACATGGAAATATTGCTAGTGGCTACAATATTTCAATATAAACTAATTAAATTCTTCTTGATGAAAAAATGTAACACTCAAATTGTAAGGTCGAATAAATACCCACAATTCAAGCTTTTAAAATCACTACTAAAGGTTTCAACAAAATAGTAATTATGAAGATAAGACGTAATGAATGTGATTTTCTGAAACATTTACTGTGTGACTTTGCAGTTATTTAGTGTGAGGGCATCAAGATGCATCTGGGCCAATCGCAGGCCGGGGAAGGTGAGAAAGGCTCCAATGAGAGCACAGAGCAGAGCCAGGATCAGCTTAAAGGTCAGCTTGGATATGGGGCCCCTGTAGAGACAGAGGAAGAGAGCAAGGCCTGTTCACCGCAGGGAATCACAAACCATCACATACACGGCTTAATCCCAACCCATGGAGACATGGTATACTGTATACACACTCCCTCTCTACTGACAATGGCATAATACTTACTGAGACTCAAGGCCTTGGTTCTCCAGAAACTGCACGGCACTTTCGGAAAAATTTGCAAAGCCTATGAAAGGAGAAAAAGGAGGACAGAAAGAATAAAATGGACATAGTTGGGGTGTGTAATACATGTAATATCTATAATAAAAAAAACGAAACAAAAACACAGTGAGAGTGCATTTTAATGCGGTTACAATGCACATGAAATTCATTATATACAGGGCCATTCCCCAGTGTCTTATTATTCTAACTGAATTTGATGAAATGTTAAGCGTTTGACATAAAAGCTGATGCATACATCTAATTATGTTATAGAAAATGGGTGTCCAAACCTGTTCCCTGAGGGCCACTGTTCTGCAGAGTTTAGCTCCAACCCCTAGAAACTTTCAGACAAGTGTGTTGGAGCTAAACTCTGCAGAACACTGGCCCTTCTGGAGCAGGACTGGATACCCGTTATAGAATACTGCCTTTATAAAAGGTAATCACTTCAACGAAATCAGTTTAAGTTAAATATCGACTCATAGTGAAAAAGTGAAGAATTTCTGTCACTCGTGCACAAAATATTAAGACTATGAAACGCTTTGAAAGTCAGCTGTCCATGACAGGGATAAGGTACCAGGATAAAAACACACTCGGCAAGCTACTGTCTAATTATTGTTGTTGACAAAATCAGAGCAAATCATATATCATTTTTTGTCAATATTGCACACTCCTAGTCATAGTTCTGATTTTGAACCCTGGTTACAGGGTCTATGTTGAGAACAGTGATCGGTTTTTCAGAAATTGCAAGAGTGCAGCCTAAATCATAATGCAAGAATAACAGCCTGACCCTCACTAACAATAAGTGATGTGAGTGATTCAAATCAAAAAGATGAAAGTGGTCTACAAAATAAAAGCACGGTGACTGTCATGCACTGCCAAACAAGTTTCTACTTTAGTGGACAATTTTGTCAGAAATTTAACTAGGCAGCTAAAAGCTTTTCTTTTATTTTCTGCATGTAGCCATACATTCCTGGTGTTAAGCGACATTCCAAACAAAAATATGAGGAACAAATATTTCTCCCACGTTTTTCTTGTTAGACTGGCTGATGCTTTGGCTGTGACTGATGCAATACAAATATGCAAAGGAAAACAGCCAAATATTTAAGTAATTAAATGCAGCTGGTATTAAATATTTCTACCAGCATGTGTTAATCTTAGACTATAAAATAATTCAACATCAGAACAAAATAGTCTAAAGAAAAAAAGACAAAGCAATATGCATAAAAGCAACTTAACACCACTATACCCGTCTCGAGGCCAAATTCCAGGTAGTTCTCTGTGACAATAAGAATAGCCATGGCTTTCACAAAGAAGAAGAAGGCAAAGGTGATGCAGAGGGAACGCTCACCGCCCTCCTCTAGTCTGAAGTAGTGAGCTGTGAGGGAGAAAAGGATCTTCCTGAGAGAAACTGAAGCTAAGGAACATATTCAAGGGCATATTATACCAAAAACTGCTCTCCAAAAATAACTGGAATGAATTCTTTGACTATTTAAGGAAATATTTTGGGTTATAACAACTTTTGTACACTTGCCCCATTGTCAGAGTTTAACCGAACACACATTTTCCTTCATTTTGACACATTGGCAGTTTTGGCACATATAGAGCCTAAATTGGATTTCAACAGAATTTTCCTTCTTTTTATTCTCATGGATCCAACATACAAACACTCTGTACTACTAAGGCTAGTTGGATTCTAATCGAATCCAACTGAAAAGTATCCTGGCTTACAAGTCTCATATTTAGCATCACAGCAAAAGAGAAACGCTTTTAAAACACATCTCATCAAATAACAAAGGCCAATTTCCCTAAGGTGACAAACAACAAATCTGAAAATCAAAAAAGACTCCAAACGCAGACAGAAATCGCCTAGCTGCGCCTCTTTGCTCTGATGCCTGTGTGTGCCCGTTTTGATTATACTGGTCTAGGGTCAATCATTCAACTTGTGGCTACGACGTGCAAATCTGCAAGGCAAGCGGGCGGCCATCTGAGGAAATGTTTCAGTGACCATCACTTTGACAAGGCCATTTTCCCCACCACACACTCTCCACTGAGATCAGGAAAAATGGCTCCTTCCTGTCCACATTCAGCCATTTGCACACATATAGACCTATCATCATCGTCATCATCTTCATCACCCTACCAGGCACCTTCCTTCCTTCCTCTCTTTTTCTCAGGCAAATCAGTCTGGTGGGCCGTGAAAATTGGGCCTCCAATCTTCTGTGGCAGGCTGAGCTAGGTAAAGGGCAGTGGCGAGCGCAGGGAGATTGATCTTTGTGGACTGTGCCGGGGTTAATGTGTGTGATTTGGTGAGGCACTAGAAGGGGAAAGTAGCAGGTAAAAGGCAACAGGTGCAGCTTTCATCACTCACGGCTAGACTGTCCCTGCACCAAGACTGTGAAAATTGAGCTTCTCTACAAAGGTTGTCTTATTTAAAGATGTTTTAACATTTAGGGACTATGGACACATTATTGAATAAAGTACTTTAAGGTTTCTACTGTAGTTCTGTTAAAGTTACAAACGGTAACAAGTAACTCTACTGTGTTATGGTCCTCATGCAACCACGATTTGATAACACGCCAACATACTTATTAAACCATACTAATGAGAAAGACATTAATAATGGGTAGCTGACATGCTAGGTGTCATTTATACTATATAAAATATTTTTTAATAATTCTATTTCTACTAATTGCGTTTGCTAACCTTTCTATTATTAATGCTCATATTTGTGACTAGTGTTAATATTTTCACAAACAACAACACTAAAATTTCCTTTAGAAAACTGCAGGAAAGCAGACATCATGATTTCATGTTAACTACAAGGCATATTTAAGTATTAAAATAATACTTTAGATTATTATTAATAATTTATATTACCTATATTTTAGATTATTTTTAAGGTTAAAATGTGACTAAAACTACAAATAAATAAAAACTGAAATGACCAGAGGTCTAATTACATTTACACTACCATTTAAAAGTTTGGGGTCTGTACTTTTTTATTTATTTTATTTTTTTCCCCAAAAGAAGTGTCTTGCACTCACCAAAACTTTTGATTTAATTGATCAAAAATACAGTAAAACAGTAATATTGTTAAATAATCCCAATTTTAAAAAACAATTTTCTATTTCTTTCTGAACGGTATTGTATAACAATTTTAAATTTAAATCTTGTTGGAAAAAAAATATCCATGTTATTTGTCAAATACGCTAATTAATTAACTATAAGAATTATAGTTTGCAAAAGAAAAGCAAATGGCAAAAAGGAGGAGAGTATTTCAGTATTTCAAGCGACAAAGGGATACATGACAAAGGCCAAGACCAGCAGGCTCCACACCACACTGATGTTCATCTCTCCATTGGGCTCTGCCACACAGAAGTACAGCTCAGTGATGAGATACACCACAGTGGCGGCCACCGTGAAGTCCACCAGCCACTGGAATTCAGGAAAGTAATGCAAAGCTAGACCAAAAAAATAAAGATGGACAAAAAGAGACGCTTTAGGAACCAGACTTACTAAGAAGATCCTTGAAGCTCAAGGATTCGTTGTTTCATATAATAACAACAACAGGCGAGTTACCTAGTGTGTCCACTTCTGCAATGCATTTAGTCTCTAGCTGAAGGTCGATGTCTTTGGGAATAGTCATCGGCTTGTTCTCCAAGTGCCCATTGTACTTTCTGAGAAGCAACGTGAACATAACACATATAATAATGAACAATGAAACACTGAAAGGAGGCTAAACTGAAATACACACATGCACAAATTACCAAAACTCAAATTGAGTGCTATTTTTCTCCATTCACTTACCAGTATTTTTGAATAAATTGTATTAAAGTTGCTTTTTATTTATACTTTTGAATAGAACAAAATATAAAAATACAACAGTTTTATTATTAGAAAGCACATCTTTCAAAGCACACTACTCAAAATATCTAGGCCAAACATAAATAAGAATTAGCATGTTATATATATATATAAAATAAAAAAAGATAAGTTTGCTATTTCAAGAAGCCGTTATCATCCTCTGCTGTCCAGATAAGACAGAATTTATTCAGAAGCATCTGGACTACTCTATCCATTCATTTATGATGTTTCAGCACTCTTGAAAGTGGCTTCAGTTGTAGGACGGTGGGGCTTCTCTGGCATTTAACCTCATCACACAATGCAATGCGTCACATGACTCGCATCTCCTTCCTGGCGGTGTACATTCTGACTGCTATGTGAAGTGGAATGTCATCAACAGGGTGAGAAGTTCAGACGCTCCCAGTTTACATTTTGAAAGACACCTTAGTCTCATTTATTTGATTAATATTCAGCTATAAGTTGCATGGGATGTCACAGTTTAAAATGATTTCATACAGCTGTCATGTCAAGTCAAAACATTTTATAATCATTGTATACAATACAATTAACCACCATGACTACTGAAATCATTTGTGAAGTGTTGAAATACAAATCGATAACATTTTTTGCCATAATGACAAGCATATTATAATAGTTTGACCATAAACAGAAATGTATTTTTCCTGAATGTCCTTTTAAATAAGAATAAATAAACCATATATTAACATCACAGAGTATCATCAAATCAAACGTAATACAATACAGTGGTCAAACGATTATAAATGCTACCTATACACTACTATTCAAAGGTTTGAGCTTGGTAAGATGTTTTTTAAAGTTTCAAATTCTTAACAAGGCTGCATTTATTTGATTAAAAATATAGCAATTACAGTAATATTTATTCCGGTGATGGCAAAGCTGAATTTTCAGCTCCAGTTTGTGTTACATTATTATTCAGAAATCATTCTAATATGCTGATTTGCTGCTTAAGAAACATTTCTTATTATTATCGTTGAAAAGAGTTGTGCTGCTTAAGACCAAGAAACCATGATCCATTTGTTTTCAGGATTCTTTGATGAATAGACGGTTCAAAAAATAAAAAATAAAATCAATGTTCTCAAAACTACTGTCACTTTTGATTATTTGAACTTTTTTAGGGCCTTTAATTATTAACACTGAAGCTAAATGGATGATACAATTTCATTTATTCACGATGATGAATGAAAGCAAAAGAACCTAACTGAGAAGCAGGTAGGCTATCAACGTGTGGGATCTGCAACTTTGTCCAAAGGACAGCAGATTTTTCACAGTCCTAACTGAGGGCTGTCTCTATTGGAAACCAAACACCAGAGTTTGCACATTTTACTGGGGATTAGAGGAGCCCTCCTTGCCATTGA
The DNA here is from genome assembly GCF_936440315.1 of Barbus barbus. Classification (NCBI taxonomy): domain Eukaryota; kingdom Metazoa; phylum Chordata; class Actinopteri; order Cypriniformes; family Cyprinidae; genus Barbus; species Barbus barbus. Next base: position 21,575,289 of record NC_136734.1, on the reverse strand, counting down.
AAAAAAAAAAAACAGCTAAATCCACACAACGTTCAAATCAAACATATTTCCACCCATCTCTAATGCTGTCTGCATGACAAAGAATAGAGAAATGAATGTCGGGCTCCGCTGGGAACGGTGGGATATTGGAAAGGGGCACAGGCCTTAGCGAGAACGGGTCTAGTATGCAAGCTTTCTGCCCCGTGGCTCCAAGCCAGCTGAACCTGAGATTCTTGGACTTCTCCTCCGGGTCTCTGTTGTTTACATAGGTCAGCGTGCACAATGGTGTTCAGCACAAAATCACTGTGGGGATGGTAGTCTCCCTTCTCTGGATTGCAGCATACCTGCCTGACAAAATGGCCCAAGAGCTCCCTGCAGAGCAAAAATGGGCTTTTGTCTGAGAACAGGAGGTAGGTATAATAGAGCTGACTATCAAAACTAAGCTGCTAGACACAGGCTCGTCTACCTTTTCAGGGAATTAGCATTGTATGCATAATCCACTGCAGAATATGGGCAACAAAGCTGCTTGATTTTTTCAACTTTGTTGAAGCATCAAAATGTTTTTAGATACACAAAAGTCAAATGTGCACGAATTTAGAGAAAAGCACAACAGTGATGCTGCGTTGTACCTGTCCTTCTTGCTCTTGCCTCCTTTCTGCTGTTTTCCAGCTAAAGTCCTCAGCTCATCTTCTGTGGGGTGCTGGTACCAATGCAGACTAAAAAGACAAGACGTATTTTATCGTCGCTGAAATACAAAGAGCTCTTGAAAATGTATGTATACACGTACACTACCGTTCAAAGTTTGACATAAGTCTCTTATGTTCACAATGGCTGCATTTATTTGATCAAAAATACAGTAAACAGATTTATGATGAAATATTATTACCATTTTCTATTGATATATGTTTTAAGATGTAGTTTATTCACAAAGCTGAATCTTCTTCAGAACATTTCTTTTTGTTATCTATGATGAAAACGTAGTACTGCTTAATATAATAGGAAACATTCACCCAAAAAATGAAATCTATTATTTACTCTGAGTCATCTAGTTTCATACCTGTATAACTTTCTTCCTCAGAACAGATAGAAAAGATATTCTGAAGAATGTTTTTATCCATACAATGAAAGTCAATGGGGTCTAAAACAACATGCGAGTCGACCTATTGACTTTCATTGCATGGACCACTTTCATAATTCTTTTATGGTGCCTTTGTGACCTTTTTTGAAGGTTGAAAGCTTCCCTCCGAATTCACTGTAACTCCATGGAAAAGACCAACAACCGCAGCTTTCTGAATTTCTCCTTTTATGTTTCACAGAAGGGATATTGATGTGGAATGTGGGTAAATGATCACAGAATTTTCATTTTCATGTAAACCATTTCTTCAAATTACAAAGGTTGTTTGATGGTAATAAAATTAGCGGATCTTTGGTGGCAAACATTTACCACAACCCCTTCAACTTTGTTTAGAAACTGGCCTGTCATGAGCCCTGAGAGGGCTGTACTGCTTTTCAGTTGTTTTTTCATGTTTACTTCCTAATGAAAACTTAATTATGAAAGTCTCCTGGGCAACACTTCAAGCCCGGCACTCGAACCAGAGTTTTGCCAAACTATTTTTACAGTCAAAACAAGCACAGATGAATTATTGAGCACATTTGGAAGAGCCATTTACTCCAAACACATATGGCGCTAATTAAGGGGGGAAACAAGCATGGCTTGTACTTTCGTTAGCGGTTCTCTTGGGTCGTAGAGCTTTTTGATGATACCCTTTGGTCTTACTGAAACAACATAACGATGCATTTTTGATGGTCCCTTAATGTAAACAATAAAACAGGATATGCTGTGGGCAAAGTGGAGCAGGATCTGTGCTTTGTGTTGTTAAGGCTGCGTTGTAGATTAAGATGCCATTTTAGGCTGACCATCGAGAGGGATGCCAGAGCGGCACAGTGGGCTGTACTTCCTCATTACCTGCCACTGCAGAGGAGCCATCGTGCAAAGGAATAGTGGGGTATGATCTTCTGAATCACGCTGGCCATTACCATGGTAACCACCAGCTGCACACTGATCACACCCTGAAGGGAAAGAGTGAAATATTAGAACACTTTCTGATCGCACCAGCGAGAACACAGAACAGCATGCAGACCAGTAAAAACCTAAAAACCTAGTAACTAACCTCAATTGCCAGAATATGTGATTTGTCAAACCAAACTAGCAAAATATGAGGAAACATTTGCAGTCTTGCAAAATGAGATGTTTTAAAACGACTCCAAAATACTTGAAGGATTTAAGAAAAAATTGCAATGTCCACAGAGCAATGCATTTGGTGCTGCAAAGGTAACAACCTTTGCCAATGATGTTGACTTCGCCAGTCAATCACCTATAAACTCTGTAATTGCCTTAAACATCCCCGTATAAAACTATCCCAGCTACAGCGTGGGAGGACCACTGGCATCAATGGGCACTCTCACCATCCACGCGTGTAAGGTACAGTGTCCTGCCCCTATGTCGAGGAGATGGTGATGGCATTCAAATGATCGCTGATCCGCACAAATTGCTATGTGCTTAGCCATTTCAAAACTCGCACAAAAGAAATTTACATGGCAACATGGCTGGCGTGTCTCTCAGGAATGTATATTATAACGTAAATTTGAATGGTTGAATTCTGTTCCATTACTTTGGAGCCTAATTATCAAGATATGTGACATATAATAGTCCCATGTTCATGGCCTAACAAAGCTAGGTTCTCAACCTTTTTGACTCTAAGTCCCCATTTTGTCCAAGACAGTAAAAATAAATAAACTTGAGTCATTTTAATGTTTATTTTAATTAACACAATTATGTTAATATGACTAAAATGTTTTCCAGAAAATAAGCTGCACCTGACTATATGTCACACGGTTCAAAGTTGCATTTATGAGGGGGAAAAAAACAAGTTGGTCTATAAGTGACATTTTATTATAACATTCAGAAATAATGTAAAATATCACTAAATAAAATGCTTACAAACACTATAAAACATGTATTTCCCCTCACACTGGTATTCAGAACAATTTAAGTAAAAAACAAACAAATTATAGTGACATTCATTATAAACAACATTTATTATAAATGGCAAATTTATTTAGAGCAAAAATGAAGTTTACGGTATGTGGGTAATGTGCTATAAAAATAAACTTCGGCTCATGTACCACCATCATTTGGCACAAATTTAAATGTGAGTGCTGTGCACGTTTGGAATGCTTGACGTTAACTGTATTACACAAATCACTTTAGAATACAAGTCACAGCACATTTCAAATGATAAAAATCAACTTATATTCCAAAATATATGCCAATTGAAATACTTCAAAAGAAAATTGCAAAGTTTACGTGAACTTGACTTAAATGTTCATCGCTACCTCACATTAAACTATGTAACAGCTTCAGAACACTTGCAATATAGTGCATGAAAACTGTATAGTGCTTTATAATGTTTGTGGCTTTTGTGGGGCTTAACAATAACACAATACTATATGCATAATTTTGGATTTGGATTGGTCTTGTCTGACCGATACCCGATCCGGAAGAAAATGACCGTATCGGAGCCGATAGCAATACTGAGTATCGGATCGGTGCATCTCTATTTTCATGTAATTGGTTTATTTAGAAAATATTATTTTACTAGTTTTATACTAGGCCTCTAATATTTTCTTTCAATAGTAACTGAGCTAAACCAGCAGCATCATTAAGAACTGCGTTGCTGCTCACTTGAAGACTTGAAGCCAAAAAGACTTTGATGCTGAGTGAGAAGAATGAGATGTTTTAAGTATGAGGTATTTTAGGGGGGTTCCTGAAGGTAGACCGGTAAAATTAAATATCCATCCAACTATCAGTGTTGGGATGGGACAGTTTCCAATCAATGTTCCCTTTAGTCGACTCAAACCATCAGAAAAGTGTCACACCCTGGACATTCTCCTTAAAAGCGTAACATAAAAAAATGGGCTGCCTCCCTTGCTGGGGAAGTTGGGGCAGGAGAGGTAATTGAAGCAGCATGGGACACTTATCTGCCTTACTGGCAGTGACCTGGACAGCACAGGGGCCAAATGAGCTCTGAAGGGGGCCACTGAAGATAACCAGCAGGTCCAGAAGCTCAGTCACCATATGAGATAATGGTCAGGAGGAGAGTTGCTCTGGTAAAGTATGGATTTTGAGCTCTTCAATCTGAGATTTTGCAATTAATTTTCTTCAAGTACCTAAGTTTGCACTGATATACTGCAGATTATAATTTAATACTATAATTAATGCTAGTGTGAAGAGAAACTGACATAAACCTAAAACCGATATAATAGTGCTATTATTAAATTATATATTAATTACATGACCTTATCACCATATTATACATTATACAAACCACACTGTGTGGCACCTCCGGTGGTCCAAACTATATGTTCTGCTGAGAGTTAAATATTAATGAAGCATCTACAGAAGTTATAGTCATAGGGCCAAGAGTAGGAAGTAAGTGCACACAGCAGTATTTAAAGCTAAAATGTATCTCATCTGTCATCATGTTCAGGAACTCCTATTCAAGACTTCAAGGAAAACTTTCCAATGTAGGTTTATTTATGGTAGTAAAACTTGTTGCACATTTTATTGGTGCAGAGAATAGCATGTGTATTTTGTAAAACATTTGCAATGACTCTTGATTACTTTTAATAGCACCACAGTTAAATTGTGTTAAATTGTGTTACACAGGGACTACTGAACAGACATTTAGAAACTTTGTTCATTTATTTTAAAGTAATTGAAAGTATCGAGAAGTACTAAAACATACAGTTACAGTTTTCATGTCCACTTAGGCCAAATGTATCACAAAGAAATGTGTCATGCAAGCAGACGCAGTCAAATGCAAAGACTAAGTGTGGGTATTGAGACAGGCCCATAGCGGTTCAATCTGGATAGTTTAGACTTAAAAGGATAGTTCACCTAAAAATGATAATTCTGTCATCATTTAGTCAACCTCATGTTATTCCAAACCTGTATGGCTTTCTTTCCACGGCGGATCATAAAATAACATGATGTTACGCAAAACGTTTGTGACAGTGTCCATTCATTTTCATAGCACATACAATGAATGTTAATGGTGAGCGAAGCAGAACATCTCTTTATCCAGAAAAACATTTTACACAGGTTTGCAACTACTTGAGGCTGAGAAAATAATGATAACATTTTCATTTTGATGTGGGTTTAAAGTATTTTTTATGGTTCTCTGGGTAGGAGATCTCTTCTGGTGCCCTTCCATGATGTCTTCCAGTGGAGGGCATTCTGAGGTCAAAAGCTTACCTGTGCACCAGGTGAGGCTCATCTCCTACTAGCAAAACTATAATGTGACTCCAGGACTTACAACTACCATCAAACTTACATTACATTATATCATTCTTTATTGTTGTTTAAAGGCTGGGTATACTTTTACCACGCTGGACTCAAACCTAATAGGTAAAAAAAAAAAAAAACTCAGATCTAGAAGCACGACTGTAGGCATCTATCAGCAGAACGAACAAAACAAAATCAAATCAAATAAAACATCCTCTCGATAAATATTTGGTATGCATTAATGAAAGCATGCCAGTAACGGTCCATTCAGATGCTGTGATCACTTACCATCCTGATGTTAGATCTCAAAGCCGGCTGACACTCGGAGCACCCCTGAGCGGAGATCCAGCGGCACGGAGCTCATAAGCCTGTCTTGCGGTGCTGTTATTTGAGAGTACTGTGTTGACAGGTAAAATGAAGACCTAAACAAACACCCCACTGATCGAGCCGCGAATCCGCTATGTTTTCAACTGCAATAGAGGTCACGCTCAAACTCTCGGTACTGAGCTGCCACTAACAGCCTGTACGGTTTAATAACCGCAATAACTCCCTAACAACAAACATTTGAGCCACGGTAATATTTAGATTTTGATTAATAACACGCGTTTCCGTACATATCCATATTATTAAGTATATTTGAAACGAGAACGTTGTAATGGTCACTTTTTTAAAACAGGCACACATTTGGGCGACTTAAGACTCTTGCAGGACCCCCTTCACCGGAAGTAGTGAAAGCAGCACATGTGACGTTTTTCTACCGGTGTTGTTAACCCTGCACAGGACCAAAGAGCTGGGCTGTCAATGCAAATTGACTATTACAATATTATGGCGCTACTTAGTGAAATCAGCGGGGACACTGGTAACTGGTGTTTTTTGTTTTAAACCTCAGCCTTTCCCCTCTTTATTCTGTTGAATAGTGCATTGTATAACATTATTATTCTCTGAATATGTAAACAGCACTGGACGGAGTCATTTTTGATTAACAATGTGCAATTTTTGCAACTGAACTGTTTTACATTGACAATTAATTTATTCATAAATATAATGTGCTAAAAACATTCTTGTAGTTTTCAAAAAGATGATGAGAATTGTGCAATATGGGCTCAACATATATATATATATATATATATATATGTATGTGTGTGTGTTAATGTGTTAATGATTTACAAATGTGATTGATTGATTGATATGGTTTATTTGACTTATTTTTAAGTTAATTACTCTCTGTCTATTTACTGTATTTATTCTGTAGTATATTGTATGTACTTTATCTTGGGATAAAATAATATCTTCATTTTCTTGTGAATTGTTTTCTGCAAAAAGAATAAAAATGCCGTTAAAAAGCAACACTGGATGCACCTCTTGCAGGTGAACAAAGCTGTATTTTATTGGCAATGGTTTAAAATATTATTGCGCTGTTTAACATAATGTAGAAAAGAGTAGTAATAAAGAATGAGTAGGTGTGTCCACACTAGTGAGTGGTAAAGGGTAAATAGCAGTGGGTCATGTATGAATTCACTCTCACCCCCGTCATTATCACTGTGTACAGTAAACTAGATCTTATCCTGTATTTACAAAATACCTTTGTATGCGTTTGTCTAACTGATGTCTTTAACCGTCAAATACAAATAGATTCATTGTCTTGTGGTATGGCCTTATGTTTGCCTTTATTGTATTACTTTATTTTATATCACGCTTAAGTGTTTTATTGCACTTAAATTTCTAGTTGCTTTGTCTTCCCAGATGAAATCTGTAGCTTTTAAAACAAGTATAATTTTCCTACTGATCAAATCACATTGAATGCATTTCTTTAATGGCTGTGTTCCTATTGGTTGTCTCCATTATCTTGAAACTAATTGGAAAAATCGAGTGTTGTAAAAAGAGATGCTCAGTAGATGCTGTGTAAACAGCAAACACACATTAAACCGGTGGCGCTGGTGTAAACAATGCTTAACGGACTCCTGGACCATCCAGCTGAAACCACCACTAACCTGAATGTTTTCATAATTGAAACATTGACAGGCAAAGCATCTCTTTTTTTTTTTGCCATATTGTTTCATTTATTTTAAAATAAAGACTAAAGTTTACAAATGTTTCCTTTTATGTCACAATTTTTTCTATTGCAAGACATATCTGTATGATGTATCACCAGCCTATACATGCAAAACTCATATCTATATATGGTACAATTGATCAGTATAGTCACATTTAACTTCCGGAAAGCAAACAAACATTATTTAAACATTATTTTTTTATTATGCCCCTATTGGCAGATCTTTTTTTTTTTTTAACAGACTTATCGTCTTGATAACTCCTAACAGCAAACTGATTGTGTGTGTGTGTGTGTGTGTTAATAGTGTAAATTAGTTTTGTTGAATATACACTGAATGTTCAAAAAATATTCTTCTTAATTTACACAGTGGTAGTCAGGGTGTATTTAAAGTATAAACTTGTTTGTTTTACTTCTCTTGTTTAATTGAAAGCAGAGTAGATGGTTCTACAGAAATCTTCCAAATTCACACATGATTCAGAACATATACATATTATAACATGCCAAATACTAAATAGGATAAAACTTAATGCAATAGTTAAAAGTCAGATGACTTGACTAAAAATCGTTATGATAATTGAAATACACAAGTGGCATTAATAAATGAATCCCTCTCTTTTATTATTTGTACAGTGCTGTGGTGAATTGCTTTCATTACTATTCCTGCTGCATGTTTTATTTTTGGATGAAACACCATATCTGGGTCACGGGAGATCACAGTCAACTTTCACAGGCATTTCTCCTTGGTGTCTGTTCGCTTATTTCCAACTCCCTTGCTCTGCAATACATACTGTGACAATACTACAGCCCAGCTTTATATCCAGTCAAACATCCTCATTTCTAAATGGCATTCATTATTTTTCATGGTGATGGAAACAGAGCCAAATTACATCCCGTTTCTATCTTTTATTAATTAAACATTATTTGACGTGTGCCAGGGCTCCCAGCTGCTCTGCCCTTGAGAAACAGAGAGAGACACAAATAGTCCTGCTGCAGCAGCTCAGATGAATTTTACAGTTTTCTGTATCAGTATAATGTCATTTAAATTTCCATTCAAATTCAACAAATAAATTATGTTTGCTTTCTGTTTAACATTACGATTTAAACTTTGGTTTATTTGCCACTTAAATAAGAATTAAATAATTTTTATTATTATTATTTTAAATCTTAAGATGCAAAGAGTAGACCTGCTTGTATCTGCTTTGACTATACAGCACTCTTTTCTATTGTTTAAGGAAATGCAAGAGTGGCATTTATATGCCATTGTGATATCCAGTCCACTTAGATGCATCATACTCTTTCTATCAAATGTCATGCGATTTTTCTAGAGACATAATGTTATTTAAAGGAATTAAACTGGAGGTGCTTTTGTTGCACGTATACACTTCTCTCAATGTAAATGTCACCTCCGTGCATTGTTGACATTAGACCCCGGTCGCAAGCCACAAACATCCCATGCACAGGATGAGATGGAATATTGTGCACATGAATATTATGAATTTTTAGTCAAACCACAGGCAAAACGTGACAATAGCGGCATGTTCTCAGGAAAAACGTATTAAATTCAAAACATATAAAAGCTCATCTCTCATCAAGGGCTTGCGAACTGCAATACTGTGTGCAAATCAAAGTACACACAGGCAATGGTGCAACAGGATTCATGACTATAGAATAGTCTTTCTATAGTGTCCTCTGACTGAGGCCTTTTGAACAGATGCCAAGCAGTTCTGAAAGAGGGGTGGACCGTCTCTGAGAGGGTCGCTTTGTGGGTCCATTGGGTCAGACAGATCTCCTGCTGTGAACTCCCACACCTTACAATCCGTCTCTCCCTGATGCTCCCCTCTCTGTTGTCTCAGAGAAGTGCCTACCTAATGGCCAGATTCCCTTAAGCTCAAAGCTGCTCAACTAAATGGAGCTGGATCTAATTTTTTAAGCCGTATTCTTTAAATAAGCCACATAGCGTGACAAACAAAGCGAATGTGGTACATTAAAGTAGAAATCCAAGACATTCTGACCAAACGGCCTGCTGTGGTTATATGCTGAAGGCATTAGTTTGAATAGATTCTGCCACAGCTCTGCAATCCACAAATGTGATAATTAAAAGAGAGGGGAGGGTGGGCTCTCCAGAAAAGAGAGAGAGAGAGGGAGAGAGAGAGAAGGAGAGAAAGAATTCTCTTCATCAAGTAATTAGCCAGGCTTTCATACGGAGCCGCTTTGGCATCCTTATTATTTTGCGTTGGGTGGATGATGGACTTACAGGGAATCACGGACACACTTACCTGATGTGACACATTTGAAAAACAGTAAGATTGCGGGATGAAAGCCGTCTGGACGCAGCATATTCATATGCCGTTATTTGCATTTCCGACCGGGTCCGCCCTTCTGTCAAGGTTGCATTGTGTATCTTTTATAGAGCAGTCAGATTCATCTTTTTATTTTATGCCACCATTTGCGTTACTAGAGGATAAAATGCACTGACATTTAAAATTAATGTTTTTATTCACATTGTATTCTTGTTATTTTATTATTTCAGGTCTTTAAAAGCCTATATTAGTGACAGTCTGTTTGTACCGGCCGCTTCTCTGGGTGAATGCTTTTCATGAGCTTTTAGAAAAAAAAAAAAAAATACACAATTTCTACATGTTGATGCATTAATGCAGTCTACAGCTTGTGTGGTTGCTGAAATTATTTGACAAAAGACAATGATTATTGACAAACTGATTAATGGCATAAAATACTGTTTAAAGCCTATGGAGCTAACTAACAACACGTGTTGTGGTGATAAAGAGCTTGACCTTTAGGTTAAGGGTGTTTGGCCAGCATTTGACCTTGACCTCTAGGCATGTTATCTGCTGACCTCTTATTGTTAAAGTCATATTGATTACTGATCCCCAGAGGCTCGAGCTCACTGACCGCCCATTTCACTCCTTTTATTATCAATTATTTTTTACTAAAAATCTTTGTAAAGATTTAGATTTCCAGTGGCTTACGCAATGTGTACTTTTATCCAGTCATGTGTATTGCTGCACTGTCTGTCTGTTTTGAAATAAATAAAATATTAATGAAAAACTCAACTTTGGTCAGTTAATTTGTTATAATGTAATGTGTTTCTTTTTGTACATTTCCTATTCTGCCAGATTTTGTTTTCTTCAAAAAATACATGGCCTTTTTTTTTGTTTTCAATTTATATATTGCATTAGGTATACGTTTGTTTATTTGCAATAATATAATGTATACGAGAATTTATAAATTATTAACATTATTAAGGTTTTGATACATTGACATCAAAAATGTCTCAAGATATGCAAATCCATTGTGTTGCGCTGTTTACAGCATGTTTAATATAATAATAATATAAAACTACATTTTGTTTCCTTTGAAATAACTGAAAAATACAACGTTTCTAAATTTCCACACCAAAACCTCCATGAGTCAAATCTTCTGACAATTTACCACACTGTTATTTGCTGCAATGCCAACTCATTCATGTTTAAATTGAAATAGAAATGAAAATAAAATATAAATAAACTTTTCCCATTTTGACAATCATAATTATTATTTTACCTGATACTGTAATTTCTAATCAGGTGTCTTGTAGAACACTTAAAATTCAAGTAAAATGGAAATTTGAAATGATAGACAACTCATTAAAGATGTATCGTAATTCACATATCTTGCTGTACTTTACATGAGCATTTCTCGCTGCCTCCTCATCCTCACACAATCCAGCAGCCTCTCCAATACTTCTCAGGAAAAAAAAAGTTCCAGAGCACTGACCACGCATTGCAGTGGCACACCCAGGAACAACAACAAGAAGCCGCCGGTGAAGTTCTCAAGGAATAGTTTGTGTCTGGCCATGAAGTGGGGGCTGGAGCGTTAGCATAACAAAGGCCCTAGAGCATGTGAACTTGAGGAACCTTTTGACCCCGCAGCTCGATGTTTGAATGAGGCTAAGGCCTCCTCATAGAGCTCCTCCACCACTCTACTATTCGTGGCTAAATTGCTAATCAGGGTAATTTAATAAACTTTTCAATATGCCTCCATCTCTCATCAGGAGAGGCATTCACAGCCTCTGCTCCTCTTTCACACACACACACACGCATGTTGGTTTTTGTGGTTTATGGGGACTCTCCATAGGCGTAATGGTTTTTATACTGAACAAACTGTGTGTGCTATTGCCCTACACCAACCCTACACCTAAAATTAGCCCTGACAGGAGACTTTGTGCATTTTTAGATTTTCAAAAAAACACCATTTAGCATGTTTTCTAAGCCTTTTGAATTACGGGGACATAGGCAGTGTCCTCATAAACCACCTTCATATTGTAATACCTCTGTCATACCCATGTCATTATACAAATTTGTGTCCTCATAAACCACATAAACATGCACACACACACACACACACAAAGCTTGCTCTCTCTTTTTATTTAGTCGGTTCAGATAGGCAGCTGTTGCTCATAGTTCTCTGTGCAAATGAAACGCTGCACGTGTGTGTGTGTGCGTGTGTGTGTGTGTGTGTGTGTTTGGTGGCACTGTAGTACCTCTGTACATCAATGACAAATAATAAAATCACAATCAATCACTTATGGCCATTATGGCACTGGGAAATGAATCAGGAATATCAAGGTGCAATGCATTTTATTTTGTTGCTATTTATTCTGGGAAAAAAGGGGGTAAAAAACATTTGAATGATGCATTGTTGTTAATGTATTTTTTTTTCTTTCTCTCTCTAAGGAAAACGTATAAGATGACAGCTGCTCTCACAAAACAATTCAACACAAGTCTGACATCTATTTTAACCATCGGCAATGATTCTCGCTCTCTATCATGCAAGCTGTATGAACTCTAAGCCTCTTCGTTTTGATAACAGCTCAATCCTTGTCATTTTCTCTTACACGTTTTGAGACCCTTACTAATATGTTTGCTTAAATGCAAGTGATGTCATGTTTAGGTGTGTTTGTCATGGCAGGGTGATGTCAGTGCAGTGACGGTGTGTGTGTGTGACTCAAAACGAAGGCTGCGGTATATGAGTTACAGTGAAGGTCCAGCTCTGTCTTCAGGCCCTATGACTCAATCCTCCGAATGAATCCAGGTTAAATTGTATATGTGAGTGTATGTGTGCGTGCACATGAATGTGAGACTGTCATTAGGACAGCCCGCTCAGATTTGTAGAGAGCCTGTGTGCAAGTGGAGACCTCTAGGGTTCAGTAACCCAGCTTCTATGATAGAGATACAAGGCCACATCCATCTGTAAAGATGTACATTTATGCATTTAACAGATATTTTCCTACCAAAGTCAGCTGCACAATTAATAAATAAATAAATGATAAAACAAACTAATAAAAAAAAAACATAAATTATATATGTATATACAATATATGTATATACATACAGTTATTTAATTAATATTATTATTGTTTAAATAATTAAATGATTTAAAATCAATTTAATATAGAATTATTTACATATTACAATTCTTTATGGACCCTTTTCACATTTCCGGGTTTCTCAGCAGCGGATGTCATCATAGCTGGGTTAACTTCGAGAGCAGTGAATGGGAAAGTACCACAAATATATTTTTGGAATTCCCATTTGCTAAGAAAAAAGTCCACGATAGTGTTTTCATGACTTTCAAAAAAAAAGGAAAACAAATCGAGGGAAACTGATAACGGTAGTCACAAGAGAGAACAATGTCAAATTTGTCATCCTGAATTAGAAGCACCCTCACAGCGTTAACTATTTTTGTAATTTGATGCAAAGGTGATATAATACAAAGTACAGTGTTATGCAAACATTAAAAAAAAAATCAAAATATAAAAAACTTTAGAGGATTTACGATGCTGATGACCATTAAACACGTAATCACAGTCTTGTGAAAAGGGTCACAACACATATATTAACATGTGAACATATAATGAATTTATAGACTTCCTCAGGGCACCAAACACTGGATTGTCTGTCTCTTGAACATTTTCCTGATTCTTTGTTGTGTTATTATGAGCTGGGTATTTATATATAGTATTTTCTGTGCAAAATATTATTGTTAAAATAAATTCTTTGCATTATGTATTTAAAATTGTATTCTAATGAAAAAACAACCAATTTATATGGGCACTTCTTAATACTTGTCAACATTTTTGTGATATTTATAAGGCTGAAACTGGTTGAAATTTGCACAATGCTTCAGGCGACGCAGTCATGCATGGAGAGGATGGAAGGCTATGCTATATACAGAGATATCACACACGCAGACAGATATTCTCATGGTCTATGGGTGATTTGCATCAGAGTTAGCCATGGTAAGGCCTCTCTCCCACAGTGGAATGAGGATGGCAGACACTCCCTCATGGGTGATACAAGAAGGATGTGTGTCTTTAAATCCTCAACCACAATCATCTGGTGTCGTCTACTGAATGTTATCATATAAAGAAGCCATTGTTCCTTTATTAGGCCTAAATATAATTATTTTGCAGGAAATAAAGTGTGATGTAAAGTTTTGTCCTGTATTTGCAGTTGGCTTTACACATTTATCTATTCTAATTTTTTATAAAATTAAAAAATAATATGCAAGTTAAATATTTTATTATATTGTTATACAATTTTTTATAATAATTGCTTTTTAATTAAATATTTTTTTTAAATGGAACGATATTCAGTCTTTGAGGATTTATTCTACATTTTTTACTTTTTTTTGATAGGGACACATGTCTGAAGTTCAAGTTGAAGGCTTCAGTGAGTTTAGACAGCGACATTTGGTGTCTGACAAGGCAAGTAGTGAAAGGCTATGCAAACAAATGAAGGATGGGTCTCTAAGGACCTCCACTGTGGTCTGAGCGCTGGGTGAGGGGACTTTGTCTAGACCAGATCTCCTTTGTGAGTCCCCTGTGATCTCTATGTCCTGTCTGAATGGAGGAACTTGACCCTAGGACATGGCCTAGTGACAGAGATACAGAATCAGCGGTTGCATTTATTTGTAAATATCGACTCAAACTTCAAAAATCACAATCTAAAGTATGTAAGATTTTAGAGCTGATTTAAGATTAGTCTCAGATTTATAGAAGAATGAGTTTCTGGAGTATGTGAGATGTCATTTGTTCTTTGCATATTAATGTTTGCATCTCATGAATATAATCAAATCGCTGTTAAATTCAGCGAGACAGTAATAGTCTGCAGTCTGGCTGATCCACGGTCATAAGCCCACTGGATAATGGACAGGGACACTCATGGATAAGTTTGGAGTGGCTTCAGTAAGAGAGGGTTTTAGGACCCAAGTATTATTTTGCACTGCAATTATACATGTATGAATGATGAATTAAGTTTAGATGATTTTCAATTCTCTGATGGGTTTTAAGGACAGTGATTTTAATCGTAATACAAGATTGGGCATTTTTACTCTTACAAAGGCTAATTAACAAATGTCTCCGGCACGTATGATGTTTTCGGCAGAAATATGAGAGCAACTGATGAAGGTATTTTTTTTTACCATGTCAATTAAACTGCTTTTGTATTTTTTTTTTTATGTTCTAAAATGAATAGTACAGGCAAACAATAAAATCCTATCATCATTTACTCAGCCCATGTGACTTTTCTTCTTCTGTAGAACATAAAATGATACTGGTCGTTCTTTTCCGTGCAATTACATGAAATAAAAAGTAGAAATGAAAGTTTCAAAAAGGATGCAAAATTACCAAAGGTATTACTGTGTATTACAGCTTTGTGTGAGAAACAAAAGTTGTTATTAAATGAAAATTTAGTCATGCATTCATGAGACAAGGAGCGATGTTCAACTTATCTCTTTAATAATTGGCATTAGAAATCAGTCATTACCAAATCAAAACTCCTCTAATATTGGAAAATCTCGATGCTTTTCCTGCTTTTAGGTCCTCTTCAAACTGAAATTATGATGAGGTTCAGTGTTTAGTTTTGTCTAAAGAGGTTTCCCTATAGGCTACCCCTTGTAACATATTTAAAAGGGCTAATCAAAATGATCTTTACAGGGTTTAAAAAAAGAGATAACATAAGTTGCCCTCTGTTTCTGCCCTTCATCCCTCAGTTTTGTTAGGAGTCATAAAACAATAATGCTTTGACTGTTGGTTCTGTATCAGTTAAAAAGCAAAAAGCACTCCACTTGTTTAAACCGCACTGCCTCAAGGCATGCTGGGAGAAGAAAGGGGCTCTCAGAGCAATGGGACAGCCAGATGAGATACAGATACTAATGTCAGACTCCGCTATATAGAGTGCAAACACATTAAAAACACTTTCCTGAGCCATTCACTGTAAATTCTGTATTTCTTATTTTTAATTGTGAGATGAATGTGAATATGTTGTTAAACTTTAGTCAGAAACATTGTTTCTATCATGTATTTCGAAATAATCCTTTACTTGTTAAAATCTATAATTGCCTGACTCCCCTCGTTGCTGCTTATTTTCCAGAAGAAATTCAACTGTTGTTTACCATTGTCTGTTATGTCTTTGTGGCTTGTCACAGTCCTCATAAAAACAGTGATATTTCCTCAAAATATGACAGCAGTGAAACTCAGCAAACCAGAAATAAATCAGAGAATGCAAGGCCTTAGCTCGTCTGTTATTAACTAATATAAACATTTTACAATCACCAAGTGTGGTTTTGTAGCAATAAACAACAATGTGACTATGAGTGCAAACATGCAGAGTGGGTAAGGATTAAACCGTCCTTGTGTCTGAGCTCAGGGGTCTTCTGCATCTCCAGCAAATCTATACCAGAGTCTGGATTACACTTTAGCGTCTGTCTGTTTTAGCGTAACATTAGCGAAATTTCACGGGCAAAAAAAAGCACCATTGTGTATTGTCAATAGTGATGAAGTATGAAGAACTGTTAACACGGAACTTACTGTACGAATCCTCGCGACCAACTTTAACCCGTTGCAAAATCTACGTGGGGAAAACTTTCGTCCACAAGCGAAGTTCCTGATGGCGATTCCTTATTTTTAACGTAAGAGCACACGTGGCTTCTGGTTATTTTAGCTATATAAAAAAAGAGTCTGTTATGGTGCTTAATGTTGCAAACTAGGCCTAGTATTTGCTATATTTTTCTATTAACATAACGCTAATCAAACTGGTTTGTAGTGCAGACAATTTGACCATTTACTCCACTTTGTTCTTACACTTATTACTGTATCTAGAGAATTGCAAATTCACTGAAAATAGTCTACTAGTCTAAAAATAAGGTGGATTGTAAGGACTGGATTTTGCCCGCGAAAATTCACTGGAAAGCAATCATTTTTAGTAAATGATATCTGCTTAGTAACCATGGGAATTTCACTAAATCTCAAGTCAATAATTAAGAAACTTGAATTGTGGATTCTTGATTCTGATTGTTTAAAATTCTTTAAAATTGAATTTAGGCCTGCACTGACCACAAGGAAACCACCAAAAATAGTCTACATAATCAAAATGACTGTAATTTATTTCTGCTCATGAATTTCTGTGCAAACCTTTTGTAAAAAAAACATTTTATCATATTGTTGAAGCCTAACATTTCACAGGCGGTTTACATTGTCTCTGCTTATGTTTATGAGTGAAACCCGTTGCATTCAGACTTAGGGCCTACGTGGTGCATATGAAAAAAAAGGAGGAGGAGGGAAAAAAACAAACTAAAACCTGCTACACTTTTAGTGTGGCCCAAAAACTTGTCGTTCTCAGTTTGAAGCGAGAGAGAGAGAAACCTCACAGGCCACTGCAACCCATCTGTGAAAATCAGTGCGGCATGTGTTCTGTCATAGGGGCCTCTTGCACAGGTAGATCTGTGCTTTGGAGGACATCACCCAGCATGCTTGGGAATTCTGACTGGCAGACAGACACTCTGGGAATATGTCACAGTTCTCTCTTTAAAAGTTCTCTTTGTGCTATTCAGCCCGACTCTGCGCGAGTACATATACGCAAACGCACACGCGCAGGCGCGCATACACCTCGTGCTGCGGCATATGCTCGGCTTTTCAGATGTATCCCTCTATTTGTCTGTAGAGAAATCCAAAAGAAGCTCCCTTTACAATTCAGCGGGCTCTCATCTCCTTTAGCATGAAAGTGTGGAAAGTTTGGAAAGGAAGTGTTTGGTATCTCCCCATCCGTGGGGAGTGCGTGGTGTATCACACCTTGGAGGCTTTTCCCCTCCTTCCCGTTTCTCCCTTCTTTCCAATAAGAATAAGATAACACAAAGATCTGCTATCAGGAGATAAAGGTGAAATACTGCACAGTACTTTCCTCTTTCTTAAAGCAAGAAAAGAGAGCGAGAGAGAGTAAGTCCTGGAGTAGGTAATGGAGTTTTTAAAGTTAGCTACGTCTCGCTGGCCTCACCAAGGTCACTTTCTTTGGCCTTAAAAGCACTCTTTTTCTTTTCTCTAAATTTCAAATGTCAACAAAAAGTATATTGAGTTTCATTGTTTGCGTTTGATTTCAGATCATTCGTAAGTGATTCTAAAGCAAAGCTAGCGGGGCTTTTTGTGGTTCTATGTGCTTACAGACAATTCAATTGTGCTGTGGAGTTAAGCGGCCGGTGCCATTGTTCTGGGAAGATCTACTCTAAAACTCTGTTTCATAACTGAAGATGGAACATCAGTCATCATAGATTTACAATGGACATCAGTCAGTCAATATGCCTAATCAGATTCTGCCTCTGCCCGTCATTTGTAATTCTTCATTATTTTCCATCTCTGTGCTATAGATTACGAGTCTGGGACCATTCATCTGAAGATTTGGACTGAAACAACTGAGATGGTGAATTCATGTGTTCGTCAGATGTCCGAGAGGGTGCCTGGAGCTACTGAATCAACTAAATGCTGGTCTGTGGAAGTAGAACAACTGCTGGAGGGTTTGTGTGTGATTTCAATAAGACGCTCAGTTACAAATGGTCAGAAAAATGAGGATTTCAAGCGGAACTGATGTGAAACACACCAGACACATTCATTGGATTTTTGTGTTTTATGAAAACTAACCATAAACAAAATTAGTTTTATACTGATAAAGATTTTAAACTATGTCCTAACTCTAAACTAAACCCTTGCAGAAAATCTAATGCATGTTCACCTTTAAAAAAAATAAAATAAAAATTGCATGATTTATAAATAGGTTTTATATTGGGGGCCAGCATTTTGGCCGCACTATTAAAAAACAACAACCTGTTAACAGTATGTTTCCTTGATATTTACAATGAAACACTGCAATAGATCTAACCTTACATTTCATATAATTTCACAGCAATATGCAGTTAAATGTAGCATTTTTGGACATAAAGAAGTCATTGTATAGTTAGCAGTGAGAAACCATAAACCACCATTCCCAGGATGTCCTGTGTGCAGCTCACATGTGATAGTATTTCATTTAAATGACTGTTTCTTAAAGGAGTAGTTCACTTTCAGAATGAAAATTCTGTCATCATTTACTCACCCCCCACTTGTTCCAAACCTGTGTGAGTTTCTTTCTTCTGTTGAACACAAAAGAAAATATTTTGAGAAATGTTGGGATCTGAACAGTTGTTGAGCACCATTGACTTCCACAGTATTATTATTATTTTTTTCCTACTATGGAAGACAATGAATGGTGCTCATCAACTGTTCAGATCCCAACATTTTTCAAAATATCTTCTTTTGTGTTCAACAGAAGAAAGAAACTCACACATTTAGTATTTTCAATCCCACTACATACACAAGTAATTCACACTCTCAATGCATTTTATTTCGATTTAAGTATGATTTCCCATAATATTTCCCTCACTGTTGCTTTAGTTTGTTTGGTTTGATGTTTCTGCTCCAGATACAGGCAACACCTGGCCACATCTGAGTCACATGACACTGAGGTCAGAACGACACACAATGCCTGGCATTGTGTTCAGGTGTTCTGGTAGACTCCCATGTGATCAACTCTTTGTGACACATACAGAAAGAGCAGAATATATGAACTTTCATTTCCAGACTAAAGAAGCTTTAGTCGTGCATCTTGACCACTTCCTGATGCAATTCAGAGAAAACAGCAAACCAGCTTTTCTGGGACATTAAAACATGAAATTCGTCTTGCTCATTTTACCTTAGTCACATTAGCGGGACTAAACTGTTTCAAGAACAAAATGTGGTGAGCTATTTTGCATTATGCTTATGAAATACTTATGTAAAATGTGTATAAATCAAATCCAAGCAATGACATTGAGACTAGGCATTATTGTTCTTTCATATTGTGTGCGTGAAAGTTTTTGAACAATGACAAGCCAGAGAAAACCTAGATCCGAGAACGGAAAGAAAGGATAATTGTACATTATAATCGTAGAAATATTGTAGAGGTGACATGTTCAGACTGAAGCAATAATTCCCTGTGCGGCAGTCCCTTAGTGTGGTACTGATTCAACCATGTCAACCCTCTCAATGGATCCCAGACTGATCATTTTAATACCCGGGATATTAAATATTTCATCACACACAGTTCAGAAAATAAATCACAAGACCTGTTCCCTTTTTTAGAAAAATGCACTATTTATTGAATGAATAAAATCTACAAGCTTGTTGAAAAGTTGGACCCTATAGCAATTTCATAAAAAATAATGCACTTCACACAAGGTTCAAGGGTTATTCAAGCTACTTTGTATGTTGTGCACAATCTGCTGTCAGACTGCACCCCAACATTAGGACACAGTGGTCATCTTTCCATGTCGGCAAAGCTGAATGAAATGGGCAACTCATTGGGTTTGTGACCCCGCGTCTTCAGCTGCTGGACACTAATGAGGGTGGCATGTGCTGGAGAGAGCTCTCTCAACCTGCAGCAGAGAGAAGAACACTTTAGAACAGACTGTCATTTAGACCTACATTACATACAGAAATGTGACATTAAACATTATTAAACATGAGGAGCTTAAAGTTAAAATTGCATTCAATTCTGTAAAAATGTGTCAAAAATGAATCACAGTGTCAGAGAATCACAGCAAATGTAGCTGTTGTGATACAAAGGTTTTTGTAAATTGTTATAAAAATATATATATTTTTTAAATGTTTGAATTGTAGTTCATACTTTTTTTTGACCATTTCTTAATTTAGTTTGACATTTGTCCTTCAAGTCCATGACACTTCTTGAAAACTGATTTCCAGGCAACACTGTATAGTCACTGATTGTGTTTAAAATCATGGTAAAACTTTAATATAGGGAGCACTTCTCACTATTAACAAGTTGCTTATTAGCATGCCAATTATTAATATATTGGCTGTTTATTAGTACTTATAAAGCACATATTCTGCATGACCATATTCTACATGACTTCCTAACAACTTACTAGCTATTAATAAGCAGCAAATTAGCAGTTTATTGAGGAAAAAGATCATAGTTATTTTGTTAATAGTGAGCAGTGGACCTTAAAATAAAATGTGACTAAAATCATTTTAGGCATAACAAACTTTATGCTACGGCTCAACTCATCAAAATTTAGCGTCAGAACTATCCAGCAAATACAAGCTCTGCAAGTAAAAGCAAAAAGTGATTCTCAAAAAAAAAGGATTTCTTTCATGAAAGCTTTGTTATTCCTCACTCTGGTCTGTAAGTGATTTGACACAAAGCACTAATTCTGACATTAAGCTCTCACAAATCCCTTGCTGCTCATTTAGTCCAGCTCAAGCTACCATGATCATTTCATTTATCAAGAAACTGAAAAGAACCTCTCTCTCGCTACGGCACAAGGGAAGAGTCCTCATAAGCATCACAAAGTTTTCCACACAGCTTGCCAGTGTTATTAAAAGTTGTCTAGCACTAGGAGGGATTCTGACATTCCCAATATTCCAGGCTGACTGTCGGCAGGCTTACAATGTATTATTATACCTCTTTAATATAGATACACACTTAATCCAAGTGTACAGTTTGAGGAGAACAGATCAATGAGAAATACAAAATGGAGGGTTGTAGCAAAATGAACTGTCTCTATTGCCCTGTCAGACTTTAAGTGCACATTCATAAGCTGAATTCTGAAATGGTTTGGCTCTAATAGACTCAGTATGGCCCTCTGACTGCTGCTCTCAAGATCTTTCTTCTGAAATGAAACCTCATCGCAGGCACTTCTTCACGTAGGTGCCATTGTTTTCCTCTTTTCTGTGCTTCAAATTCGCAATAAAAACAAAACAGCACAATGCACGCACAAGACGAAATGATGCTTTAAATTTCATTGCCTTTGAGATCTGACTCACATCCTGAAACATCATCTTAGATGAAATGGATAACTTCTCACTTCCACCGACCAGGAGTTTGACTTCTCAACAGGCCTTCGATTCTTCAACAAAAGGAAACTAAACCCTGCCTCATTATGAAACGTGAATCACTTTGAGTCTAAACCATTATCACAGTACAGTACATGACTGACAAAAAGATCAGCAAGTTCTCAAAACCCTTCATGTACTGTTCGTTAACAAAGAGGAAAACAATAATGGAGTGTCCTACACTTTCTTGTCTTCCTCATCGTCTCACATGGTTTTTGCTTACACGTCTCCTTATAACTTGATAAGAGAGTGTTTTTTTTTTAATGTTGTGAAGAAGAGTTCTGGGAGGGTCTGCGTTTCTGCCTCCCCCATTATTTCTTGTTTGCTGTTGGGCAAGAGAATAACTTATCCGATTCCAGTTACCCCCCTATAGCTTTCTCTCTCTTTGGTTATTATAGTACAATATTTCTTAAAACCTTAGAAGGCGATAACAAGCATGAGATTTTACTCAGGCGAGGACCTTTACTCCAGTAAATATAGTGTTAGCCATATCTTAGCTGTACGCTAATGTGTTTCCAGGCTTCCTTTGAAGTTTTGCTGCAGGTAGGATATTGTGGACGTCGCTTACGGACATGTTGCTTTCTTCAGTGGCTTGTTAGATTTGTCTCATCCAGCCATCTCCATTCTAAATCTCTTGTCCCAGAAAGTAAATAATTAAATACAAAAATCAAGACAACAACAAAAAGTACTTCAGCCCAGAGGAATAAATTAAAAGTGCTTGCTACATACAGCACGCTGCCTCAGGAGAAGCATGTACGTTTGAAGTGTGGTCCAAGATCAGCACAAATGTTTTTCAGCATCAGTTTGCCTTTACTGACTCTGCAGAATTCATCACCCTATCTGTGTCAGATTCCTCTCAGACCGCACATTATTTCTCTGAAAAATGAAAGAGGTGCTTGAGCCACTCTTTCCCGAACTGAACCCTGTGACTCAAAGCGGCGCGTGCTAACCAGTCCTGCTTGATGCGACCACACTGCTGTCCTGAAATGTGCACTAAATGTGCACTAAATACTGATAACAGTGACAATAAGAAGTACATTTGCAGTTTGGGCCACTAAACCAGCTATTCAATCAAAGACGATACTCCAGTGAAAAGCAAAAAAACAACCAAACAAACAAAAAAACAGTCTTCCAGCCTAAAATGGTTTTATTTGGCCTCCCAATCTGGTATTTTGGCTACTATTTTGGCTTTAAAATTTAAAACAATTTCCATGATCACAGTTTTCTGATGTTAGACAAAATATTTAATATTTTTAGTAAGCGTTTTATTATTATTTTTTTCTCCCTGTAGATTTCAATATACATTTTTGAAATTTAATTCATTAGTTTTTCACTATCTCACAAACCTCTTATAGAGGAGAACTGGCCCCCTGACTGAGCCTGGTTTCTCTCAAAGTTTTTTTTTCTTCTCCATTACTGTCACTGATTGAGTTTTGGTTCCTTTCCACTGTTGCCTTTAATTTTCAAAAAAAAAAAATTAAATTGCTGTACTTTAACCACAAATGCAATCTTGCACTAGCTCACCTCATGTATTACGTAGTCCCATTGGAAACTTAAGGTCACGTGACGTAGGCAGAAGTACCGACCCAGTGTGGAGCAGGAGGACCGTTCAAAAGTTGTAGGTTGAATGACACATATTTATATGTCTTTGTATCAGTTCATTATTTAAACTGGTTTGTGTGCTGCATCTAGATGTTCAATTTTTTTGAAATTCTTCCACTAGGAAAACATGTGACCTTTCCAACGTGATTACGTAATGTGTGAAGTAGCGGAGGCGCCTCGCAGAGATTGAGAAAAGTATTGAAATTTTTATTTATTTTTTTCTTTAGAAAATAACCGATCGTTTTGGTAGATAAGACCCTTATTTCTCGGTTGGGATCGTGTAGAGTTCTTTGAAGTAGCACTGAAACTGAAATTTGGACCTCCAACCCATTGGTCCCCGCTGATGTCCGCTATATGGAGAAAAATCCTGGAATGTTTTCCTCAAAAACCTTACTTTCTTTTTGACTAAGAAAAACATGAACAACTTGGATGACATGGGGGAGAGTAAATTTTAATTCTGGGGTTTTGGCAATATTATTGACTTGGTTGCACAGACACTTTTGGAAGAGAAGTGAACAGAGCTGGACGATGACATGAACCCACTTTAACAGAAATATTGACAATATTTACTATTGTCTTCTTTTTAGAGCTGCTTTACAACAGAATTGAGTTTTGTTTGCATTACTGATACACTATTGTCCTGTTTAACACTATAAAGCTGTTTTCACACAATCTAGGCTATATTGTTTAATCTAAATAAAGGTCACTTGACTTGAACCTCAGTTTTGGAAACAGCAGCTTGACCAGCAAAACACTGTGCTTTTGATTCCTAGTCAAAGGGTTTTAAACGGTGTAAATTATTTAGATTTTTTTCTTTGATTCATCTCAATCAGCTTTAACTGGTGAATGGTTTTTCTCCCTCTGTGACCACTTCTTAACCTCAGATATGACCCCTTATGTTATGTGACATAAATAACGGAACAGTCTACTAACCTTTCTTCCTCACATTAAAGAGCAATGCACCTCCTCAGAAGCATCACTAGAAGGAAAGAAAAAACACAATAATTAGTGTCATGTGTGAATGAACTGCTCCTATACGTCTAGTTAAACCCGTCAAAATCTCCCTGCTCCTTTCTGACCTGAAGTAAATGACGTGACCTACTTCTTCCTCCACCTACAGCTCTTTTGTTGGTGTAGATAAAAGCACCTCCTCACCACATATCTGGCAATGTATAAGTAAAGCAGATTCCAGTGCACAGTCTCACTCCCAACCCAACAGAGGAACACAAAAAGAGTTTCAGCTATTATAAATAATTTACAGAATTTCTCATTCGCCCTTTTAACCCCTCTGCAAAAAGCACATTTGGCTCAGGTTAAAAATATATGCTTCACATATCCGTTCGGTTTATGAAGGCGAATCATAACCTGGAGAAATCTGTGGTTTTGTTGAGTTCCACATTGGGCGAAAGTCAACGTTGATGTGAGAATAAATAAATGTGTGACTACGGGTCGTAGGAATATAAAAACGCTAAACAAATACCGTCCCTGACCAAGACGATAAGGACCAACTCAACTGTTTCTCCATTCAATTACTATTTAATCTAACTAATGCACATAATCAATCTCTTTTCTTGTCCCGCTGAATCAAGTGCTTTGCCCTGGGTACTCACGCTTTGGTACGGCCCTGGCATGCTGCAGTGTTTCCATGGAGATCAGGATAAACCTATGCTCCTCCACCAGGCAAGATGGGTGAGGCTGAGCATCCATGTACACACAAACACACCCCCATCTTGGTATCTGACACCAGACAGCACAAATATCTCTTCGCCAGGGGCTCCTCTCCTTTCATATGTGTGCAAATGAATTCATGGCTATCTAAGAGCGGGCGAGATCAACCCCGTCTACCAACGGCTAACCCAATGGAGCAGGGGCAGCCCTGTCATAGGGCCTTTCAGAAACGGCTAAATCTAGATAAATGAATTTAGCACTGCGTGAAAGCATATTCACAAAAGTGGTGCAATATTTTCAAATTTTTATCATTTTCATAAATCTTCTCAGTTTTGACACTGTAATTAGATATAAGGTAGTTCATATTTATCCAAGACATATTTTCTGTGTATAGATCTCTGTGTGCTTTTGTGGGCATCCAGGGACATGTACAGTTTATCCCTCTGTTCATCTTGAAATGATTCATTTCATTAGCTGTTATCAATAATGTAAGTGTGCTTGTTCAGTTCTCCTCTCTCTCCGCTACAACATTACATATGCACTACCACATACACTTACAAAGCAGGTATGTGAGCCCACAAACATACACTAAAACACACACACTCAAGCACACATTACCTACAAACACCATCTGATGTTCAGATGTATCGGTCTGCTCATCACACTATTGGAATCGGTTTTAAATCATTATTCTACAGCACTAAACTTAGCTATAAATCAGTTATAGAAGTGGAATATTATTAAACAATATTTTTTATTTATATATATATATATTAGGTATTTTTTATTGTAAATAAAGGAAATGCATTTATTGTTTAGCAATTTAGTATTTAATAATAATAAACATTATACATACTATATAAAAGAAAATACATTTCTTTATAATTAATTTAGTTTATGTATTATTTAACAATTCAGAATATAATAATAATAATAAACAGTTGCAGGTTTAATATCTTAATATATTTAGTATCTTCATCTCTTACTATAATTTCTTTCCCCAGGATAGAAGAGCCTTTACTTACCCATACACTAAAAATAATCCTTTGTGATTGGAGGGCTAATTTGAAGCGTCAATTATTCTTATGCAAATGCATATGTTCTTTCTCACATTTCAAAAGAGGCTGAGCACAGATGGCTACCCACAAATCATGCCGCGCAAGGCAAAGCAGCCGGCCAGACAATAAGAGCTTGTATAATGTGATGATGGTGTCTGCATGTCTGTCTTCCCTTACGCTGGTGGATGCTTTTAATAATAGCAATGCTTTGCTATAGTGAAGATGTAAACTAGCTCTTGTTTACCACCATGGAATGATAACCTTCACTATGAATCAGCTGATATGGATATATTCATGATTATTTATCAGTAGAAGTCTAAGAAAATGAAAACAGAGGTTATTGTAGATTAAATGTAGCATTAATATAGAGCTTCATAATGTAGATTTTGCATTCTATGGATGGGAGCGTTAAAACTGTATTGCCCATATGCATTATTTTAGCATACACTGACAAATGTGGGCAGCAAAAAGGAGAAGAAAGAAAAAGGAAAGTCAAACAGAAAGAAAGAGACAGTAAGGAACAAGAGGCTGCTCTCTCAGCGTGACCTGAACAAGCCACTAAAACGTGATTTCTGACAGTTTGCTAGCACTCAGGCTGAGAGACAGCGGCCTCTATGCTTTCACGCTAAAGACCATGATTTTGCCTCTGAGAAGTCGGCTGACAGACACACCTGCTGCGAAACCAAGCAACACCCAGACAAATATGTGGATAGGCTTCAACAAACCAGCATGGTAATAATGGTCAATCACTTTAAGTGCTGCAGAGACAACTTAGTCATGTGGAAAAATTAGCTAACGTTTTAAATGCAATTCATACCGAACCACGTTTCCTTTTTTCCCCAAAAAGGAGAAGATACAGGAAGAGACTGCACAACAAAAGACAATGTTCCTTGACCTTCTCAGCTGATCCATCGGTTAACAAAAAAGGAAGAGAAAAGACGACGGCAAAGAAAACTTTTCAGAAGAGTGGATCAAACAACCAGCTCTGGCGTCTTGTTACAGCACAACAATGGAGCCATTGAAACCAAGACTGAACATGGCAACCGGGTCCTCAGGTTCCGATTGTCTCACAAAGGGTCAAGAGGGAGAGGAGAAGCTGAGTGTTGAGATATTTTAGACGATAATGGTGCGTACAGAAATGAGACGGTTTCAGTTTGCCAAGTTTGTTTTGACTTATCTACCTCAGAGGCTAAAGTTGTTAAACCTGGACGGCTAAAGAAATAAGGGAATTGTCCAGACCTTAATGCCTCATGTCCATGTGGATAACGGATCGGCTAACAAGATCCAAGAGTATGTAGAGTGTGAATAAAGTGATACTTTACATACGCACTGTTCCTGAATAATGTTAATTGGGGCATAAAAGCTGAACCCTTTCAACTCCATAGCCTAATGCCACTTAGTAAGATACCCACCACACAAAGGCCTACCGAGACGCTTGCTTACATAGTCACGGGGCTTCAGTTCTAATAATACACTAAAACAATTCACATATTCTCTAAGTAATGAGAGAATGAGAACTTATTATAGGCTGAATAGCATTCACCCTTCACCTCCACCAATAAAAACTCAACAGGAAGAGGTTTTACTCAAAACAACTAGTCTATTGAATTGGACAGTCCCCTTGAAGAAATATGAGCTTTATTATAGGAAGCACTGTTAGCCTGTGTGGATAAAAAGAACAGTCTGACAAATACTGACAATATTAAAAACTAAATTTGCAAATCTAGCCAATTTTGGCCTTTCGTCACTCAAGTCCCTGTAGCTCAAATGATGCTAGCAACCTCAAGGTCAGGGGTTTGGTTCACATGAAATGTTGGATAATTTGAACATCTTAAATGAATAAATTTGATTTTCTAATCAACAGTTTACATGAAGTTGGTAAGTTGTCGTCAGAAATGGTTTGGCACAATTTTCACTCTGCTATTCACTAAAATTAAAATGTTGCATGTAGAAATTTGCATGGTTAGAAAGTCCAAAATCCATACATATTTATGTGTATCATAATTGTGTCTTCATTTGAACCTGTTGCTGCAACTACACATTGGAAGTCCAATGGTCCACTTGTCTCCTCCCCAGAAACCAGTGGACGTCTAGACTACAAGTAATGAACGGATGTAAATGAAAAATTGTTTCTTAATGTCTCTGAAATACTTTTTAAAAGTATACTGGTTCCCCAAATGACCAAATCCAATGAAAGAAACTCTGAAACTAATATTATAGCAGCAATGAAGGTTTACTTCCAGCAGGATTCGGAAATCCTCCAGTACAAAATGGTGGCTCACTTCACACCAAAGTCATCAAAGTCCAGACAAGCAACCATGATACTGTCACAAACACTGTCACTGTGAGGGTGGACATGCCTATTCACACAGATCACACTAGTCCCTCCATGTGCCAGTGTTTTTCTTTTTCACCTATCTCCCCCCAAAAAGTGTGTGTGTGTGTGTGTGTGTCATACACATCAAACCGGTAAGGTGAATCCTTTTGAGTTGGCGGTGCAGTTGGCCACAGAATGAATAAACATCCATGTCAGAAGAAACTGATACACTCCCCTTTTCAAGCAGACGGGCCTCTCGTGGGAAATCCAGCACTAACACAATGGATAGAGACGGCCTTTTGTTGAGTCTCTCAGCTATGGGCTGCTACTTCTCTCGAGTCTGTAGTCTGAACAGACCACTCCCCTCGGTTCCTATTCCCCCTCTCACACACAATTAACTTTTACCTTTTTTATACTTATCCATACTAGAATGTATTTCTTTGTTACTTCAGAAGGTTGGAAATCTGCAATGATTCAAATTAACAATATGAGTACGCTGGTTCTCAACATGGGATGCTGGGATGTTGGTGTACCTACCAGGCTTAAAAACAGCTAGTTCAGCTTCCAGGCTTAAAAACAGCTAGTTCAGCTTCCAGGCTTAAAAACAGCTAGTTCAGCTTCCAGGCTGAAACACCTAGTTTAAATGGTATACTGAAAATTATATACTAAAATAAAATAGTTAATGACCTCATGGTGAGGATTTTTAATTCTGGCCCTAAATCCTCTGAATAGTCTAACACCATGACGTTCTACAGGTCAAACTGAGGGGATTTACATGGCGTTTGTAATATAATAATATAATACACAATAGCAAAACCCAATTAAACAAAGCTGCAATATTCCATACTATGTTGACCGCAGTGATGTGACAATAGCTCGTAAGTGTTACTCCAGTCCACACTGAAATCTTGAGCTAAGTTTACACTTTTCTAGTCTTGCTTGAAGAGACGTTTTCTCTCACTTCCCCTCATTTATCATTACTTTGCTCTATTCTTTGCTTTCAGCTCCCATTTGGGCCACAATACAGTTGTTATGCATGACAGTTTGTGGAGCAGAATAGGTACTGGCCGAGCCTGCTGTGTGGCTACAAAGTGGGCCCATTCTCTTCGGCTGGGCTCAGTTACGGGACCTGGGCAGTGGGACAAGGAAAACATTGCTGGGACATTCCCAAACGGATGGAAACAAAAAGATTCAAACCACAGTGAGTCTTGGACCCCCTTGTCAAGGACATCTTGATGAACAGGCCAACTAAGCGAACTAAGTAGCCTGTCTCTTCTCACAGCTGAATGGGGACTAAAGGCACAGGCAGGATAGCACATTTCATTTGGTGCTTAAAGGGATGGTTCACTCAAAAATTACTAATTTGTCATTTACTCACCCTCATGTAATTGCAAACCATTGAATGACCTTCTTTATTCTGTCTAACACAGTAGACATTTTAAATAACGTTGGTAACTGAAAAGTTTTGGTGACCACTGACTTTCATTGTACTGACAATAAAATGTGACCCTAGACCACAAAACCAGTCATGAGGGTCAATTTTATTTATTTTTTTATTTTCTAAATAAGCTTTCCATTGATATGGTTTGTAAGGATAGGACAATATTTGGCCGAGATACAACTATTATAAAAACTGCAATCTGAGGGAGCAAACAAATCAAAATATTGAGAAAATTGCATTAAAAGTTGTCCAAATGAAGTTCTTAGCAATGCATCTAGCTAATCAAAAATTACATTTTGATATATTTACGGTAGGAAATTTATAAAATATCTTCATGGAACATGATCTTAATATCCTAGTGATTTCTGGCATGTTGGCTACTGCTACAAACATACCTGTGCGACTTAAGACTGGTTTTGTGGCCAAGGGTCACAAATAATATTGATATGTGTCTTAAAATATGTTCCTCAGATGAAAGAATGTCATACAGTTTTTTTGGTGAACTATGAATTTCAGTACTACCCATCAAAATGTTAACATTATAAAAATTCACTGAATCTGAGTCTAATTTAAACCTAGAAATGAACAGAAAGCAAATTCAAATTTTAAACAAATAAACTGTCTATTTCAGAATCTGTACTATTTCTTGACCACTAATCAAATAATTACATCTTACAAGCTTTTTTACAGATGGCCAAATCTTCTTGGTTCTATTGAAGCTCAAGATGCTCTATGGATCATTCTCAAATCATGCTGGAGGACATGATCATCAGGTTTGACACAAACTTGTAGAGATCATGAATCTTGAGTGCTGCTATCATTTAAGCAAAAGTTTGTTTTTCTGTGTAAGCATGTTACAGATCTTGGACCGCTGCACTTGCAGCATCTCACACATGACCCTGCATTATAAAAACTCAAATTAAAAGTTCAACTTAAAAACAAAACGCATCTCTAAATGTTTGTTTCACTACCCTCTCTTGTATTCTGTGTGAATGGCCCCCCAAGTCATTCTCAAACTCACAAAATATTTTATAGCAGTATGATTTGTAATGAATGAATGGACAAAAACAAACAAAAAAATACATGGCAAAATGGTAGCCTTTCCATATGCTTTAATCACACCAGGCCCAGTAGACTCGGTAAACCCCCCGGTGTCTTGAAGCAGACGGATAACCAGGCATATGAGAAAGTGCTTACGTGGGGTCCTGAAATCAGGGGACCATATGTGCAAACGTTCTGTATCATTATGCTGTGTGGCAGTGCACAGGGAGACCACCATAACTTAGTTTGTCGTCCATACAAAGTTTGGGCCAAGCTTGGATGGATTCATTAGACGGCTTTTCTTTGGAGCCAATGAAGCTCAAAAGACCTCCAACAAAGGAGCTAATCACAGACTCTCTCCTCAGCTTTGGCCAGAGTTCTTCTTTTCACTAGGTCTTAGATCATTTCTCACAGCTAGCTTGCCAGCTAGCGCCAAGCTCGTCTGGACAGACAAACAAAGCTGTGGGATATTTATTCTCTGTGTATATGTACAGCTGTTGCTTCTATAGGACGAGTAAGCATGCACATGTGAATGTGCCCACACACACATACGTACACACATAGAGCTGCTACTTTTGTTGGTTTTGTGTCGCACACAAACAGACCCACGCTTGTGGGGGTGCCGATGACTTCTGTTGGTAGTGGTGTGCTAATGTGTATGTTTTCATGTGTGTGTGAGTAATATGCGTGAGGGCAAAACAGACAATGCAACTGCAGGCCTCTATTCTAGCATTGACCTTGAACCCCAGTAGCCTTCATGCCCATGGTTGCTGTGCGAGTCCTTCTGCATTGGAAGCCTTTTGGATTTGTGTTGCCTTATCCCTGCCCTCTTTCAATTAGACGACAAGCCTCCATCCCAGCAATACAACACTCTCCCCTCTGTTACGGGCGTAAAACACTGTGTTATGTGCCCTGATATGTGCTATTATCCATAATCATACTCCTTAAAAAGCAAAGATTGCAAAAAGGTTTTGCAGCCAGATGCCAGTGTTGAACAGAAGTAGCTCTATTGTTCCTTAGAGAACCATTTGTGTACCGGTGCTTCAAAGAACCTAAAAAACTTATCTATTCTAACAGATAAGCTGATGTGAAGAACCTATATGTGTAATATTAAAAATATCAGAATATTTGACTGTTCTTTATAATAAATGTCTCATTTGATGAAGCTCAGTTACTGCATTGTACATATTTCTATTACAATTATTATAGTAATTTATTATATACACTACTGTTCAAAAGTTTGGGGTTGGAAAGATTTGATGTTTTCGAAAGACGCCGGTTATGTTAAATCTGTTACTAATTCTTCTATTTTAAAATATAATTTATTCCTGTGATGGCAAAGCCAAATGTTCAGTTACATGACCCTTCAGAAGTCATGATGCTGATTTGATGCTCAAGTAACATTTCTTCTTATTATCAAATTTTGAAAACAATTAAAATTTAATTTTAGTAATTTTCATATTTCACAGTTGCTTATATTATTTTTGCAATTCATGACATTTGAAATTCTGTTTATCATTCCTTTTAAACAACAGCATTTATTTATTTATGTGATAATGTAAATGTTTCAACTGTCACTATTGATCAATTTAATGCATCCTTACTAAATAAATTATTTAATTTCTTAGGGAAAAAAAAGTCTTGTTGCACTTTTGAATGGTAGTGTATATATGCCTTAAACCATACACTATACGTTGCATTTCTTTAGAGTTACCAGCCACCGGCAAGTGTTCTATTTTTGTGCTAAAGTCAATTTGTACTTGTATTTGGCTCTTGGTGTGTCTGATTATTAGACCCTGCCACCAGCTATTATTAGATATGGACTATTAGGAGTATTGCAACATGTCCTGTGAATGAGAGATAGTTGATAATGTATTTGTCTTATTGTTTGTAAAAGCGCATTTGAGTGTAGCATTGAAGCAATGCAAGAGATAACATTTTATCACAGCACATGCCATTTTCTCAAATAACAACCACCGAGATGAAACAAAAAGAGGGAAAAGTGCACTGACACGGGGTATTCCTCAGTTGCAGAGAGGGGCTGCACGCACCCTCCGCCCTTTCACTTCTCAGCGGCATCCACAGAAGGCAGAAAGGCTTTCTGACATTGCCCTACATTCAGCTGACTGATCCCACACACACACAGTCTTCTGTCACAAATAATCATTACAGCCGCACCCGTGCCCGCACACACACCCTCTTTCTCTCCCACTGTATTAAATATTAAAGATTTCAACTTTCAACTGGGAGCATGTTCAAGCACCCTCCCATCAAAACACAGAGACATGCACGCACACACACACACACACACACACACACAGTGTGCATTGCTCTAGCTGCAATACAAACCACCTCTATTAGAGTGTCAATCGTATTCAGATCTTTCCTTTCTTGCCGGCACTGACTTTCAGAATATACGGAAGCCCTACATCCTCAGACGTGACTGTGCCCACTCCCATCCATCCATCCATCCATCCA
Organism: Barbus barbus; assembly: GCF_936440315.1. Taxonomy (NCBI): domain Eukaryota; kingdom Metazoa; phylum Chordata; class Actinopteri; order Cypriniformes; family Cyprinidae; genus Barbus; species Barbus barbus. The sequence goes on along the minus strand of NC_136734.1, from coordinate 21,542,048 downwards.
TCCTCACACATTTATATGCGTTCTTTCTTTCCGTATCCCTTTGTTCCTCTCTACACATCAAGGTGCCTTGCATTTCTGCCTAATGTTGGCTAATGCTTTCTAAAGAATACCACCCGAGTGCTGCTGCCCGCTTTTGCTGCGGGTACCCATGTCACCAGGTCGTCATTAATTATTCCCTTGCTTACAACATGCGGTTGCCACGGTAATGTGCCATTAACTGAGAGCCAAGCGAACGGCAGTCTCTATGCAAATAAGGCTGCCACAAAGACCCTGGGCGCGGATTTGCAGATCGGAGGACGCTGCGACGGACACACTCTGTATTAGAATTGAATAAAAGGGATGATAATGTACCTGGGCTTCCTTTTAAAATACAACGGTTATGCCGAACAAGTGCAGGAAGGAGCAGAAGAGGAGGGTTCGGAGGAAGCACCTGGCATTTTAGAAAATACAGGGGGGTGTGTGTGTGGTATTTGATAGACATTTGAGGGACGAGTTGGCAGGGACCATCAGCTTAACAGCAGATGCCTCGGCAACAAATCCGCAAGTCTTCGATTTGGATATAACTCGCATGTGATGATGTGGAGAAAATGAAGAGGTTTGAAATGAAGGCCTTACATTTAGAGTATGTCCTTGTCGTCCTGACGAGTTTGCTGGGATTGCGGTGCCCACGGTAGTGGCAGGCGTAGTTGCGCGTGGCTTTAGATAAATATCAGTGAATAATATTTGCCTGTGATGTCTCAAAACGAGAAGACTGTGAGAAGGGGAAAATGAGAAATGCAAAGATGAAGATTTGTGCCCCGCTGAACATTATGCCGTTTTGGCACGTAAACCTAGAGCCAATCAAAAGCGATGTTAGTGAAGCATTTAGGGATGGCAGACGAAATCAGCAAGAAATCACAAGGCTGCATTACTCACACACTGAAATATTATAAATAAACAACACCACCGTATTCACTTTTAGAAAAAAAAAATGAATGAAGTGAATTTTTTGGTATTCATTTGTTCAGTGTGTGCAATATTTGAATGACATCACTATTGATGAGAGCAACAATAAGAATCATTATTAATAATAAGTTGTAGTATTTCCATCACCAAAATTGCAAAAAAAGTAAATACATATTTTTGTTTCAACACATTTCAAACTTGAAATCTAATTATTACCCAATCCTAAAAATATATATTAAGCTTTACAATTTTCATTGAACGTGTCATCAGTTTCACAAATAATTCTACATCAGTGATGAATTGACTGATGCCGCTCAATTAGAGATTCTAGACAGAAGTCATGGCAGGTTGCCGGAAAGGAAATGTCCCCTGCCTTTTGGATACAGATTGCAGCCATTATCAGGACAATTTCCCAGGTGGAGAAAAACATCAGAGGAGTCTTGGATAATGGTGAATAAGAATCACAGATGAGGATTTGTTTGTTGGTGTGGGGTGGTGGGATCTACAATTGTCTTCATTGTCTGCTGCAGACCTTTCTGAAACTTTGGGTGCCTTCAAAATTTCCAGGGCATTTTTGTGTGTTACTTCTAATATGTGACATGTGATTTAACAAATCCACAGATGGAGAGGAAATTCCAGGTATCAGATATATTTGATATGAAGTAAATAGAGTAGAGAGGGGAAAAGAATATAACATCAAAACAAGCTCTGAGAGGGTATGATGACAGACAAATCTGTCTTTGTGTTTCTATACACTTCCTTTACACTAAGCTATATTTTGACTAAGCTGTATTTACACTAAGGTATATTTTGTGCCTTCGACAATCATGTATGAACTTTCTACCTCTCTCTGTCTCACACACACACACACACACACACACAAACAAGCTCACACACAATAGGGAAACCCTGTCACTTGCTGCTGAGAGTCCAATCAAGCATTTGAATGCAGTGACATTCAGTTTTTTTTTTTTTTTTTTGGAAATGACAACATTTATTCATCAGGCAGAGAGAAATTTCACTCAAAGACCCCACAGTGCTCTGCCACGGTCGGTCTGGCCCTGTTAATTGATTGCTTCTCACTAACAAGGATGTAAAGTCCTCCATTGTGCACCTCTTCCTCTATGCTAATGAAGTCCAAACACAACACACTCTTTCTTTCGTTTCCTCTCCGCATCCCCCTTCCTCTCTTTCTCTCTCCGATAGGAGGTTTTGATGTGAAGATGCTATGACAGGCTTGCTCTCTTTCTCTCTCTGCAGCTGGCACGAAAGATGTGATAGGAGCCAGGACCAGGAAGCAGTAATGGGATCATGGGAGAGTGATTGCAAACACACACACATACACGCTCCTCCAAGTTTCCCCTCACACTGGCCCTAATGAGGGGTAAAGGGACAATATCGTCATTGTTACCCCCGTGTTTGGGAACCTCAGAGCCAAGAACAATAGCTGTTTACCAAAACCAGTAGCAAAAGTCCTCACTGTGTTCGTTAATTAATTGGACGGCTCCTGATTGCGATCTGTGCACCCCACTCAAAACTACTTTTCACATCCAGCCATTAGAGATGAGGGACTCTCGGTTCTGCTTCCTGTTGCTTTCATTTGGTTTTTACAGCATCCACGATCTTCTATACCTATTTGTAGCACGATCACACACATCCACTCACTCACACACACACACACACACTCCTCACTTATCTCTACTCTTATTGCCTTAGTAAGACCACTCATTCCCTTGTTTTATATTTGTTTAATCATTAAAATGCAAAGGCTGTTGAGGAAGAGATACAAATAAGGAAAATAAAAATAAATAAACAGTAACAACAACAATAATAGTTTTTGTATAATAAAGTAATAAAATAATATAATAGTGGTATAAAATAATATATTTGTATTATTACTACTATTATTAGTATTAGTAGTGTTATTAATGTCAATTTTGTTGTGAAATAAAATGTTATGAATTTGTAAGTTCATAAAAGAACAACATCTGTATACTGAATACTGAAATTGGATTTATAGCAGTTCAACGTCATTACAAAAAGGTGTGGAGGTACCACCTTACCGTCTTTGAGGTGTGAATTTGCATTGGTGAAGTCACCCTCCCATTTACCATCATATCTCTCTCTCACACCGCTATTCAATCCACTACAAGAGATATGCAAAGCGCCATCATGAATATGTGCAATTAGGAAGGGCTGGTGAGATTTTTCCGACTTATGGGATGTGACATTTGTAGGGCAGAAGCACAGATCAGCATAAGCAAGAGTGACAAATGCCTAATCCCTTCCTCCACATTTCAACATTTTTCAGGTCTATCAGAATACGTTCTTGAATACACACACCTACGCCGCATATTCGCGCATTTGAATTCCCAGATCAACACGCCTCGGCCGTGGCCATACGGTATCATGATACGAACAACATCACCAAGAGCAAGAACAAGAGGAGACTTCATAATGGATCATGAAGATTTGTCACAGTGCTTGTGCTCTGTACATCAAGGCTGTTCTGTATGGAAATCACACAATTTTGAAACGGTTTGTGTGACAGAGTGTGTCTCAAGGATAATCAGTTTGTGAGAGGGAAAAACATATACAATGCATATACAGTTATATGCACACGTTACACAAAAAAAGCAAAATGATAGACATAAAATCCCACACTAATAACCATCCTTGGAGCCTTTTACTTAAAACCATGTGGATCCAGTGAAAATGGATTGTGTGTTCACTATACTTTTGCTTGTCAAATCACTGGCAATCCTCGCTATTCATCACACACCTACTTCAGTTGAATATACTAGTCATTTTACATGAAAACATTTGAAAACATAAGTTTTCTATTTTATTTCCTAAAGTAAGCAATATCATATTTCCAGGAAATTACAGTTCGCTGCAATGCACTTAAAAAATATATATATTAAGAAATGGTGACATATGACTAACATACATATGCTAGATATATATATATATATATATATATATATATATACATATACACACACACATATATATCTCAATCTCACACACACTCTCAGGCAGACTGGTTTTATTTAGGTGTAGGAGTTTAACTTTGCTGAGAGATGTCTGTGAACCCTATAATACGGTTCAGGTCTGAATCCTCTTGGAATATCATCAACCCATAATCCTTCATATTGCGTCGCATTCAAATGAGGTGCTGGAACTCCCACTAAAGCAGTGTAGCAGCGATGGCTAATTTACACACACACACACACACACACACACACACACGCACACGCATGTTGGTTTTTGTGGTTTATGGGGACTCTCCATAGGCGTAATGGTTTTTATACTGAACAAACTGTGTGTGCTATTGCCCTACACCAACCCTACACCTAAACTTCGCCCTCACAGTAGACTTTGTGCATTTTTAGATTTTCAAAAAAACACCATTTAGTATGTTTTTTAAGCCTTTTGAATTACGGGGACATAGGTAGTGTCCTCATAAACCACCTTCATATTGTAATACCTCTGTCATACCCATGTCATTATACAAATTTGTGTCCTCATAAACCACATAAACATGCACACACACACACACACACACAAACAGAAATTGTCCGCTTTCACAATACGCAGGCATACCCCCCACCCACATATACTGTATATAGTAACAAAATTTCAATGAAACACACACACACACACACACACACACACACCTGCATGTAACGTGGCACATTGCATGAGCTCCTCCTTGCAAACCTCTTCCCCCACAAGCTACCACACACACATCATATCTCACACACACGGCGCATGGTGAGGCGTCGCTCACACCACCCAGGAAATTAACTTGACATTTTATGGTGACCACAGAGGAAAAAATATGGACGAAAAGAAAGAAAAAAAAACAAAGCGTACCAACAGCACAGATAACATAAACCCTCTCCCGAGCCTCGCCATCATATTCGCCAGGATTTTCACCGATCTGCAATGCAGACGGCACGGTGTGGCCACAGAAAATGAGCTTTTCTGTCCTCGCCCGCCTTCCTCTGGAGACGATGGCTGTCTCTCTCTCACTCTTTTTCTCCCTCGACAAATGCGTCCTGTCTATTTTCATATCCAATTCAGTTGGTCCCATTGGTGCAGTTTTGCCTGATGTGAGGTTAACAAAATGAAATAAATAGAAACGGGACAATCTCACCTCAGTCTAAGCTCCCAATTAAAATTATACAGCCACCCATGTCAGAGAACGAGAGCATATTGAAATGGGGAAGGAGAGCTGCTTTGTGGCTGCTTGGATTTATTTCTTCGTATATGTGTGTGCATGATGGACGGAGCCATACTGTCATTGCGACTCTTCCTGCACACACACACACTCACACACACACACACACACACACACACACACACACACACACACACACACACACACACACACACACACACACACACACACACACACACACAGTCTTTTCCAATTCTTAGACACAACCTAGCACAACATCTTTGCTAAACCACAGCTATAGTGCAAAATATCTAAATATTACAAAAGCATTTTGGCTATGTTAAAAAAAAATCAGTGTCTATTTGCATCCTCACACATGACATATGTGTGAATTTAATGTATTTAAATTAATGTATCTCAGGATGCTGAGTGCATGGACACACACATACACACACACGTGTGCTCATCTGACTTGGTGCATCTGTCTGTGGCTGGGTCCTGCTCTATTAGACATGCAGGAATGTTAACATCATTATGCATTATTCTGAGTGTCTGTCGGTGCTTTCACCCCCCGTCCTCTCTCTCTCTCTTTCCATTCACCATATTGTGTCTGAGGAAAGGCCCAGACGTGTGTGTGCCACAGACTAATGCAGTATTGTGTCTCCTGTCTGGGGATGGGCATTATTTTAACGGTCTTTCATGTGCCGGTGCACACAAATCACTGATATTTTCGGAAATGGAAGAAGTGGCAAACGCATGCATACAGACAACTACACCCAAACACACACATTTAGAAATTGTATTAATGCACTACACATGCCTTGCAAATTATGCCCAGGCTAGGTTGTCACACGTCTAAAGAAAAGCACACACAGAAGTGTGCATGCAATCCAAAAATGGAGTAGACAGAAAGAAAGAAAAAATAAATCAACATATTAAATTATATATTTTTTAATGTTATATTTTCTATAGGTGCTCAGTGGCTAAACTAATATAACAGTCACGTGAGTGTTTACTTATGCAGCTTTATACAAAATGTAATCAGCTGTGACTATCATCAAGTCCCATTTTCAGACTGTTAATGGGGAGGGGCTTTTATATTTGCAATATTTCTCTTTGGGAATAATGAAAAGCCAATAAGACACTTATAAAATGCCATGTGTCAATGCTAAAGCACTGACCTCTTTTTTCTAACCCAAAATTTTATTAGGCTGAAAAAAAAAAAAAAAAAAGTTTTAAAATATACTACCTAGATTTTAAGGGGAATAAATGACTTATTAATTTCTTCAATGAAATCTCTATACCTCTATTTTTAGCCTAGCAATAAATTGTCTTGGGTTTTGTTATTTAACACCTCTAAGTATTACTCTTCTTATTTCATTGATATATTTTATATTTAAATATATCGTTCTGAAAATGCAACATATCGCTACTAAAGCATTGTGGTGAAGAAAAAGATAGTCAAAAATGTCAAAGGAAGTGATAAAGTAACCAACAATGAGCAAATCTTATGCAGATTGTATATTAAGAGTTTATTCAAAGGATTTAAATTAATAGGCATGACTTTTTAATGTCTTTTAATCTCAAATCTGACATTTCGCCGGAATTTTTCAAACAAATGTACCCCGAGAATATATATATGTAAACATTCAGTGTATTTGCAGTGAACCTCCACTACAGCCTCTTCTCTGCTTCCCCTCTCAACTCCTCCCCCTTGCTGCTTGAAATCTGCATACATTTGAATGGCATTACCATGCACATATTCTTTGTTCTGAGAGGGAACGGATGATGCGGTTTACAACCACATTGCACGTTGCTGTTATGCGCTCCACTTGAAGATGGTTGGATATTTAATGAATGCAAAAATGCTTCATCATCTGTAGTTGTGAACGGCTAACTAGCTTTTTGAAAATGAGACAAACAGAAAAGCATTAAAAAAATGGTTATATAAGAGACGGAGTGCTGTAAATTGTAGGAGGTAGGGATTGTTCAGTGAATCAAATTACTTCAAGTTTAAAATATGTATGTTTTTAATAAGACCTAAATCATGCAATGACATGCATGAATGTATATTTTTACATGCTACATCTTGTTTTGTTATACTGAAATGCGCCAATACAGATTTAATTTTACGACACCATATGCATTCAAACATAAAACACAATGATACAGGACGTTTGATACACAGCAGAAGCATGGGCTGGCATGCTATAAACTGACATCTATTGTCCTCGTGGGCTCTTCCCTTTGTGCCGCGGCCAACTGTAATCATGCAAACGCAGGCGCCAGACTTCATTAGCTCCTCAGGGCCAACACTAATCACACCACAGCAAGGCACAAGAGTGGAGGGGCCACAGAGTATGCATAAAACAGCCGGGCATCGCCTGTGTGCTGCTGATATACAGGTATAGTGTACTGATAGCATGCATGCTAGCACTAACTGCTCTTTTTTCCTAGTGTTTTTTCCTCCTTATATTTGCAAACTTTGCTAGTCAGCTTTCCAAGTATGCACATTTAGAGTTTATAAAGTAAAATGTAAAATTAAAATATGTCCTGGCTGGGTGTGAATACACATTATAATGTAATGAAAAAGAATAGAAAGAAATTAAAAAGTGCATCTGAAAAAGACAATAGTACCCAAATGTAGTTTGTGCGCTTATTTAAAGTCTGATTTAAATCTAAAAATAATAATAACACCAAAAATTGTACAAATAGATTCATGGGCTACGATTTGGGTTGCTTTTTACATTTGGATTAATCTGAGAACTCACCTCATGTTAGTTTATCGTTTGGTAACACTGATGCCAGTTTCCTCCTGCTCACTTCCAGTGGGTATGTAATGGTCACATTTGTTTCTGCCCTGCAACACAAAGAAAGGACATTCTGACTAATTTGCTGAATCTGTTTTACAGTCCGATTCAAGTGAATATCCACCTGTGCTTATCACATAAATGCAATAAGAATGTGGCATAAATGATTTCATACTTTCATGAATTAGCATATGGTTTATGCATGTTGTGCAGGTACACTTAATATTTTTACATGCAATCTCTGTCTGTGAATTTGAATTTGAACATATCCTAAACAGTTGTCTGAAAAAAGTCAAAAATGGACACAAGAAGGAAAGAAAAAACCCACTCCAGAACATTATACAACTGAACAATATTCTGTGAAGTGTGTGTGTGTGTGTATGAGTGCGAGCATGAATCTCAAAGCACTATACTGTCATGTTGCTGTGTCTACGGGTTATGCAAATGTGTGTTAATTTAAATGAACACATATTTACTGCCTTCCATCTTTGCAGGATATCATCTCTGGATGTCCAGAAAGAGTTGCTGCAGCTGGTGTAACCAGCATTGCATTTACCTGGAGGGGGGTTCACCACTGGTGACTTTTCAGATGAAATGACTCTTTCTGTTTCAAACCATCCCTCTGTATGGGAGAATACTGGCAGAGGCTGCATGACTGTCACCTCAAAGTATGTCTCTGGCCAGCAGAGCCCGAGAGCTCTGCAGCTATGCATTCCCTAGAGTCACACACACACACACAGTGCTGCTCTGCTCTACTGTCGCATTGATCCAAAACATAACATTATATTTCTACATATTTAGGCACATATTTATGCACACACACATTCTGTGTGTAAATAGCTCTGTAGTTTGCAGATGTTGACAGCTTAACAGGAAGCTTTGGATGGTTTCTTGATTTGTTCAGCAAGAAGTGAACATGCAAAATAACACATCTGCTACACACACTACCGGAGGGCAGCATTTGTCAAGCCAAATATGTATATTTTTAGACCATTAGCTGTAAGCTTAAATCAAATTGTATTATGAAATATGTATTTTTGTGCATATTCCTATAGCTTAAGAGATTGTTGTTTTTCAGTATACTACAACACAATAAGGAAGACTCCTCTGAACCATATAGGTTTCAAAACAGCCTTTTTTGTACACCTGTGCATTCTGTGTTATCTACGGAAACTCTCAAAGAGTGGTGTAGGGCCATGTCCATATAAAGGTAGTCCTCTCCTGACACATGTCAGAGGCAGAGTGACAGCTGTCAGCTTTTATTAAGCCTCTGTGTCCGTATGGCTTGAGCTTTTGACTTAGTCACTGCTGCTATATAATGCATCCTGCAATGCATTTTTACTTTCACATGGGCTAGTAATATTCTATTACATTATATTTTTACCTACAAGTAACGTTGAGTATTTGATACTTTTTAATCCCCTCTCACTTTCATAAGCCCTTATAAGACTTATCATAGTATTCACTCATAGCATTACAAAAAATAAAATACTTTTTGCACCACTCTAATGTCATAAGCTCTGATAGGTCTTAAAATATGGTTATTATATAGCATTACAAATAAAAATTAATAATTTGATCAAATACAATATCTCATGGTTCAATTACATTAATAGCAGAGTATTGTTTTCTGAGTCAATGTAAATGTAAAAAAGGCAGAAACAAAAAGCAAATTCCAATGAAAAATAGAAATTTATTTTAAAAAAGCACATCATAATCATTGCTTTTACAAAATACAGTGCAATAAAAGATTTCAACTCATTTGTGAGAATGCTCACCTCTTGGAGCCTCAGATTAATGTCACAAATGAATGCTTCCATTTACAAAACATGCATATTGCTTTAAAATGATAGCATAATAGCATACCCTATGCAAAGACATTACTGTATATCCCACATCTTTTGAATATCACACACTGATGTTATACATTCAGAAAAACCTTCACAGTTAGCATTAAGCTGAGCAGCTACACTAAAAAGCTAAGAGTCTCCATGCGCTTGTATCGCCTGCAGTACAGAGAAGCCAAGGTCCATTTTTGCTCTTGATGTTGGCAGTGTTTGAGTCGTCCCCATCCCCCACCCCCTCTCTCCACACCCTCAGCGTCTGCACTCACTGGATCCTTCTGCCAACACCTCAGTCCTGACAATCAGTGGCTACCGGACTATATATGAAGGCCGACTGCTCTAGCATGGAGCCAGGTATGATTCCCCAGCTGACAGTCTGCATCACATCTGATGGCTGAGAAGCAAGAGCTCTCTCTCTCTCACACACACACACACACACAGCTGTATACCTCACGGATCATGACCGGCTACAAACAAAAACACTTAGGAACGATCATGCATACGAGCGTTCACAAACACAGGCCACGCGTTCTTACACACATACAACCACACTGGTGATTGGTTATAAATACATCTCTGGGGAATAACTCAGGATTTTTTTGTGATTATACAATGACAATTTTCGTTGATTCGATCACAAGTGGACGATGCTAAATAGAGGTATAAACAGGGTCTAAAATGTTTTAATCCACTTTTGCCCACTTCCAGAGGTACTTGAATATGTTTGAATAGCCACAAAAGACCACCCACTAATCCAATATATAGGACATGTTGTGAGAAAACGCACCAGAACGATCAGTTTTGTGACCAAAAATTGTAGCTGCGTTCTTTATCCTTTTAATTTATTTGTTTAGTCAATACTATTCATACAGAATGTCTCGAGGAAATCCACAAAGAAATAGTCACAGGAGACAATTTTGAAATGCATTTTAATACCAGGTGGAAACGGCATGCGTCTTGGCTGACCACTTGTGATCGGATCACTGAAAATGCATCTTAATACCAGGTGAAAACAGGGCCTTTTCAATCTCAGTTGAACCAAAAAACATCAGTCCAGCTGTGGATAATGCTTTGTAGCCATGTGGCACAAAACGTCTGTGACTATTGTGAATGATTGTTGCCTATTGTCTATATTGTTGTCCTTTTCATCTACGCCACCAACCATTACGCCTTCTTATCTCCTTTCTCAACACATTTAGAGCAGGAGATACTCTCGTTTCCTCCCATTAACCACTGACAGGCTGAGTCTAAAACATGCAGGAATTTAATTACATTCGGTCGGCTCTCATAACGGCGGTCTGGTTGCGGAGGGGGGTTGAGGTGGAGGTAGGTTGCACACATCAGGTATAAGAGTGTGTGTGTGGGTGGCTGGGTGCAAGAAGGAGGGAGTTTTGCTGACACCTCTGTTGCCCACTTTCACGCTAATTAACACTTCTCAGATACCGGGTGACGGCAGTCTACACGACAGGCTCAAGAGGACATTTGCACAGACCTTTCGTCTCTGAACAATCTGTTCAGATAAAGGTGCGCGCAATACTTGCGACAAACATGTGCGCGGGAGTATAATATATACACATGCACAAATACCTAACTGACAGCAACAAATGCACACACATGAAACGGATCTCCATTGATGCCACCTCATTATACCATCCCTGCTAGTCACCATCTGTAGAAAGTCATTCAGTAACTCTGTCCGAACCAGGATAACACAGGACCATGGCGGTGTGATTCATGTAACTGTCCGTTCTCCATGAGAATGCCTCACTGCCACTCTGCACTATAATATCATGTCTTTTTGATGCTTTCCTCCACTGAATTCAAAGGAAGCCCATCACTCTATGACAGCGATGTCAGTCCTGCTGATGGATGCATGTAGCACATTTCAACAAGAGAATGTGTGTAAAATTAGCGCTCTGCTTGGCCTACTATTTTTAGAATTTATCCTACCCTGGATGATGGTTGATCACCATAAATGAGAAGCTCTGTGTTCTCCGAGTAAACCTGTATGTGTGTCTAATTACAGTTTTAGTATAAATTTGCAAGAGTAATGCGCATGCGCCATCATGCGAGGCGTCTATATGTTCTTGTGCGCCTGTATGGGGGTGATATACAAGGAGGTAAGCATTAAGAGTCATTTCTAGCACTCCTACCTCGGCAGTGCTAAGAGGACGCGCGGAGATGAAAGGTAATGCAAATAGAAGTGTCATACAGCGAGTTCCATTCCAGACAGCCACCTTTGAAATTAAGACAGTGGAATGGAGTGGAGCCCGAGTGAGGAATAGCAATTCCTCTGAATGAGTCCTTCTAAAGACAGCAAGCAACCAGGCACAACACTGTTGCGCAAATGTTAAGACAGCATTTCCATTTAAATGTTTGTTAAATTTGCCTAAAGGGTATTTTAATGTTAATTTCATGATCTCTGTCAAAGGGACATCATTTTAAATTAATTATGACCTTTTTACGATAATCGAGATGGTTATTAAATGTAATCAAATTCAACACAATCATCTTGAAACATGTCAAAACACATTAAACGTCCAAGAATCTGGCCTTCTTTTTAGCCTTAGCCAAGGGACACAATTCCACGTAGAGCAAATATTTATTCATCTAGAATTTTCTAATCACACACGGCAAAAATGCAGAGGATTCCATGCTGTGTTGGAATATGGCGCATGTGTTGTGCCGGATAAGTACAAGGCTTGCCACAAGCAATTCGCATATGTAGTTGACAATAGTGGGGCGGGTTTATGCATGCAAATGGGTTTCTTGACATGCACGTTGCCAGGCACGCCAGCTAATTTCATAATTGGCGAGCGTGATTATGCGAACGCGATGGCGCCTTATTGGAACATGCGAGGTGGGCTTGTAATCAAGCGCGTGTCAGCGGACATTTTAGGTCTATCCTTTTCGCATGCTCACCACTGCTAAATTCTTTAAGATGGTGGCACCTTGAAGGAAATGCTACTGCGCTGACGGAGCCCAGCCCACCTCCTCCCTACCCAGAGTCTGCAATGCGATTCTAGGAAGCTTGTGGAGCACCCTTCGCCTACCCCACCTGCATGATAAATTTTTAATTCCCACGTCACTAATAAGCATATTAAGCTGAGAGTCTGGAGCTTCCGCATATATGCATGAGTCCGCATGCATTAAATTTGCATGGAATCGAGTGATTCAAATGTAAGTATGCTAACGTGCAGCACTTCACTGTGCAACATTACTGCCATGTATGACAAATGGTTCTTTTCGATTGTATCCCATGTTTTTTAGAGACACAAAAAAGAATCTCTGCTCAGATTTTCTAAGAAATGAGGTGGCACAATCTTAATTACACTTATTCACCTGAATTGATTATCACGATCAAAATACTAATGATTTTTAGCAAACAAACTCACTGTATAGCCTAGCCATATTTGAACTGCATTATTCGCTCCTGAGATTTCAAAATTAATTTCCTTCAAACAGATTATTAAAACATTGTTAAAGTGTACAGCAAAAATAATTTTGTTGTAATTTATGAACAATATACGCTTTAAATGACATTTTTTGAAAATAATACTGTCAAGCTTCTCATTGGCAGGACATGCATCATTTAGGCTCTTTCAACTGATTTGAGTTCTGAGGGGTATTTGAGACACATACTGACTTATTTATAGCTCTGAGAATTTGCATAATCTAAATTCAGCAGACAACAGACATGCTCAGTCACACCGCTGCGGTTAATGCCACTAACACATACGGTGTCACAATGCTGATATTTCACAGATTGCTTCTGACTTAGAGTAAAAATAATATTATTCAATCTAGCACCATTGTATAACTGTCATTGTCATGCAATGTAATATTACCAATTACATACATTGCAACAAGATATACTATACTATATATTACACAATGACAGATTTTTAACAAAATCAACAGTAGCATTACACAATTATTCAAATCAATAATTCAGGCATTTCAAAAAACATACTGAACTGATTTTGAAGTGTTACGTTCAAGATTGAAATACTAAATGCAGGATTGAACTATGACATTTTAACCATGGCAATTTGTGAGAATTTACTCATGTTACTAAGGGTTATATTTCATATTAAAAGAAAATATTTAGATTTTTTTTTTCCAGTCACTGTACTGCTTCTAAATCTTGACACTGAGGTTAATTTCCTCCATGAATCATGCTGCAGGGCTGTTCTATTTGAACTATTTGAACATTCTGGCACTAGACCTGCCTGCTTCTTTGAGATGTCAACGAGCTGTGCATTGCCTCTGATAAATCAAGATTTGAGTGTGAGATACCACATTGTTGCTGAAACACTGATATACACAATTACACAAACAACCTTGACAAATCTGAATGCAAACATGCACACATACAAACTCACTGTATAGCCTAGCCATATTTGAACTGAATTATTCGCTCCTGAAATTTTTCAAAAATCTACACACACACAAACACATATATATATATATATATATATATATATATATATATATGGAACCTGTCCTGATTTTGCACATTGCCATCATACGCATGTGAGATCACCCCTTGTTGCCACAGCGACTCCAACCAGCGAACAACACTGTACATGTGACCTGGTTGAGAAGGGGCGGGTCTACAGGATGCTCTGTGCCAACATGTATCTGATTGTTTAACATCACAGCACATTTTATTGCACTTTATTCAGTTAAATTGTAGGAAGTAAACTTACACATGCATGTAAGCCTAGTGAATCTAGAATTGCTTCTTACGAAATCAAAATACTGCCCTTATCTGATCACAACACTGTAAAAATTATAAATATGCTGCAAGTGATTAACTAAATGCCACTTTATGCACCAAACAAAAATTTAATTAGTGGGACATAAAACCTGAAAGTAAATCTAAATGTTGTCTTAAAATTACGCAACTTCTCTGATCTGCACCCAGGGACTACAAGCTTAACGTTTTTCTGTTTCTGCTCCACATTTGTGGAATGCTCTTCCTTCAGTGATTAGACACTCTCCAACACTGGACTGTTTTAAGAAGTCTTTAAAGACTCATCTTTTTAAAGCTGTTTATTGTAATTGAGTGTACTTTGTTATTACTGTATTGTTATTATTTTATGGTGCTGTAGCACTTTGGGTTTCAGAAAAGTACATTAAAAATAAAATGCATTATTATTATTATTATAAACTGTAAGCTCTCATATCATAAAATGAGATATACAAATACATGAAATCTGGTTAAACAAATCTAACATGTACAGAAGACTTGTGCCCTTTTGAATTCAGTAATGTAACCACAAACATTGATAAAAAAACAACATCAAAAACCAAAACTTACATCTCTCTATAACCTTACACAATTACATAAATAAATAAATAATAATAAAAAAATCTAATTTCTTCTCGTTTCCCATCGTCTTTGAATATGGCTAGTTAAAGATGCTATTTACATTTGCACCTACAATTATTTTCTCTCCAAATGCATTTATCAAAGTGAAGAAAGCACAGCCTATGTTAACAATTGACTAAGCATGGATCTGAGGACACAATTTAAAAACTAAACAGGCTAAGCATCCATTGATTAAATATATTTAAAATTAGAGGTAAACAAAATATATTCAAGGAATTAAACAGAAATGACAATGTCAACTGCCCAAATGCTAACAACTGAATGAGATGAGCACAGCATTAAAGACAACTGTGCAGAAGCGTTATGAAGGGATTGTGACTGAGAACAGGTGGAGGACTGGAGTAGCCAAAAATATGAAGATTGTCTGCCCAATGAATACTGATAAGCTGGCCATGGTCGCCATGGTTATAGTATTCAGCCAATTACAAGACAGCAATATGCCTGAACTGTCTAAGACACACACACACACACACACACAATAGCAAACGTCTCATTCATAGAGCTGCAGGCAACCAGCCTACTACATATAAATTAATATTCAAAAGGAACCTTGGAGTTCACCTCAATCTAGGTCCTAAATCATGTAAACATACTGAACATTTAGTTGAAGCTCAGAGCGAGTACACTTACGCATCTTTGCTGTTTTCTATAAAAACCTCCAAAACAGAGATTATATTTTAAAATTAAGATATCACTTAGGTGTAAATCCTTAAACACAAAATAATTATACATAACATATTAAATGTGTTTTATATGTTACAAGTTAAAGCACTGGCTTTTAGCATGCAGTGCTGCCTTCTCTATAGTATCACTGATATTCTTGAAAAAACATGACCCATTTCTATCACTCAAAGCATGTGGTTTTGCAGTAATGAAAGAAGTGATCTCAAAAATTATTTGCAAACATTCAACACTACATTCAACCTTTCGACAGCACACATTAAATTGCAATGCGGACATTTTGAATAGATTGACTGTCAAGTCCTGGTGCATACAAAGCAAGCGCTGGATATGTAAAACGAGAGGACATGTAACAATCATAAGAGGAATTATTAAGAGTTTGACTGACGTGCTAAAAACAAGGTGTACGGTTTTGTGTGATGCAAAAAAAAGGTCAAATTAATTTAGCATGACGTAAGTAAAAAGCAGGTTTTTGTTTTTAACACACCATTGTTGTCTTGAACTCAAAAGGCAAGGTGTCAATGTCTTTTCACAGTGGATTCTGGTAATAGCTTGACAATATCATGTTCCTTCTTTTTTTCTTATTGACAACACATAAGGCCCTACTATTACAGGCATTCACAGAAAAGAGCCTGGGATTAAAACTACTTTAGTTTTGGCATTTAAAAAGCTCCTTTTTTTCTTTTTCAATACATCAACTTTGAAAAGAAAAAATACAAATACAATAATAATAATAATAGCAACATACTGTAATGCATTTATTTCTTTTATAAATTATGTTGGATAGATATTAAAATAATAATTTAATTTAAAAATGTTTTTTAAGCTATGGGCTATTTCTTAGGCTAACATTTTGAATAAAATTACAATTGCACTGTGTACATGTTTAGTTCATTGATACTGTTACTAAAAGGTAAATGGTTTAAGACAGAATATGTGTTTATAATAAGGTGAATAAGGTTTACTAAGCCTAGCCTATATAAAAATGTCTACTTTAATATTCAACTTGCCTTGTAGGCCTCTACAAATATTTTATTTATTTAAAAATGACTCTGAATAAACTCATAATAGAGAAGACCTATATTAAAAGTCTACTGCAAAGAATAAATACAGTATAATGAGGGCGTTAAGCCAGACGGAAAAAAAAACCTCACACTTGTCAAGTTCAAATGCAAGCGCTTTGAGTACAATAGTGGTGATGTCATGTTTCAACGCGGTTTAAGGCAGAGCTGCAGCAAAGCTATGCTTCAAAACTTCAAGCTCAATACGCCACTTCTTTTACATACACACGCCTTATTCCCACACTTACAAACAATTCACCTCAGCAGCAGCGTATAGCTACCATGCCTGCATATATTCTCAGCCGTTAGGCTACTGTTCCTGCTTTGGGGCCCGCGTCTGCTGAGGCTGGGAACGGTCGCCACTTTCTAAAGGGATGCAGATGAGTCGGGTGCACTTGACATCTTTTCATGACCCATGTCGCCCCCAGCCCCCCCGGCGCTGTCTGTCATATTCTGGATAGGGCCGTGGCATTGCCACTTGCCCTCGAGCGTGGGAATGGGAGCGTCCAGTCGTTCACATCTACTGCGCTCCGTTTAACGGAATCAATTAAGGAGGACCGACCCCCTCGCTCCCCATGTGCCCACCCCTTTTCATTTTTGTCAGCTCTCTCTATATGTCCTAATTATTTCTGTTTGGGATGCCAGCGCCGTTTCCTGGCCAAAGGCGACCGAGCTGAAATAAATAGTGAGCACGTGGGTTCCTCTCTTCACGTGTCAGTTTTCAGTAAATTGGTGAGATCATACAAACTCGAGTATTATTAATTTAATCTCCGGGAGTCTATTAATTTAGTACGCTGCGTAAAACAATATTTCCTGAGGGAAAAACGAAGCTGACTTTTTTAGTTTGCTTGCGTTAACGTTTACATTTTTTGGCGCGCAAGCGTTAAGTAGAAAATGCATAGCCTACTTTTCACAGCAACATAACACCACATGAAACCGAAATATAAATAAATAAATAAAACCCAAATTCTTGTTTGACAATGTGTCTAGCTAACAGCTCTCCAAAAGTATTGACATATAAAATGCATTTTTGTAAATGTAAATGTATCTTCTTGTCATTGGGCATCCAGAGTTTTCGATGAGCCAGGAGGCAGTTTTTACTTTCGGTTATCTAGCTTTATGAAGTGCAACATACTCATACAGCTAGATAACCAAAGATAACAACTCGCTTCCAATTCCACAACAGTAATCCCCGGATACCTCCGTGTCTTGTGTGTAAGAATAAATCCAAGTGAAGAAGTTGCTAAAACAATAAAAATAGGCACGGGACTTCACAATTGTCATTTGTAGCTCTTAAAAGTAGGTATGCTCGCAACAAAAATAAATGACAGTTTCTTCACAGGGTAATGAGAACCAAAACGAAAGCTATAATCCATTTGACATCGGAGCAGTTAACGTTAAAACAATATGAGA
The DNA here is from genome assembly GCF_936440315.1 of Barbus barbus. Taxonomy (NCBI): domain Eukaryota; kingdom Metazoa; phylum Chordata; class Actinopteri; order Cypriniformes; family Cyprinidae; genus Barbus; species Barbus barbus. The sequence goes on along the minus strand of NC_136734.1, from coordinate 21,523,710 downwards.
GTTTGAGTGAGGGAGCCTGTCGAATAAGAAGCAGTCATCCTCGCACAGGCCATCATTTGCATTGCAAATTACCTCCCAATCTCACAAAAGGCTCCTTTGGCTCTATTAAATCGTGGCAGCAGCGATAGATATCCCACGGAACCAGCAGCGAGATTATACAAAGGAAAAATCCGATTCCAGAGGAAAAAAGTGCACACGGAAATAACATCGCGTTTGTTTCGGCACTGAATGGAGAGATCTCTCTCTTATTTTTGGCCGAGTGGTGGCAGGTTGCCCGTGCACGGAGGAGATCGGTAATGCCACAGATCCCTGAGAGCTGCTATGAGAGAGACGAGAGGAGGATTGTGTTGCTGCTGCCAGCGGTCTGAGAGAGGGAACAGGGCCACATCTCGAGGAGTGGGGGGGCGGAGGGGGTAAGCGGGGGGACGGGCTTCCAGTACCAAAATATGGACCAGCCAGAGAAGGTCAAAGGTCTCGGACCACGGGAGTGCAAGGCGATGATGATGGTGGTGGTGATGATGATAATGATGATGTCATTAGAAATCTCCAGAGTGCGTTTGCATTCCTCGTGCAGGTTGAAGCGGCGATCCTTACGCACTTTTGCTGTACGCATAACGCATTTTCAATGACAAGCATGCTTGATGGAAATATTTGAGAGGCAATAACGGGGATTTTTGATTTTAGTGCGACTGAATACATGAAAATGCTCGCCGGCGACAAGAGGAATCTTGCGATCATTCCCTCTGGCATTGACGGTCAACACGCAAAGGTATGTATCAGCTGCTCTCTAGAAAGAGTAAGGTGGTTTCTGTTGCTAGTATATGTGGATGCCCTCATATTCTGACCACTGATATCAGAATCTTATTTTTAAATTGATTACATACTCATGCCTACTTTCTCTTCCGTGAGAACTGTAATTGAGTACAGTAAGTGGATAACAAACCTATCAATCAAAACGTGATGCCGACTTTCCAGCATATGTGTGCTTTTCAGAATGAGGGACTCACAGCACAACTCTCTCTCCTTCTCTCTGTCTGTGTGTATGCGTGTGATCGTAAAGTTGAAAAACATTCAATAAAATTATTTATATCACTTATATTATACAATGTGTCAATTCATTTCCACTCTGTGTCATTAACTGTATAGACAGTCTGAAACATCACAAACAGATGTCAGCACACAAGGTGTTCTGTAGGCCTGTACAGTAACATACACAAATAATGGAACTCTTGCCTTACAGGTCTCTAATTTTGGCCACATCCAGGTCAGAAGACTGATATGATTGTTTTCTGACTGAATTGGTTTAGGTGAATAATGTCAGCAACAATTCATATTAAGACAAATAATAGCTTTAAGTTGGAAAACTTCTCCCTCTTTCAGGCCTTCTAGAGCATAGCCAAATACAAATAACAAACACAGAGCACTGCTAAAATTGATAAGAGCGAATAAGGCATTTGACTCACATGCTCACATGGTCTAAGCATAATATGTATAAAGAAAAAACTACATTAAACTACATTAACACACGTGAAAGTTGATGGTCTTTCCTGAGACAACACCACTACCAAAAACTAGTGTTTCTTCTGTCTAGAATCATAAAGAGGATCAATGACAGCTCACATAACATCTCATAGAAATGTGTGTGAAAGAAGGTAAAAGGTGCGATTGATGCATGACCTGCAATCAAAATCACTGTCAAAGCAGCACAACATGAATACTAATGTTCCAATATTCTAAATTAAATTCCCTTGCGCAAAATGACAAGTTGTGAGATTTTGTCACCTTGCATGAGACTTTGGCCTTGAGACAAGTGCTTTGTGTTAGATCAGTTCAAAGTATGTTAATATCTATGACATTTTTCTACAATGTGGTTTTACTATGTCGAAAATAAACTCCAATGAACAATTGTGAAATTTCTTCCGTCAAAATCTGTAATGCAACTAATAACACTGTATTATTCTTAATGGCCACAAAAAAAAAAATAAAAAAAGAAGAAGCGTTTCCAGATGTACTCACTTGAGCAAAGGTTTTTTATAATTATGCCGAAGTCGACGTGACCAGATGCAACTCCTGCTGTAGGTATGAAGCCGGCGTGCACGGGCAGCTTTCGGTTTAAAATTGCCGCTAATACGCAGTTCATTACGCGTGCCTCAGCGGCTCTGATTCTCACAAGAGCACAGTCCAAGCGCACGAGAACGACAGCTACCGTATAAGCGAGAGCCAGTGAGAGGGGGAGAGAGAGAGGAGGGGTTGAGAAGTTTCCCATAACCTATTTGTCTGCAGCACCAAATAGAAAAGTGCACTGTTGAGCAGAGAAGGTCGGCATGTTTTTCTCCCCCTTTCTTTCCTTTTCTTTTTTTCATGAAGGGTGTTTGGGAGGGGGCAGTCCTCTCTGTGAAAGAAAGGACGTGCTCTGAAATTCAAACAAGTTCGCCAGGTCTTTTGTTGGACTTGAACTGAGGAGGCATTGTTCCTCTATTGGCGTGGACTAGCCCCAAGTTCCCAGACCAGGTTACGGATTGACTGAGGTAATGAATTTGCTCCGAGCGCTTTTGCCCAACACGTTTTGACTGACGGAACGCAATGGCCATCTGACACTGAGAGGACATCATCAGCTCGGGGAAAACTTACACACTGATACGTTATAGCTTGTGAAGAGAGAGAGAAAAAAAGAAAATAGAAAAGTGACATTGGTAGGCCTACTATTTAAACTCATATATAACCTCACGTGCGAGTGCGCGCAAGCAGGCACAGAACAGGGCCTCATATTACATGTTTTACTTCGTGCCATGAATGCACAGGCCTATAGGCTACACGCGAAGATATTTGCAGTCTACGAATTATACAGTCAGTTCTCTTTTGGCGCCTCTATAGTTACAATTAGTGCAACTATCTAAAATATGCTACTTTTTAAATAATGCATCTTACTTTTGACAGGCTTTGTAATGAAGTAATAAACGATATTATTACGTTGTGTCAATGCCCGTCATGATGATCCGAACCAAAAATACTGAATACCGTTGCTATAGTTACCTCCTCTGGCGACAGAGACTGCTGTGCGCCAGCGTTATATTTGAATACGTGCACTGATTTACTTCTAATCTAAGTTTGAAACACATACCTGTATGTAACAAGGAATATGCACTTGTGAGACCCTGATGCCAGACCTTTTGTTTTGACATTCAATGATATGGCTTCAAGCATTGATTAAGGGGGTCAGACGACGCCCCCCCCCCCCCCCCCCCCCCCAAAAAAAAAAAATCACACCACGCATATTTATATAACATAATCACTAATTATTGTCATTAGGCGTATTACTGTTATTGTCATTATAGCAATGCTTTTATTTTATTTATTTAGGCTACCGATCAAGTTCAGATTTTCATCACATTTCCTAATTTAAGATTCTGAACGTTTCCAAATAATGTTGCCTAATTCTTATTCCTTCACTGTTCTCAATTATTGCCAGCCCTTGTGTTTGACTAAAACGAATTCACGTTTAGATTTTACAACGAGGTCACGTCCAATGACGTAGCAAGCCTATCGGCTACGTGAAGCCATATTTAAATACATCAGGGAAATTAGCGCATCAAATATGCAAATCCCCCAACATAGCCTTTCTTTCAGCGGTCGGAGTAATTTCCCCTCATCGGCTTCGAGGTGGCTCGTTTCTTTTTCGGAAGAATATGTAAGTTGCTGTTTTTTATTGAAAGGAAGAACCTTTCTTGACCGTGAAACTGGACCATATGCAGCAAAGAAGCGGAGACTCATTGCCAGGGAAGTCGCCCATCATGCATAATGAGACGCCTGCTCCGCCATTCTTACATCTTCACCGCAGTTGGTCCTTGCGCGTGCATTATTTTTAATATTGATGCATATTTAAGAGGTATATTTGAATTTCCTTTGCACTCACGGTGGCTGCGTTGTCTTGATTTCATTTTATTTCATGCGCCTTTGGCAGAGTGATTTGGCTCTTCGCGATGTGGATTTTTATTGCATATAGGCAGCATTATCTCCATTATTCTTTCATCCATTTAAAGAAGGTTAAACAATACTTAACGTTTTTTATCTCTCTTATTATTCCTACTTTAGGATCCGTCAATAGAAATATAAAATACCAGTATATTCAAAAGCATTATAAGCGAACAAAGACATTTGAGCGGCTCAAACAAAAAGGCACAAAGAGCATTGTTACATTAGCATATCATTAAGTTAGAGCATACCTCATTCAGAAATAGTCGGTTAAAAGATAGCCTACTACAACTATAGACAAAAGCAAATATTTGCATGCAATTTATAGTCGTCTATACGAACAAAAACGAGTAAAACAAAATTTCTGGGCACTTAACAGTATTAACACATTATTATTAGAGAACAAAAAAGTAATGAATATTTTGTAAATTATTATATAGCAATTCAAAAATGAGCATCACATCTTTAGTTCTCTTTAGCTTCCTTAACCCACATGGACAAATAGTCTGCTATAGTCTAAAAAAAAAAAGAAAAGCTGAACGCATGAGGCAAATGCTTCGAAAATTAATTGACAAACGAAATCTATTGCTTTGAACTTGCCATTGACACAAACATAACTGACCTCAAAACTTACCGCTAAATTCATCATTAGGCCTAATATCCACTTCCTATTAATATAACTGCGTTCACTTTCGAGTCAAGACTCTTTTCCAGAACTTTCTGCGCAATCTTAGGCATCTCTTCTTCATAGTTCCTACTCGTAAAGCGTCTGATCTTCATCTTGTGAACCTTTGCTCAACTGATCTGGCACCCAATAGAAGTGGTCAGACGGGCACACGTAAAGATTTACTCCCAATGGGTCAACACACGTGCTGTCCTATGCTCCCATGTTTTCCGCCTTGAACAAACTTCAGACAGCCCTGCTATATCTCTTTATATGAAGACGTCAATGAGAAAAACAGGACTTACTTGGACTCTGCACGTCCTCATCTTGGCGACTTCGTACGGTCCGAAGTTGTGTAGCACGTGTGATCTGCTGCGCCTGTTTGCAACACAGCAGGACCGCGATTACCATACTTATGCATATTTAAAACCTATAGAGAAAAGGATTTCAAACTTTCCCACAGCTCCTATAAATATAATGGCAGACAATGACTCACCATAACGTCCTGAGTTATAATACAAACCATATAAAACTGTTTCTGTATAGCCTAATTGGAGAATGAATTGTATTATCCATCTTCAAATGTTAATTTATTTTCACGATATTCTTGTGTTTGGCATTAAATTCTAAGCTTTTTTATTTATTTATTTTAGCCATTGATTGGTCTTCTGGACAAAGTAACCTGATCTAGTATAAAGTTAACGTAGGGTGCATATTTAGTCATATTTCGACTTCGCGGAGAATGAAAAAAAAAAAAAAAAGACAAGGCATTTTCAGAGATTTTCGCGATGACACCCTTAAAGCCTAATCCAAAAGTGTCTTAACTTTGAGAATGTTTTCGAGGCACATGGACAAAAAAAGAAAATACGTTTCAATGAGAGGAATTGGCAATTGCAGGATTTTTTCACACGTTGTAGTCTATAACCGTTAGCCTATTACTTTGGATTAAACGTAAAAAAAAAAAAAAACAGATTTTTGTTTTTGCGTAGGGTATCTTGAACAGGATATATTTTTTCCCCAACGTGTTCCTGTAAATACTCTTACTAGATTCTTATTATCGATGTAGATAAACAAATAGCCTACAGTAAAAATAAAATTGTCTTAATGGTCACTTATTGCATTAAAAAACAGATCTGTAATCCAGCCTATTTAATTACGCGTGCAAATAATGAGAACAAGAAAATCTAAAATGTCTAGCGTCTAAACGAGTCGTAGCCTATGGCTTATTACTATTTCTACTTTACTTTTTCTCTCTCGTGGTTCTTTTCACAATCATTAATATCAACGCTACAGATATATATATCAAATAGGCTATAAAATATCTGGAGAGACTTGTTTAAGTGAGTTAAACGTATGATAGATAGAGAGAGAGAGGGGTGGAGAGGGAGTGAGAGAGAGAGAGAGGCTGATTTCCAGGTAATTCAATAAACAGACATTCATGTTTTCTTTCTATTGTTTAGCTGAGCCGAATAATGCAGTGCACACATACGATTAACAGAGAATTGAGATGAAACGGTGGGTATACCTACAAATATTTTATAGTGTTAATAAACTAGTTTTCCCTTCCCCTATTCAACTGCTAGGCTACATCTTTATTTTCCATGTAGGACACATAACCTCGTGGCCAATTCCTCTAAACGCGTGAGACAGCAAATAAAATAATAAACTCCATTCTAAATGATATTTCAAGCCATTTCTAAATATTGCCTCAGCCATTAATTCCCTAGAAATTCATTCGAAGTGAGAAATGAAATTTGTATCACCGTGATGCATTTCTGTAACACGTGGCGACATCTAGTGGTGTAATGCTCTATGGCGCACTCCTGCAGAAACAAATGTAACGATTTATCAGGAGACAAGAGCGATAATTCCACGTGAACATACCATTCATAAATTCATAAAGCAATCTATCATTTTTATTGTATTTGATTATGTATTAGTTTTTCTCTCTCAAAGCTTCCATTGATATAAATCTACGACTGTCGTCATCTTTCAAAACTGATAGATACAACGATTTCAAATTGTAATCAACTATTGATAGATATATAAATACTAAATTATATAGGAGCCTTGCCTCCCTTTCTATTTTTGTAAATTCGTTAGACTACACAAATGTCTATTTGGGGGAAATAAAATCCAGTAGGCTACACGCACAATAATAGGCTAGCAGCAACAGTTTTGAAAACATGTATCCAAATATTGGCTTTATGGTAGATTTCTTTGTTAGTCCGTTATATTTTTTGTGATGACTAACTATAGTCGCTGTTGCTGTAAATTGTATCCAGTAGCCTACTGTGCAGCTGACTGTAAAAACACGAGGGAAAAGTCTTTTAGTCTATACTTTCCGCTTTCTTATTTAAACCAGAGCCCTTAATAAAGCCAAGAAATGCATTAGTAAATGAAGAGACATTTCAAAGGTTCGTTTGATTTATAAAATGTACTTTACAAAAATAAAAACAACGCGGGTTACACGCGATATATTGCGCGCTCAAGATCTTGCAGTTATTGTTTATTGCACGGATTTTTTTGTTTTGTTTTTTACATTGTGATAACGGCTTTCAAACATACAACAATATAGTGTAGTATTAACGCGCATGGTTTCATTTAAAAAAGGATCTTAAATGTCATATTATTAAAAAAAACTTTACAGTTACCATGTTCACTTGATGATTGTCAAAAATACACTCCTTTTCTATAGCATATTGACGAAAAAATGATGTTACGACGGAAACTTTTTAAACTGATTTTATGTAATTAATTAAGAAAGAAAGAAAGAAAGAAATCGTATTTTGGGTCTGTTAATTTTCGATATTCTCCCCAAAATATCCGCAACTAGTGTATTTATCGATGATGTTACATGTAGCCTATCTAATGGATGATAAATTAAAACCAAATTAATTAAATGAACAAATTAAAACAAAAAAAATACTTAAAATAACTAAAAGCATCTTAACTTAAACATTTTTGCTTTACTCTTAAAAAAAAAAAAAATCCTGCTGTTTTCGCTGTTTTTTTTTTTTTTTTGCAGAAAGCTTCAAGTTTACTGCAATTAGATAGCTATGCCCATACGAGCCTTTTCTTTTAAAGTGCTCGATATATTTAATGACATTTATGACGTTTTACAAACTTTTTGCAAAATATCTGTTCATTTGGCTCGCAATTATTAATCGTAATTGTGGTGTAAATGCAAGATTAAACTGCAAATTCTTTCAATGTCAAAGTGCGCCTTTGATTCTCTTTCTTTCGTTTGTTGTGTTCATATATAATGTATTTTTGAAAGATTTGTGAAAGTGTAACTCAAAGGAGAGATAATATCTTCGGTGCAACATCTGAAGGAGTGGAAAAATAATCTGTTGATTAAACGTTGAAATCTCTTTGTTGTGACTGTCTTTTTGATCATCACAGGCGTTCAAAAATACTTGCATTTTAGTTTTATATAGGGCTACAATATACAGGTCCTTCTCAAAAAATTAGCATATTGTGATAAAGTTCATTATTTTCTGTACTAATAAACATTAGACTTTCATATATTTTAGATTCATTACAACACAACTGAAGTAGTTCAAGCCTTTTATTGTTTTAATATTGATGATTTTGGCATACAGCTCATGAAAACCCAAAATTCCTATCTCAAAAAATTAGCATATTTCATCAGACCAATAAAAGAAAAGTGTTTTTAATAAAAAAAAAAAGTCAACCTTCAAATAATTATGTTCAGTTATGCACTCAATACTTGGTCGGGAATCCTTTTGTAGAAATGACTGCTTCAATGCGGCGTGGCATGGAGGCAATCAGCCTGTGGCACTGCTGAGGTGTTATGGAGGCCCAGGATGCTTCGATAGTGGCCTTAAGCTCATCCAGAGTGTTGGGTCTTGCGTCTCTCAACTTTCTCTTCACAATATCCCACAGATTCTCTATGGGGTTCAGGTCAGGAGAGTTGGCAGGCCAATTGAGCACAGTAATACCATGGTCAGTAAACCATTTACCAGTGGTTTTGGCACTGTGAGCAGGTGCCAGGTCGTGCTGAAAAATGAAATCTTCATCTCCATAAAGCTTTTCAGCAGATGGAAGCATGAAGTGCTCCAAAATCTCCTGATAGCTAGCTGCATTGACCCTGCCCTTGATAAAACACAGTGGACCAACACCAGCATCACTGACTGTGGGTACTTGACACTGGACTTCAGGCATTTTGGCATTTCCCTCTCCCCAGTCTTCCTCCAGACTCTGGCACCTTGATTTCCGAATGACATGCAAAATTTGCTTTCATCCGAAAAAAGTACTTTGGACCACTGAGCAACAGTCCAGTGCTGCTTCTCTGTAGCCCAGGTCAGGCGCTTCTGCCGCTGTTTCTGGTTCAAAAGTGGCTTGACCTGGGGAATGCGGCACCTGTAGCCCATTTCCTGCACACGCCTGTACACGGTGGCTCTGGATGTTTCTACTCCAGACTCAGTCCACTGCTTCCGCAGGTCCCCCAAGGTCTGGAATCGGTCCTTCTCCACAATCTTCCTCAGGGTCCGGTCACCTCTTCTCGTTGTGCTGCGTTTTCTGCCACACTTTTTCCTTCCCACAGACTTCCCACTGAGGTGCCTTGATACAGCACTCTGGGAACAGCCTATTCGTTCAGAAATTTCTTTCTGTGTCTTACCCTCTTGCTTGAGGGTGTCAATGATGGCCTTCTGGACAGCAGTCAGGTCGGCAGTCTTACCCATGATTGCGGTTTTGAGTAATGAACCAGGCTGGGAGTTTTTAAAAGCCTCAGGAATCTTTTGCAGGTGTTTAGAGTTAATTAGTTGATTCAGATGATTAGGTTAATAGCTCGTTTAGAGAACCTTTTCATGATATGCTAATTTTTTGAGATAGGAATTTTGGGTTTTCATGAGCTGTATGCCAAAATCATCAATATTAAAACAATAAAAGGCTTGAACTACTTCAGTTGTGTGTAATGAATCTAAAATATATGAAAGTCTAATGTTTATCAGTACATTACAGAAAATAATTAACTTTATCACAATATGCTAATTTTTTGAGAAGGACCTGTATGTTTAAATGACACATATCAAAGTTAGAGAATACTAATTTACATACTATAGCCTATGTGACCACTTCATGATGTTCTCAGATCTGGGGAAAAATACTAAATTCTCTTCACAGGAGACCAGAATCTATGTGATGAAAGTGGCACATTTTATCTACAGGCCAATAGCAAATAATGTGATCAAGCAGCTAGAAATGGCTTAAAATGCACTCAGTACAAAACCAAATAAAAGTGGACACATAATACGAATACAAAACGAGTGTCTAATCAAAGAGTATTTTAATGATTTGTGCAGTATGAATGTATGTTTTAACGCACCTGACAGAGAAGCGGGCGAATGAAAGTTTGCCTGACACTAAATCTTTTAACCATTGAACAATGGTGACATCTCGTGGCCAGAAGGATTCATTGTCTCTTTACTGTTTCTACAACAATGTACATCTCAGGGTCTTACATTTCCCTGAAAACCTTTTACATTGTTTATACAGGCAATTAATAAACAATACACAAATTCAAAGGTCGAGTTTGGGCTATAACGCGTACATATTAGATATGCTAATACCAGTTATACTAATAAATGTGTTAGCTCTTTGGTGGAATATAAGAACATATTTGATGAACGTTCAGGAGCTAATATTTTCAAGGGAAAGAAGAAACTCTTTCTGCTCAGGGGTTGTTATCTGAGGGATGTTCAGGTTCATCAGAAGAAGCTCAGATTAAACATGTCCTTTCAGAATCCTGCCACTTCGGAATGCCATGGCGACCAAACAATATTTAAGCAGAAGCAAAGCAAACTCCCAGTTTGTTTAGAACCGTTTTGAAACTCTTACCTCCCTAAAAACACGAAACGCTGTAACTGTTACCCATGTTCAACTGATTTCTTCCGGTTTATGGTATCGTTGCTTTATTCTACCATGTCTTTTAGGACGTTTGGCTGTGTAGGACGAAATCTCGAACATTTTTACACCCTCTAAAGTCAAGAAAATGCGGCCAACTCTGCTTCCGGTTCCATATATGGACTGGCCGCTGTGCACGCGACAGAAAAGCGCCTGGAAGCCTTCTGATTGGCTGAACAAACTGACTAGATATTCGTGTGATATCTTGGGACAGTTATTTTTTTTTTTTTTTATCTTTTAAGAAACAGGATGCAATTTTACAAAACTGTTCTGAGAGGTTGTAATGTGTGAATATACGATGAATATAGTTTAATATTTTATTCAGTCTAAGTGTTTGTTGACCATCACAGCTTCTATGGTGCATAGCTATGAATGGTAAAGCCTTGTGCATATTTGAAGACAGGCCCACACATGCTGACCATAATAATAATAGGCTAATAATAATGTACTGATGCTTCTGTGATTAACCATTTTGAGTGGAAAAATACATGTTCACACAGATATCTCGCAGTCGAGTTGAGGGACAGAACACAATAAAATCACACCAGGACGTCTGTGTAACTAAGAAAGCCAGTAACTTTACTGAATTCTCTGCAAAATACAAATACCTTTTTTTAGTCCCAGCAGGAGAAACAATTTTTATTCCATACATTAATTTTTACTACATACAGCTGAATCAAGTCCCTTGAGATACAGAGATGTGGTTTAATTTAATGACATCTTGTCTTCAAGTGGCGACAAAGTCCAGCTTGTGCCGCTGAAAGCCTCTTTCTCCTGGTTAGAAAACAAAAAAAGACACTGTCTTTCAACCTTACCCATTGTAGGTTTATACAAGCTACATTGGTTACTACAGATTTTTTTTTTTTCATTTTTATTTTGTTATTTATATATTTAATGGAAACAACACTCGAGAGAGAGCGAGAAACAAAAAGGTCAACCAAAACAATTATTTAAAAAAAAGGAAAGAAAAATAACCGGAGAGTCGTATATGGACAGTTGAAATCTATATAACAAACAATAGCATTTTTCACAATACTGTACACTTGTTAGTTTGAGGACAATGTTCCCAATTCTCAACAAGACCAACTCATTGAAAGGTAATCTGAGGCACTGGGAGGGTGAGTCAGAGGTACCAGCCACTAGCATGAACAACTTGTGAAGAAACACAATGGTCTCAAACCCAGAAAGGATAATGGATCGGCAAACATAACATCACTTTTGTCTTTGGTTGAAAAAAACAGACTAACATATGTCCTGTCAAAATCACAAAATGCACAATGATAGATATGTATATCAATTGAACAAAACTAGTCACAATCCACTAAATGATGATACAAGCTTACACAAGCAGTCATGAGGTATCTATGACTGTGCTGTCTTATATTATAAAATCTTCAGTGCAATGTCGATTAATGTGACACTGGAAAAGGTTGTGAATTTTCCAGACCAAAGTGGATACCTTGTGCTTATTAAAAAAGGGGGCATATTTATGAGTGCGACTTAAATTTGAAAGCATCATTCTGAATGCATTTGCCCCTGAAAGACTCGGTCCGGTCGAGGAAAAAAAAAAGAAGAGGAAAAGAAAGACGATTAAACGTGTGCAACTGCACATCCCCACAATGGGGAAAAAGTTATGACCATAATTTTTTATCATATATATTCATATATTAGAAAGCTATACACAAGCATGTTAATTTCACAGATTTTTTTTTTTAAAAGATTCTTAACCTGTTAACCCGCATCGGCCCGCGGGCGGGCCGGAAGGGCGTGGTCGGGCGTGGTCGGACTTTTTATTACCTTTGTTTTAGAACAATATTCAATCAATTATCATTAACTATATATCATTTGAAAGCTAAAACACTCAAGATTAACGATGTGAGCTTGTTTTTGAAATCAATACACCAGAGAGGAAAGGGTTAACAGAAATGCTGAAAGACCGGCCATTTAAAATGAACAAAGCGAACCGCAGTACTCACGTTTGATCGCCAATAGCGCTGGTCAGCTCAGACTTTTCCAAGACACACCAGCATACATTTCAAGAGAAGGGTCCACTCTTCAAAATGCATCCACTTTTTAATCCAAAACAACGAAAAAATAGGGGAAAACACGATAGATCCTCCTTTGTTTACATAAGCGATTCGAGTTATAGTTATCGATAGCGTCCATTTTCCAATAAATATCGATTATAATTCGTATTCCAGCTTTGAAACGCCATCTATTTCCAGCAGAATCGTCTCTTCCGAGTAAGAATAGCCCTCCCTCGTCTCTCTCCTTCAATCGCAGGAGCTGTTATAACCCGGGACAGTAAGCGCGTCCGTGAATGGGTCAGCGAGGTGTCAATCCGGACACATCACAATAGGGGTGTTTGAACCCAGCCAATGCCTCGCCAGCACAGTTTTGATGGATGGAAGTGTTAGCCAACCACAAGGACGTTTAAAGTGATTGACAGTTTGAATAGTTTACGTAAGATTGTTTAGAGAATAGCTCGGCGTATTGTCCGTGTGTTTTCGTGCGCTCTCGGGTTACGCATGAAGCGTACACATAATGGCGTCGCAGCGCTACACAGACTGGCTATCAGCGAACAGATGTTGTCCAAAGCTCACATCTGAATCTCTCCATCGTGGATCTTCGACTTGAGAAGTGTTTCTGTGGCGTTTGGTGGTGTTTTGGAGGACGTGGGGAGAAAAATGGCTAATTTAGTAGCCGAATACGCGCTGAGATCGCTGGGAAGCGTGGATAGCATTAGCACGTAAGTGTCTCCACCCTCCTCTTGAATGTTTATGTGTCTTTATCATGTATTTGCAGCTTTTGTTTCATGTTAGCTGTTTTAGATTCTAAAAATGACAACGGAGAGGGATAATATGAGGGGATTACATGAGTTTTGTTCGTGTGGGTGGGTGGGTGTGTTTGTTTGTGGGTATGTCCCGGTTATTGTGTGTGTGTGCGTGCGCGCGTGTGTGTGTGTGTGTACAAAATGTAAACAGTGTTGCAAGTTTGATTTGTTTTGCTTACACACTTTCTCACTCTTTTTCTCTCACTCTTCCCTGTCTTTTCAGAGGTCTGGTGAATCCAGATGGTCAGAAAAAAAACCATTTTAGTGGCTGCTAGAGCGTCTTCCTCCACTGTAAATACTGTAAATAGTTTTTTTTATTATTATTTAGTAATATTAGTAATAGTAATCTATTACTATATTAGTAAAATAGTAATATTCATAATATTCACCATATAAAATAAATAAAAAATACAAATGTTGTAAAAACAATGTATTTTGCATGTTTTGTGTTTTCACTAGTTCAAAAATGATCAAATCTGTTTTGGTTCACTGTTTTCATTATTGGAATTGTTCAGAATAAAGACTGTTTAGTTATGTTCAAATTCTGAAATAGTTTTGTGTTTTTTTGTGGTTTCATTGGTAGAGCAGTTCTGAATTGATATACATATGTAGTATGCAGTGTCTTATGGAGTCTCTAAATAGCATTTTTGAAAGGATTCCTAGACTTTTCTTGAAATAAAATATCCAAATGACTTTTCCAAAGCTTTTCTTGAAATGAAATACCATAAAGATGTACTTTCTGTAAGTCTTTACCTATAAAAAATTTATTATTTCATATTTTATTTCAGGAAATATTTAGGCGTTTTTTTTCAAAAATGCCATTTGTAGACTAACCAAATGACTAAATGAGTCAGCACTACAAATGCTGTTCAGAAATAGTTTTTTATTGTGTGTTTTGGTGGGCAGAGCAGTTCTGAATTGATATACATATATGTATTATGTAGTTTTGACTCATTTGGACATTTGTTTACAAAGTGTCTATTTGGGGTCTCCAAATGGCTTTTTTGAAAGGACGCCTAGATTTTTTTTAAATAAAAGCTTACAGAAACTACATTTTTGGGAGTATCATCCTCAAATTTGAATCAAAACATGGTCAGATGTTCAGCTTTATCTTTATGGTGTTTTCAGGCCTTTGGCATGAAAGTCTCATCCATTTTTCCCTTAGTGAGCTTCATTAAAACATATCGCGAGTCAATTTCATGTATATTTTACCTTGTTTTACTCTATTGCTATACTAATTTTGAGTTATTATGACTCTAGAGTAACAAAGGATCAAGTGTCTAGTTTCAAACAACACCAGATTTTTAAATATAGACCTTAGGGTTCAAGAGCTACAGACATTTTTATTTGGTTATATCGTTTTTTACAAAATGCTCAAAAATAGGGGCGCAGGGTAACAGGTTAATATTATTATTCAATATACTTAGAAATACACGTTTAAAAACAAAACTTCTACAAAGAGAGAGAGAGAAAAAAAAACATTGAGCAAAGCAAGGGTTCACTGTCTTAGATTTCATGGCTTACGGTTTGAAAAGCCCAAGGTTTCTCGTCCTTTTACTGTCATTTCTCATATAAGCAAAGCTATCAAAACACATTCTGGCTCTTATAAACTACAAAAAGCCACAAAATGCTTTGCATTGTATTCCTTTTTGATATGAAAATATAAGCAAGTGTATCATACAATTTTTTTCTCTTTTTCTTCTTTTAATACTGAACAACAACTGCAAATCCTAGGTTAAAATGTCATCAGACTGAAGTAACATGGCTCTTAATTTAAAGTCCTTTATCTCCGTCCTGCTATTTTCTTTCCTTCAGCAGGAGAGTTAATTTTTTTTTCCCTGAAATACCCACTCCCCCATAACTTAACCAAAGAACCTGCACATATATCTGTACAATCCTTCGAAATTCTTGCATAACAGTTATGTTTGTGTGAAATCAGCAACCTTGACCCTTCCCCCGTGTCCCAGCCTTTTCTCTATGTACAATACGTTGAACCTGCAACATGACATTGTCACCCATAACATAGATTTAGCGAAAGGGCCCTCTGAAGAGAGTGGCACTAAAAAAGGAATCTGTACATATTGTACTGGTACAACAACTCAAGTGCTAAGCTGTCACCTCCACGATACGCTCTCTGCTGTGCTCCTCTTGTGGCTGAACATCACTGTATTTTACAAAAAAAAAAAAAGAAGATCCAAGAGTACCTGACACTTTTTGTTGGTTTGTTACTCTGCATACATGTACACCTACACAACGTGTAAATATATATGCATATATGGTAATTCTTTACATTGTATTCCACACACTGCACAAGTTATGCATAGTAACCCCACCCACAAAACCCTCCCCAACCCTGGTGTATCAGTCCTCCTTCCTGCTTCCCTCCCTGAAAACCCGTCAATCACAACAATATGTATATCAGACACACTCTGATAAAATAATAATAATAAAAAAAATACAGGTAATTTTGAGAGAACTTCCTCCCCTCTCTACAGCAAATCAGAGAATAAGGGAGAGCAATGATTAGCGCATGAGCCGCTTCGCATGGAGAGGTCAAGATCGAGGATGGGGCTGTCCAAAGGAGGGCATTGCTTATCATGTGGCCCACCCCTCTGAGAGGCGGACACGCTTGATGGATGGGCTGTCTTGCTCATCCAGGCCAGGCCGGCCCAATCCTAATGGCGAATGGAAGTCGGGACGGTGGTCATCACGGTCGCTGCCTTCATGCGAGCTGCCGCAGCTGCTGAGGCTGTCCGCCGGGGAGCGGCCCGAGTCCTGTCGCCCCTGTAGCGACAGGCCCTGGTGCTGCTGGTGGGATGGTAGCGGGCCGTAGCCGCCAGGCGTGGCGTTGCTGGATCGATCTCTAGGAGGAGAAACAGGTTCGGACTTGATGTGCAGACTTTGAGTAGAGGGCAGGGAGAGATTTGAACCCTGACATAAGTGAGTGCTAGAGCAATTTCTGTAGGAAGGAAAGGAAATGAAGGGGGTTACGGATCGGAACGAGTGCTAGTGCACTCCTGTACACAGGTGCCAAAGATACAATCAAATCACTGACATTTCTTTAACAATACTTCAACTATTGCAGAATTGTGAAAAGTTTACTATACAGTGAAAAAGAACAGTAAGGGTGAGAGAAAGTTGCACATATTAAGTGCGTAAGAATTAAAACAGGCTATTTGATGTGTGTATACGTAATTAAGTGCATGTGTGTTTGGACTTACCCCAGCTGACTGAGAGCAGAGTGCTGCATGTTCTGGATCTGATGCTGCTGCCATCCACTCATTGAACCCAGATGCAGAGTGTTGGCACTGTTAAAGCCAGATATTGAGGACAGATCCGCACTGCTCAGAGAATATTCTAAAAGAAAACACATGACCTGGGTTAACATTTGATTCCTAGACTATAGTGCTGCTTATTTGGATAACAATGTCTCCGCCTGCTGGAGAGACAGAGCTATTACATGCAGAATAGCCAAATCAATGAGATTCTGCACTCAGTGTAGGTTTAAAGCAGTAATATAAAAAAGGTAAGTAAGCAAATAAATAAAAACCATACTAATAAAATAAATTAAGAAAAAATGAATAAATTATAATTCCAATAATCTATACACATCATGTTATTTTCATAGATTTAATAAAAGTTTCATAATGTTATATTTAGTAATATATTTAATACTGCAATATTGTTATACTTAGAAATACATATAAAAAATGGGTTTAATAAAGTAATATATACATAAAAAATTAAATAAGTAAATGAATAAATAAACAAATAAAACATTTAAATGCATTAACTCGTTATGCTAATTAAGTGATTTTACAGTGATTACTAATAGATCATTAGTAATAGATCACTGAACAGTGTTTTAGATTGTAATTTTAGCAGTAATTATCATATTATTTGTAAACTAAACATTCTTTTTTAATTTATTTATTAATACACATTAAACATTACAGTGATATAACTATAACAATAAAACTTATTCCTCTATCAAAAAGCATTTGAAATATTCCGCTTAAGATGTGAAATGTGTATATAGTACAAAGTGTACTCATCGTTAGTGTCTGTGAATATAGTTTTATGGCAGGTCAAGTTCTACCTACCAGTACCATATGAGGTGGAAATGGCTGATGGGTAGCCGCCCATTCCCTGTCCCGGTAGAGTAGGCGTCGCTACAGAAACCACAGGGGTCGCCAGTGACTGCGCGGACTGAGAGTTGTTTATTCTCTGATTCTATAAGGAGAGGAAGAGAGCAGAGGAACACATACATGACTTATTACGTCAACAGACTTGAACATATCTGTATCTTCATCAAAGCACCACCTCCCCCCCTAAATAATGAACGAAAAAAAATCACTTGACATGAAGCACCACTGAAGTCTCTCAACCTATGATTTACAATCCCTCATAGGGCACTGGTCGCTATAGAAACTCAAGGTCTCCAAGGCAACAGAGGGGTTGGGGGTGTTTCTTCCTCTTTTGTCCTGCTGGCATGATGACTGAATGATGTGACAAAGATTAAGAAAAGCAGAGGTGGAGATGGAGAGGTCAATAAGACCTGAAAACGAGGCTCTTGTGACCACTAGATGTCACTCTGGAGCTTGGCTGTGTAAATGTTCCTTATTCACTGATACGACTTTTACAGGTCAGTATGTGCACTATTGGCATAAGAACAATAAGCTAAACAACATCTGGGGGCACGCTATTCGTTTTTTATGTGCATGAAGATGACAAATGCCCTTCAGGTCTATTAGCCTGTGTCAGGGGTTTGAGTGACAGTGTCACTTACCAACAGAAGGTCAACATCCTCCGACTGATGGCGGTAAAGGGAAGGTGATAAATCCAGAATTAGTGAAGCTGATGGCCGCCTATGACACTACGTGAACCTAAAGGTGAGCACTTTGCTAAACAACACCAAAGCTGAGGAGACTGATTATGAAGGACTTTAACCTATTGTTTTTGTTTATGAAACTACCGGAGAGGAAATGAGAAGAAAGGAGAGGAGAACCACAGACGATTAAGAAGGAACTGAGGTGCATGGGTTGTATCATCAGGGCTCCTAGTAAAATTTAATGCAACACACTTTGATGAACTTACAATAGAGGGCATGTTGTTCTTGGCCCCGGGTGGGATGAGAACTCGTAGGTCAGGTTTACGGCTGTTCATGCCCAGGTTCACTGGTGGAGGGGACTTGGCCTGCATGCTCTTGTTCATGCCTCCGGAGGACACCAGAAGTCCTGGAGAGTTACGGTGGTTTCCATAGCCATTTCCTAATGTGAGACAGAAAGGGAGGGAAAAAGGCGTTTAGACATAAGAGAACCAAATTAAGTACATCAAACTTTCACCATGCCACACAATTTAAGCAAGCTTCATTTGACTCTCTCGCCTGCACCAGAATGCACCATTTCCACCGTCATCTACTGTGAAGTCTCTATTCAAGCCTGTCTGCAGCTCTCCACACGGTTCCAGTGAGCCTTCACCACATGCAGCCATTAAACACCGTTTTATCCGTTCTGGAGTATTGCAACCATCTTTCACCAAGAATGTGCTCTTTCAATTCGATGTTTCCACACCATTTCACACAACTTTCACCTCCACCACCACTCATTCATTTGTACCAAGCACTTGGTAAACACACCCTCTCATTCACCCTCCATCAAACCAAACCAGACTAATTCAGCTACCCCAAATCACCCCGTCACGCTCGGATGATTTTCACTCATGAATCATTATATGCCATTATGATTCAAAATATGATTTTTGTCTGCCTCTGTGTGAAAATATCCAAGTTCTCAGTTGAACTGATTATCAAGGATAAGCTACATAATTTTCTTGAAATTCTTGAAAGGTGGGACAAAATGATTTAAAAACAGCAACATTTTCACTTTGAAATGAATATGAGATACCATTACATTATTTTATTTATCCAAATTATTACATTATCACTCATTAGACGTCAAACCTGTAATAACGCAATACTTCATATAGATTAAAAATATATGAATCTTATTAATCGTTATTAAACATAAAAGGCATGTTAAAATAAAACAAAACAAATAAAATACTATTCTGAAATCTCAAAAAACAGCTTTGAACAGCCACAATTCATTCTTTGCAGTGGGGATGAGGAAATAACCCTGCATTTGATCCCCAAACGCATTTAAACAAAACAAAACAAAACATAAAAAAACAACAACAACAACAACAAAAAAATTTTCACTGGTAAGATTAATGGTGTCATTCAGAATTTCTCAGTAATTGTGTTAATATTTCTATAAAGTATTAAAAACGTAGTGACTTAGTAACTTACTTATAACTTATAAAAATATGATGCAAGTCTAGTCTCTCATAAGAGTGCAAATGTCTATGTGCAGCTAAATGTAAAGAGGATGAGGTTTTCGGTTTTAAGCTAAGGCGAATTCATGTTAGATTGCTTGAGAATGTTTCTGACCAAACTGTTGCAGCATCATGTCTCTTTAAAAAAGTTGAGAGATGAAAATGTGGAGTGTGGGTAGATGAAGAGAAAGAGAGGAGAGAGATGAGGCTCATTTGTTCCTCTCATGGTTTTGCGGTAAGGAGGCAGGTGTTTGATGAATAGAGACAGGTGGCATTGGTTGGTGCTTTAAGAGATGTGTTAAGAGAAATGAGAGCAAAATAGTAAAAACTTCATTAGAAAGCTCATTAAAAAAATAACATATATATATCTTTTTTAAAATGTTCTTTTTTTGACAAAAACACTGATGTTTTTGTTCAAACACTTTATGTTAGCCAAATTCATTTCCTTCTTTGGAATGAATAAAAAACCCTGCAAATCCATTACATTTAATTTACAAGTTGCATTTGAAAAATTGTAAAATTGTATTTGAATGCACAATATGAGGGAGGAAATGGATTTTGAATGATATTCCAGTCATTTCAGGACCCTTTATTTCAACTGTAAAGGATCACTCCAAGTCCCATCTGGAGCACAATGGGAAGGTTGCCACGATCACATCTCATTTCCCAAGGCTGCAGTCTCTATAAATGACATAAAATCCATGGCCCTTAAGTATTGACAGTGAAGGCCATCATTTGGCAATCAATGATAAATACATGTGTGCACATGTGGCTTTCTCTTATGACTACCAGAAGTGGATCAGACAAGCAATCTTTATTCCTCATCCACAATTGCTAACCCGACTTCATCATCTCCAAAGAACCAGAGGGGTACATTATACTGGGAAAAAAATACAGAGTACAGAGTCTTTGTTTAAATCCAAATCCCTCCATTTTTTTTTGCTTTCGAGGGGGAAAATGTGGAGTGCTGCATGGCTTTTGCCACTTAAAAGAGGGTTAGGAATTATACGGTAGACATAAAGGAATTTCCCAATCATACACTCGAGAGGAAAACTAGATGCAGATGTCGTCCTCGGCAATTTCGCCATGGTGATTTTTCTTTAATTTGAAGGCGATGTTTTTTGTTGTTTTTCAAATGAGAAGTCTTGAAATCGCAATTTGCACGATTCAAGGAAAATAAGGAGGACATGAGTCGGGAACCAGGAAGGGTAACTGTGATTGTGAGAGATTGTGTTCGTACAAGTGTGAGCGGGTGGATGTTACGCGCCATGTGCAGATACATTTCCTGTCTCCTCATACATAGTGAAGTACAAGGCTTGAAAAACAGCTGGCTGGAGCTCTTCTCTAAACACTTAAACAGCTACACTTCATTGTTCACAGTGGAGATGAGGAAATAACACAGCATTTGATCCCATGCATTTGATAAAACTACATTTCCACACTTTGAGCTCAATCCA
The DNA here is from genome assembly GCF_936440315.1 of Barbus barbus. Classification (NCBI taxonomy): domain Eukaryota; kingdom Metazoa; phylum Chordata; class Actinopteri; order Cypriniformes; family Cyprinidae; genus Barbus; species Barbus barbus. The sequence continues at coordinate 21,502,517 of NC_136734.1, read as the reverse complement.
CAGCACTTGTGGCATAATGTTGATAAAAAAATTAACTCATCCCTGCTTTTTTTCTCTCTAAAATAATAATAATAATAATACAATAATACAAATAGTAATTCTAATAATCTTCCCCTAGTGAAAGTAGGGGTAAATATGCTAAAATGAATTTGAAATACATTTATTTTATGCTAAGTATGTTACAAATGCATTTACATATTTATGTACTTAATAAATACCCTGCAGTTGTACTAAAGATATACTGAAGTATATTTGATTGAGCTAAAGTGGATCTATTGGAAGTATATTTCAGGTACATCTTGTATTTAAAGACTGATATTATTCAAAGATCATACAATCCTCATTAACAGTGACATTAAAACACATTTTAGGTTAAACATTAAGAAATTTGCATTGCGCACAAGAAGTACTCCAAATAAAGTTTAATTATAATTTTTATATCAGTAAGTCTTGAGCGAAATGTCACAAAATATATTAACAGATTTGAACTATACTTAGTATGAAATAAATGTATTTTAAATATATTACTTTGTTTAGTGTCATTCAAATCACTTTGTTTCTCTATAGTATAGCCACAAGACAATAACAATATGCAAGTTGACATGATTATAGTGAGAAAAAAATAGCTTACTAAAACTTGATCAATACACAAGTTTTAACAGATGAATTAATGTAAGTGCTTTCATAAAATTACATGCTTAACATACCTGCTTTTAAATCCTGGAAAATGGTTCCCTTTCACTTCCATTTCTAAGTGTCTACCCTTGATTTTGATATGTGTACCTATGTCTTGTATTTAAGTAAAAATCTTCATTCAAAGTCTTTTAACAAATCGGGCTATATATAAGGTTCAGTGTATATTTGTGCATTTTGAGCTTTTTAGCTTTAAGCCATTTGACAAATGCACAATCACAGTGGAAAAACTGTAATTATTACTGCACAAAAGGACTGAGCGAAGCATTGATAGAGACTGGCCTCAGTTCTGCTCTGGTAACCATAGAAACCTGTGATTTTGTGATGTGCGCAGATGAATTAAATAGCCATGTACAGTACAGTACACCCTGAGCCAAACATGAAACACACAGAGTCCTCAGATCACACAGACCGAGGTGTATTTAACAAGCAGGCCACCACCATTAGTGATCAGCAACACCAAGCAAGAGTTAAAGTGACCCGTCGAGAACAGACAGACAGAGATGATGAGTTCAACTAAGGACGTGTGCTAGACACCGCTGATGAATGAGCCTCGGCGACTTGATTTATGGATCAGAAGCAGCACAGCTGGGATTCAGGTGGCCAATAAGTAGCACAAAACTCATTTCTCTCATGCTATTCACTGACTTTTACAGTTGTTTGTTCTAGAAGGCATCTGAGAGCCAAAACTAGTGCGCTAGGCCACAACAGTGTCCATCTTCTGACGCACGCTTTTCCCCTCACAAAAGCCACACAAGTCTCTTCCCTGTGTGCTCGTGGCCCAGCTATCACCCTCACAATGGGGAAGTACTAAAATTATAGCTGCCCAGAAACGAGCGATCCCCTCCCCACACACAAATCGCCTGATGTGTACACATGATAAAGGAGCCAATTCTATTTCTGGGGCTCCGCAGAGGAGGCTTAACTGTAAATGGGCTTGGCCTAAGTTTCCACTCAGTGTCAAAGCAAACTGACCGGCTAGTGTGGTTAAGTACACGCTCACTTTCCCTGCGAGTTGGAACGTCTCTGATTTCTTGTTGTGGCGTAACGGCCTTATTTAATCCTGTGTAAAACACAAAGAAAAACTCTGCTATGACACTCCACCTAAGAGGTAAAAAAAGACTGGCCGCTTCACTTTCTCATGTGTTGGCTGACCTCTCCGTATCTCACAGCACAACCCTATGTGCCACAGATACATAAATACATGTAGCAGAGGATTTGCGGTTGTCTGAGAATGCCAGGGTGCAGGCTGAACAAATAACTGTGTGCGACAAACATCATACCATGACACACTTTTGCTGGAACAGGCTGGTAAAACACCAGTACATACATAATTTGGGGGAAAATAACCATTGAAATATATTAAATATATACAGACACACTACTATTCTTTTTTCGTTAATGTTTATGCCTTTTATGTCCACCAAGACTGAATGTATTTGATCAAAAAGTGAAAACAGTAATACGGTGAAATAATATTACAATCTAAAATTGTTTGTTTAAAATTGTTTTAAAAACTGTTTTCGTTTCATCGATATTTTAAAATGTAACTTATTCCTGTGATGGCAAAGCTGAATTTTCAGCAGCCATTATTCCAGTCCTCAGTGTCACATGATCTTTCAGAAATCATACTAATATGCTGATTCGGTGCTAAAGTAAAATTTCTTATTATTATCAAAATTGCAAAACAGTTGCTTTTTATTTTGTGGAAATTATGAAAAAAAAAACCAGGATGTTTTGATCATTAGAAAGATCAAAAGACGGCATTTATTTGAAATATAATTTTTTTTCGTAAGTTTTACTATGTAATATGTAATGCATTCTTGCTGAATAAATGTATTCGTGAATGTAAGAGAATGTATTCTCTTGTGAACAGCATTAAGAATCAAGAGGTAACTATGGGAGACTTTTCCTGTCATATTCTCTGTTAGACCATTAAAACTGAGGCCGTTTGTGTCGTTTGACTCCCTTCGACTCTTGTTTCCAGAGTTGTGGCCTACATCAACTCCACACTGTGCCCTGTGTTAGCCTGTAGTCAGCACAATGGCTATATTTGATGGCTGTAGACCTTGAATGTGGACAGCAGGGCCACACTAACAAGTGGTACTTTTGTACATTCGAGACAGTGAGGAGAGGGGGTCAGTTGACAGACCTCACCCTTACCCTCATACAATAGACCCAGGGCCAGACAAGGTTGCCCAGCTGTGTCCCAGCAACCCAAAAGCCAAGTTCAAAACATCTACTGTCCTGCTTTAAATATCCAAGCCATGCTTCTGTACTGACCACTGGTTAGTGGTTAAGACTGGCAGAGCTCCACACACACACACACACACACACACACACACACACACACACGCAGACGCAAACAGATGCGCAGACACGCATACACAGACATCCACATAGACTCGGAGGCAACCACAAGTCAAAGCACCACTCGACTGTGCAACTATTCCTTTCAAGTGGATTGTTCTGTATACAGGAACTCATATATAAACTTTTCAAAAGCATTGGGCTACTAGATGGTAAAATATTCCAAGTACAATTCACTCCAAACTTACGATAGTTGTTATCCTACAAAAGACACGCAGCAGAAATACAGGGTGAGAGGAGAGTTGAGTGCTATCATGTTCAGACAAGAGCTTAAGCAAATAATCAGAGGACACGGGTCAAACAGTGCAGCATCTGGCTAATGCCAATATGCTTGTTTACCTCTTTACTAATAATAAACTCTGATATTTACAAAGCTTATATGGACAGACTATATTAAAAAGCACACAAGAAGTCTGTGCGCAGGTGATTTCCCCAAACCTGACAAATTCAGCAATAAAATTGTTGGAAGCAAATACTAAAAGTTTTAGGGTCATTAAGATTTTGTTTTTTTTTCATAAGAAGTTTTAATTGAGTAAGGATGCATTAAATTGATCAAAAATGACAGTAAAGAAATTTATAATGTTACAAAATATTTCTGTTTCAGATAAATACTATTCTTCTGAACTTTCTATTTATAAAAAAAGTATTATGGTTTCCACAAAAATATTAATCAGTACAACTGATTAATAATATGAAATCAGCATATTAGAGGGATTTCTAAAGGATTATGTGACACTAAAAACTGGAGTAATGGATGCTGGAAATTCAGCTTTATGGACATTATTTTCTTGTAAAATTATCTTTAATTAATGAATTATTAAATATATTACATTTAAAAATGAATTTACTGTACAATTTTTTCAAATAGTATATATATATATATATATATATATATATATATATGATACCCTTTTTACTGTATTTTTGATCAAATAAATGCAGGATAAAAAGCATAAGAGACTTTCAAAAACATTAAAAATCTTACCATCCCCAAACTTTTAAAGGTATTGTATATGCTAATGAATTCAAACAATAATGTACAGTAATTATTTTGCAAGAATTGGAGTGAAAAAACAAACAAAACAAAAAAACTATTGTCTGTTACTGTGGCTATTGGGTTTGAACCAATCCAGTTCAGCCCAGGTCACTTAATGACTGATGTCTCCAAAGAAATGACTGTAAATACAAGCCCAGCTTATACAAACAGAACGTTCTGCTGATAATTTGAGAGGCTGGTTAAAGCTGGAAGAGAATTTGTGCAGTTATTGGCTGAGTAAAAGTTGTGATGGAGAGGGAACATACTGTAGTATGTGGGGATGCCGTCCTTACCAGCACTGGTGCCCACGCCAGTGGAGAGATCAGTGCCCATCAGACCACCTAGCACGGGAAGAGAAAGACAGAAAGAGAGAGAGAGAGAGATTTCAGTCACTTCATTGCAATTGACATCCACATCCTACCACAAAATCTTCCTTCTTAAAACTGTCCGGTCATTTATTCAACTCCCCAAAGCCACAGAGATCTTCTTCCCTCCCAGCACGTTTAAGAGCGACGGAGACCGAAAGACAAATATAAGGTGACAGAGACGTGTCTGAGAAGAACAAAACACTGTCCTTTTCCACCTTAGCACACTTTTCTGAGGGGGAAGCGATGTGGCCGGCGGGGCTCGGCTGCGGTGTCCAAGAAAAATTACACATTTTTATTTTTAAGCATGCAGGGGAGCAAGTGTGGTCAGAGGCGTGCAGGCTGGGCCAAAACTCATATTTAGCTAAGCTCTCCTGGAATACAGAGCTGATTGCATCAGGAGAAAGCAGTTTTAATGACAGAGCTGTGGGTGAGAGACTCTGTCTAATGAAGCAAGACAACACAACAATAACAAACGGCCAATGGGATCGTGCTATATGAACATCGGTCATGGGGAATTACAGATGAAAGGAGAAATGAAGAGAAATATAGAGGAATTCTAATTGTTAAATTAAATATTAATAATGGTTAATTATTTAGGTACATTTTAAAAATTTGAAGTCAGCATGAAAGAGAATTTGTAATTTTAATACTATTTTTAATAATTATTTTAAAATAGTATTTTTTCATGTCTGAAAAAGGTGTAGAAACGATTTTCACAATTTGTTTAGTAAACAATTATGAATATACAATAAACACAATATTAAATTAAATATATTAATTTAATATAAACATTTTATTTTCTTGTAAAATGATCTTTAATAATCTTTGTTTCATTTACAGCTACATTTTTTTTTTTAGTGTTGGTTACATCAGCAAAATAGAAAAGTTGTTTCAGTGCCAATGAAACCCTAGTAAAAAAGTAATATATTTAAAATACATTTATTTCATGCTAAGTATAGTTGAAATTCATTAACATATTTACTGACAGATAACTCAAGACTTACTGACATAAAAAAAATAATTAAACTTTACTTGGCATATTACTTGTGCACAATGCACATATTTAATATTAAGTCTAAAATGTGTTTTAATGTCACTGTTGATAAGGATTGTATGATCTTTGAATAATATCAGACTTTAAATGCAAAATATTTAAAGTTTACATGAAGTATACTTGCAATAGTTCCACTTTAGCACCAATAAAATATACTAAGTATATATTTAATTGCACTTCAGCACTATTTCTGCACAATTAAAGTGCATTAAGTACAAACTTAGTTGTTCCATTTTAGCATACTAAAAGTACATTTGCAGGACATTTTATTTAGTACATAAATATAAAAATGTATTTGTAATTTTCTTAGCATGAAGTAAATGCATTTCAAATACATTTAAGTATATTTATTTTTCACTAGAGAAGTTATTATATTTTAATTAAATGTTTTTTGTTTTTTTTCTAGGCAAACTGTGTCCTATGTGTTTTTACCTGCACTAGGTGGTCTGTGTGTGATCCCGGGTGACATGCTGTTTCTCTGCAGGCTGTGGTGGGCCAGTGGAAGCAGGTTATGATTGCCTGGGTATATCTGGTTATTCACGGGGATGGGCATCTCGTAGGTGGAAGAGGGCACAGCCTGGTTGGAGACAGAAGCAATACATACACCATTAAGATATTTAGTAATATAAACTACAATAATAATGGAAAAACAAAACAAAGAGTTAAGCACACTGAACAAAGGAAAACTGAAAAAAACAAGATAGAAATGAGAAATTTTGACAAATATGTCTCATGCAATGGCATCAATCCTTAGAGCCCCTGAGAAGTATTTCTGTCCATTTTCTCTGTTATCTACCATAAATGAACAAGCCGAGATGACTCTAAACTCTCTAAATCTCTGTAAATCCTCTTGTTAGCATCACTCCAGAAGACACAGGCTTAACCTTGAAGAGACTTCTGCCTCCTTCATATTATGTTTTTAAGGACAAAATAGCCCCTAATTGTAGCAATGTGTCCTGAGGGTCTGTAAGTGCTCATCTGGGAAAGCATCAACTGACAAGAACCGAAGAGGAGCCTCTCGCTCTTTCTCACTCTTTCATTCTTCATTAACTCACAAGGCCACGGCAATCATGGCTTGAGGCAGCCAAATATTTTCTCTCTGCAGTGAAGGTCTTGGTGGGCACAGCTTCACTTTCGTTAGGTGTTCATTTTTCTGTCTTTACCCTCTTGTTCTCTTTGGAGTCTCAGAGACCTCAAGGCCCTTTTAATAGCTTGAAAAATTATTAGTTTGATGCTTCATGACTATTTCTAATGTTATGAGAACTGATTATAAACCAAATTCTAATCTGATAACACCGACCATTTATTGTATTTTTGCTGGAGTAAAAGTCGAATATGTTATTAGATCAAAATTCTAAAAATAAAATGCATGTCTAGATTCTGAAAAAACAGAAGCATACTTTTTAAATAATGTCAAACATCAAAAAAAAAAAAAAAAATGATTTAGTCAATATAACATAAGGGAATCTTTAGCAGTTTTGTGTAGCTATCCTGGACTCCGGCCTTTTTTCCCTCTTGTGTCTTTGTTTTTTCTATGGAAAAGCTTTCCACATCTTTATGTGTACGTGAGCCTAGGCATCTTCTGCATGGTGCCACTCTTCATCTTTGTGCTACTGTACTCTCTAACTGGGAAAATATAACTCAGTCACTGTGACCACTATCTTCACCACCATCATTTACCACTCCACCCAACCCAACATAATTTTACTAACCCTAACAACAACAACAACAACAAAAAAACACTGTAACTTACTGGACGAAGCTTAACCACACACACAGACACATCAGTATTTTGCTTTGTTTTCTAATAAAAAATCCTCTAATAAAAAACAAAACACCCTCAAAATCATGCATCATGATCATCTGGAAACGATCATTTATTTCATACAGCATTGGCAGATAGATAGATAGATAGATAGATAGATAGATAGATAGATAGATAGATAGATAGATAAACACACATGAGTAGTTAGGAAAGCACATGCATCTTAAAGGTCTGCAAATGAATTTGTTTGAATCAATCAGGCTGTAGATTTAGACATAAAGAGTATCTATTTCTGAACACCAATCAGTGAAAGGCCTTCCAACGCACCAAAAATACTCTGGAGGTTAATATGACTGTATTTCTTACAGTAATTGTCATTGTGCTTCTTCTCGTTTTAGTCATATCTCAGATGTGCAATTATCTCCCATGCATCCATAGGCAGTGCCAGCATCATTACAAATGCTAGATATACTACATCTGCGTGATATATATATATATATATATATATTAGAGTTCTATATATGGTACACACGGTTAAATCAAGATTAGAATGAATTGCTTTGTTTCTTCAAATATGTTTGTTAGCTTTGCTAGCTTTTTCATAGAGCTGTTAGTTTTTTGCCTTTCCTTTCTTCACTGTACTTACAGGTATCTTCTGAGTCTTGATCATTAGATCAAACTCTTCGTTAATCTGTTTGTATTTCTCCTCCGTGCGCGGAGTGAGAGCGAGAGCAGACTCGAGCTCCAGGCTCTCGCCGCCTTTGTTCTCCTTCTTGCTCAACGCCTTAAGGCCCGTGCGGGGCGAACAGTGAGCCAGAGCACACGGAGAGACAGAAAAAGAAAGAAAGAGAAGGAAGTGTGAGAGGGCTTGTCTGAGATGCAGGTACTTACACATATCCTCTGTCTGCTGATCATGTGTAGATCAATGTCGTCATTGATTTTACGGTACTTGTCCTCTGACTCTGGGCTGTGGCCCACCGAGTCGTCTGCGTCGGGGTCTGGGCTGTCACAACCATTTAGACCCTTCTTTCTCAGGGTCTGTAAATAAAAGTTTGCACACAGTTCAAATACCAACCACCATGAAGACCCCTTTTCACATACAATTTGTATGGTTTCATACAAGTTGTATTTAGATAGGATTAAAAAAGAAAACTTTCTGAAGTTTGAGAATCATTCATGTAGAGCACACTTCAGAATTTAGGGAAACTATCTCAAAATAATTATGTAGTTATATACAGTATCACTGAAGTGTTTGAGGTCAGAAGATATTAGAAAATAGTAAGTAGAACAACTGTTTTTAACATTGATGAGAACATTCCATTTTAGGGATATATTCCATTTTTAAATATATTTAAAAAGAAAAGGGTTATTTTAAATTGTAACAATATTATATATTACAATTATATTAAATTGTAACTATATTATCGTATATCAAATAAATGCCAAATGGTGAGCATTGAAAACTTCTTCCAACAATATTTTACCAAAATACCCCCCCCCCCCCCCCCCCCCCCCCCCCGAAAAAAAAGAAAAATAATATTTTGATTTTAATCTCTCACCAACCCCAAACGTCTGAATGGTAAAGTATGCATTTCATATAAAAAATATTTAATTTTCATAATTTATTAATACTAAATTAATAAAAATATTAATCAAAACTCAAAATATGAGTTAACCTGTGTACAACAGTTTGAGAACCACTAGTGCTCAATCTTTAAAAGGGTTGTTAATAAAGAAATTCAAGCTGATGGTTTATTTTCTAGAATTCTTTCATGTCTTGTTTGCTTTGAGATTATTTGCTTAAGGTCATGTTATTTATATTTATGTAATATAAAATAATCATAAATATTCTTCGTAAGTTGTTGAGAGACAACAGGATACACATACAGGAAGGGCCAACCTAAAATGTAAACGTTAATATTTAACCAGGTCTGGGTACCAAAGAGAAAAATGTTCTAAATGTGATTTCAGCAGAGAGGAACGGCCCTACTGCTCCGGACCACAGCAGAGAGGCGCCCATAGAGCCGGTCCAGAGACATTAACAGAGAGACACCAGTGAGCCTGAAATGATACAAGGATCCTTTTGATATAACCATTAAGAATATAAACCAAAAATGTGTGATGAAGCTCAAAGGTTGTGCTATGCTTAAGCAAACAAGCTAGTGTAACAGTAAAAGAAAGAATTGTGGGCTCTCCTGATATATTAAAGCAGCAGTTTCTCTCTCTGCCACCTGATGGCCACCTTCTAGTAGGAATGAGATCTTCCTCTCACAGTGGAGTCAATCTATGAGTGAGTGTCTGCCAATTGGGAAATTTTACTTTAATATTAACATTTAAAAAAAGAATACTAATAATTCAATATAAGCAATAGTGCCAATTGAATGTAGTTAAAGCTTCTACCGTCCTAAATGATATAAAATTAGCAGAAATTCTGTGAGGGACACAATGTTTTTGTGAAAATAAGAAAAGAAGAAATAAAAACTTGAGGTGCATTGCTACATGCTGCTTTGCAGACCCACAAAAAGTCTTTAACTGTCTCGTGTCATTATCTGCACGAGGTTCTTGAGGAGTCTGACATCTCATCAAAGCGAGACGTTCCACTGGATCAACCGTCTTTAAAGTGTGGCGTGGCGGGATATTAGCCACCAGCTAACATATGTGCAGCTCACGCTCTCACACATAGTCCTTCTCTGCCTTCATTTGCCTGTCTGCATCAATCACACAATAATTAATTTACTCTGCTGACGTGAGGGCTTGATGAAGACGGCTTTCTCATCTTCTTTTCTTTGCTATGACATGCTTCTATTAGGTGTTGAGGAATTGTGTGGAGAGCGCAATGTGTGATGAGAGCATTTTATATTCCTTTATACGTTTTGAGCCGATCAAATGCTTTGAAGACGAGTCCCGGCATGGCTGTTTTGTGAGATTGAAACAGAAAATGACAGAAAATCTGAGATATGGTGTCTCACTCATTAAAAAGATAAAGTAAACAACTTCATAACTGCATAAGTGCATAAAGTAGTTAATAAAGATTACTGGAGTATGTTTTACGTGAAAATACTACAGTTTTTCTTCACATTTTATTCAATTTGTTACTTTACCAATTGTTTGTGAAATGTATTTACTAGCAATTTCGGAGTTAAAAAAAAAAAAAAAACTTTATTTTTTGCCTCAAATGACAGGTTGCCCCCTAACTAGCAAAACTCAGGTACTGCCTCGACAACGGGGTGGAGGGAAGATTATGGTGTAGAGCGGCCCGTGTCGATCTGAGGCAGCGGAGTGCGAAGAGGCAGAATAGACTGTAGTGTGCTGATGGGAAGGCATGCTGGCTGAGTGAGCGCTCAAGCAGGGATAGGCAGTTTAAGACCCAGCATGCAGCCGCTGTGAACACCCTAAAGGTCCGCTGCTATGCCACTCATTCTAGATATGTGCACCTGCCAGAGTATCCACACCTGTCACCAGCCCTCCCTCTCTCTCTCTCTCTCTCTCTCTCACACACACACACACACATGGATTATTCTGCTGTAGGGAGATAGAGTTAGCCAATCACAGCATGTATGCCGAGGATGGCCATAAATGGCTAAATAAACACCCATTCCTCAGAGAAAAAGAGAAATAGTCAGATGTTGCTCTTTCATAGCTCAGGAGGTTTGGTGGAGGTCTCAGTTATACATCTTTGAAGCATCATATTTTTCTCAGGTTCACTTAAATTAAAAATAGAGTGAGACAATAATCATAATTATCACAACTTGGATAATGTGATTTTGGAAAATTGCAATGAAATAAAAAAAAATATATATATATTTTTTTTAAATGATTGCAGACTTTGGCATCTTGGAAAATAGGAGCATATTTTGATTACCAGGGTCCTTTAATAGAAGTAGATTTAAGCAAAAGTCTCAATTTGAACTTCATTTAATGTCACTGCTGAGAAAAAAAAATAAACTAAAAAGATCTGATTTAAATGTAAACAATAAATGAAACAATAATGTTAACAATAATGTAAACAATCAATGAATTTAATTTATATATTAAAAAATAATAAAAAAATAAATGAATACATTTTCTAATAATACAACTTACATTTTATAAATAAATAAAAAAATGATAATTGTCAAACAGTGGTCAGTGACAACAGATCCATTTGCTCCCAAGTAGGCTCCCATGGTCTGTTTCTCAGAAGTAAGAGATTTAAGCAAAAGTCTCTATTTGAACTCCATTTAATGGCATTGCTTTCTAGGAGAAACAACTGAGATTTTAAAGAGATCCCATTAGTACTTTTTCTTTCCTATGGGTTTTATAATGACTCACTCATAATCACTCCCATTTCTGAAGAGAGGCAAAACACACAGCCAATGCAATTGATTTCCCAGGAAGCAACACCAACATTAATGTTTCCAGTTTGCCGGTCTAAAAATAAGATACAGTAGACAGCAAATACCCTGTACTTGGATCAAGCAGCGAGAACATTCTAACGTCTTGATAGCTCCGGAAGATGAAAGCTGTGCAATCGTCCTTCCAAAACATTATCGATGAGGAGTAATCAATCTAACAAAGTGGAAAATGGCCAAATGGGGTTGAGGGGGCTTGATAAAAAGCTAAAATGCACAGAGATAGTCAATAGAGAGCTGTGAAGAGATGAGCGGCTGGAGGCTTCTGAGAATCAAGAATCAGTGGAGACAAGGAAGGGAAAAGAGTGGGAAGGAATGTCTCCTTCAATGGTATGCTCCTAATTAAACTCCTTCATACTTCTCATCCCTCCTGGCTCCTTCTGTCAGACCTCCTCTCCGGGCTGAAGCCTAAATAATGGACTGATATCAACTATGGTCTTGCAATTCCAGCTGTAATCAAGCCAGAGAAACTCTAGCTCGAGTAGCCAAAGACGATTCCCAACTGTCTTCACTACTGATCATTTTACTCTGGCCTCTTTTTAAAATCTGAACAGTGTCCAGTGTCCATTTTAACATCTAGTTAAAACCAGGCCAGATTAACGAGGGAGTCTGACCCATACAGACCTCATGGTTTATTTTCAAGAGGATTTCGGTTGTGGAATAGAGACAGGTTTGCAGGAAGGTCCAGAGAAAGTCCCACATTCACTATACCCTGCCTATCGAGACCAGGAGATAGGAGGACAGATGAGATTTTGTATATGATCTGACAATAAAAAAAGAAAAAAAAAGAAATATATGTTCTTTCCTGAATTCTGTCTTCTGTGTAGGGCTGCACGATTAATCATATTTTATTTGTGATGGAGAACTCTGCTTATCTCGATTAATTAAGCATGCATGTCTTGCGATATTCAACCACAGGGTATTTATCCTTAAAATGTTTTTTTTTTTTTTTTCATTTGAAATTTACGTTGTCTTGCATTGGTAAGCCAAACATGAATCTCAACTATATATTTTTTGCGATTGTAGTTTAATGAATCAATGCACTTATGCAACCTCTGTGCTACAATGCAAAGTTTTGCTCCTATCAGACAGATCCAAGGAATTTACACTACACTGTAAAAAAAAAAAAGAAAAGTTGAGCCAACTTAAAATTTTAAGGCAACCAGCTTCAGTAGATTTTTGAGTTCTTAAAAAATTATTTTTGAAGGAAAACTCAAAAATCTGCTAAAGCTGGTTGCCTTAAAATTTTAAGTTGTCTCAACTTTTTTTTTTTTACAGTGTAATAATCAAACTTTGCACTGTTACTTTGAGGTCCAAGCGGAACATTTACACTCGTTTTCATTAGCTCACGTTAGCGGTTCACAAAAAGACATAATTTCACACAGAGGTCTATTTTGGCAGCTCAGTGACTCTCCTTGCTCAGCACATGTACAATTGTTTTTCCACTTCTTTCTCTCTTACACAAATCCACTATAAAGCTACTAACTCCAAGGTGGTCCCATTAGGCCAACAGAGATGACATCATGTACCTCAGCAGTCACGCCTCCACCATGTGTGTGCTGCGAATGAGTTGGAGTTGATTACTGAGTACAGTCGTACACGCTTCTTGCTTCAACAGAGTGGATGGAGGTCAGGGAAGCTCGGTGACAGACATGCACATGATCCAAAAGCGCTCTGCAGATGGCCTAACTAAAAACTTTGTGCTTTGATATGGTACTTTTGGGGGGACCGCAGAGTCTCCTGCTCCCATTGAACACACAAGCGCAGAACTTTAGGGAGAGAACCAGTCTGTCTTGACCTTATTGGAAGCATATGGCTGGAGAGAAAGCAGGGAAGCCATCGTTTCATTAAGTGTGGTTTGAACATGCTACAACTGTGTAGCGAGACACGAATGCAGATGACAAGGGACGTGGCCTCCATATGTGCCTGTTTGTGTGTATCTGTACAGTATAACGGTAGTGTGAGGTGGTGCATCACAGAAGACCATCTATCTTTTAACTAACCCATCAGCTTCTTTAGCTGTTGGAAGTGGGCACCTCTTAACTCCTAAAAACCAGATACTTTACTATAATTTGCTTGCTTTGAGCCCTTCCCCCTCTATGCTGTAATCAAGCATCAAAGGGAAAAACTATAGGCCCGCCATTCCATGGGTTATATGAATAATAGTAGGAGGCATATCAGACATTTTTTTCTCCCATAAGGTCAACTTTAAAAAGTTATAATCTTAACAAAAATGCTTGCATATATATGAGTATGGAAAATTTTAACAGTGATGTGTGCATATATATATATACTGCAGTGCAAAGGCAAAAGACCGTAACTTCGATTTTTGTCGAAAATGAGTTATTGATATTTTTGGGACATTCAAGACATCCTTTATCATGTACATAAGTATTTTGAGTCAATTTTGTTGTTTTTCTGAGAAAATAATGGGTGGTCTCAACCGTAACTTCAAAAAGCACCGGAGAAACGAAGGCAGAACACCGTATAACACCAGTTACCACTCTTTCACTTTGTTTGGAATGCTCAAAATGAGTTACGGCGTTCTGACTTTGTTTAGCTGCGCGTCAAAATCAAGTTACGGCGCCGGCTTGGAATTATACGGTGCTCTGCCTTTTTTTTACTGTCCATTAAAGTCTGCCACATTTTAATTACGGTGCAGACAAACGAATTAGACAGATCACGATCTACCAAACAGCTCAATATAACAAAGCACTGTAAAGACTAGACACCTTGGCAGCAATACATAATCGTGAATAACCTTTAAAGATTTTTCCCTTTTTGTAATGCAGATTATTCACCAGGCTGTCACTTCTAGTTGGATGTGTGTGTACTTGAATTCTGTAGCATGTAACGTTAGCATGATCAATCATAAAATCTGTAGCCTAACAGTTCACAATTAAATCCATATCTTACCTTTTCTTGTAACCCGATACAATCAATCCATGTTCAAGTTTGATCTCACAATTTTTGAATGTAGATCATTTTCATTACTTAAACATCTAATTGCCAAATTTCCAGTGTCCTACCAATAATTAGTAATTTTTCTCAGTTTCACACTCTAGCGAGTTAAGGTCTTTTGCCTTTGTAGGGCAGTATATATATATATAAGTATATTTCAATTAAATTGTAATAATATTGCACATACGTGTGTGTTTGTGTGTGTTCAAATATATCGATCAGTCAACCGATCTTTCAGATATTTGCAGAATGAACAAGCTGTTTTTACAGCTTTAGTTTCAACAAATTATTATTATTTTTTTAGAAGTTTTCAGTTCTAAAAGTTACGATATGTTTTCCTGACACAATGTACTCTTTTATCTCAACCGATCAAGAGAAATTTGATTTCTCATGATTACAGTAAGTAATGGATAAGTAATATCATACCTTGAGCATCTAATTACATCCTGAAATGGATGAACACAGGGAAAGACCAAATCCACTTAAAATTCTCTATATTTAGGCATTTCTAAAATTAAAGCTATTTCCGACATATAGGCCTAAAGTGGAGTAGTATAGAGAGAAACAGCTGTTACTCAAAGAAACATGATAAACTCTAGGAGAAAATGGTATACGCTTGTGTCTTTATTTACTGCCTTTTCAATAATGTGATACTCTGTCGTACCATGTTTTTCAGATTCTGGTACATGACTGTAAAGCATGTCATCTCATATTCTCTCTCCATGGCTGTTAGCAAGACAGACAGACAAGTCATTCATATGACCTAATGGAGCATCCCATACATGCACACAATGACACTCAGTCAAGCTAAATAAAGGGGTGCTTATACCATAGCCATCTTTCCATTTGAAAAATGCTGGTTATGTCTTTATGTCTTGTTTTATTTCTAGACAGACAGAAGGACACCTATCACGCGCGCACACACACACACACACACACACACACACACACACACACACACACTGAAAGGGCTGTGATTCTTTTTTTGGATGCAGTGAGATGTGAACACACTTACATACATACACACACACACACACACAGACATCAGTTATCAGCCTTTGTCTGTAGGGGTTCTTATCATGCAGCTGCATTACAGGAAGGGGCAGAGGGTTTTGAGGAACAATGCGCAGGCACCTGACCTCTCTGGCATGACCTTGTGTTTCCACACCCTTCAGGCCCTGTGGGAGGGGGACACTGCCATCTACACCCACATACAGAAATAGATCGCTCATTTTCCACTGACAGTGTGTGGGACAGCCAGAGAGAACAGCCTTGCTACTTGTATCTTAAACACTGATGTCATGTGTTGTGCTGATTTAACATTAGCTTTACTTTATAACCCCCTTCGCCAATTACATTAATTTTTTACTTGTTGTTTTTTAATTGTTTTATAATTGTTATGCATGTAGCTTTATTATATATTATTATTATGACTCCATATTAACTGAGAGACTGGAATATTTGTGTGTTTAAAAAATGTAGTAATGGTTATTAAAAATAAATGGCAACACTTGTCAATAAAGTTTCTTCTGTTAATATCAGGTAACTGCATTCGTTAATGAACTAACAAAATGAAAAAAAAAAATGTATTAGTTAATTTCAACATTCAGTAATACATTATTAAAATCAAGTTTTTATTTTTATTTTATAATAATTGTATTCTGTTAATATTATTTAATATAATTGTGCTATTCTTAACTGACAATGAAAAGTTATACCTTTTAAGTAATTTTAAAATGAATAAATAACATAATTATTGTTTATTGTTAGTTAAGGCATTATTCTAAATAATTACCAAATGGTGATTAGAATTACCAAATTACCAAAGAATTACCAAAACATGGTGAACATTTTAAAATAAATATTTAGGGAACCTAAAATTCAATTTAATTTAAACCTAAAATCATTCATATAAATTTAAATCTACAATCACAGCCTTTTCTATAAATATGGATATGTGTATATGTGCGCTGCTCTTTGTCTGTAACATGGAAGCCCTGGAAAAGTCATTCAAATCTGTTACACTGGCTATAAAAACCTTTAGAGTCTTTATAAATAAATAAATAATAACAGCTTTTATCCACTGGATCAAATGTTTAGTGGCACCCCCAAGTCTGGCGGCGGAGGGGAGACGCAGTTCAAGGGCAGTGGTTCACTAGAGGCCTCCACACAAGCTATTGAATGAATAGAGCCTTGCTTACTCACCCTGCCTCTCCAAGCCTATTCTTCTCCATTCGCTTCGCCAGCGCAATAAGCCAAGTGCTAAATTTAGCAACAGAGCACACTATTTTTAGACCGCTACCATTTTTTGAGACATTTATTAGGGGAAGGATACTAAAAAAAACTCATGCATGCACACACACACACAGACCCACATCACACACACTCACACAAACGGAGGGAGGAAGGGGGAGAGGGAGGGGGCTCCTAATTTGGACACATCTGAAATGCACTCATTTTTAAAGTGTTGCCGTAGATGCTTTGCAGCTGTTTCCAATCAGAGGGAAGTGTAGAGAAAACATGAGAGATTTAGACCGAGTAACGGAGAGAACGAGAAAGAGAGGCAAAACAAATGCTCTCAGTTCTCCTCGCTGACGTCCAGCAGCCATGTGGCAGAAGTTCAACAAGTTGTTCTAAAGCTGTGGGGTCAAAATGCTCTGGACTGGTGCTGCTCCTCACTGAATGAGTGATGAGATCTGCTTTGAAGGCTGGTGAGACGCCTCAAATACGTGTCATATTTTACAGTTATTTTTCAACGTCAAGAATGTGGAGAAATTTAAATCTGATGATGATATGATATGAAGACTTGAGTCTGAAAGTAGCCAAATCATTCTATATATATATATATATATATATATATATATATATATATATATATTCTATGCTCACCATGAAGGCTGCATTTATTTGATCAAAAATACAGTAAAAAGACGGTAATATTGTGAAATTCCATCTTTAATTCCATTTTTAATTTTAATAGTTTAATATATATATTAATATATAGTGCTTCTAATGTAATATATTTTAACATGAAATCTATTACTGTGATGGCAAAGACTATGTTGTAACATGTTATAAATGCCACTTTTGAACAATTTAATATGTCACTGCAGAATAAAAACACTTTTAAACAGTAGCTAGCAAATACAGCAATACGAAGCAATATATGTAAACCAGTAAGGTATATGTTTGTAATCCATTATATAATTTCAGTTAAAACACTTATAATGTGTTACAATATACTTATTTATATCTAAAGTATCAAGTAAGAATATTAAAGTTTACATTTATACTTCACATACTGTTTGTGACGCATTGTTCATCTCCTCCTCAGTTGACTTGCCTATGTCACGGGTTTTATTTGCTTTACTAGACAAAGCCCCTTCTGAGTTTAATGACAAATTCTGGCAAAAACATTGAGATTGAACATCACTCGGTTCAATTACCATAAACTTACTGACTCTTCGCGTGAGCCGTTACTAGCATGTATGTGAGTGGTGGTAGATTATGGTGACACACAAATATTTCCCTCTATCAGATGTATGTTTATTTGTAAGAGGACACAGTTATGTCAGTGTATTATGTCATAGCAGGCCTTTGTAAGTTAAATAAATGGTCATTGAGTCTCAGCGCTAAGAGAAAATCGCTGTAGGCTAATGTTCTCTCTGATCTCTGATTACTCAAACCAATAAGAAAGAAAGTCTTTTCAAAACACAACTGAGGGAATATTCCACTGGAGCAGCCTGCTAATGTGTAAAGTCCTTACGAGAAAAATATCCTTTAATTAACTCTTTACTGCCACTTTGAAGAGAAATGAAAATGAAATTCAGTTAATTAGTGTACCTTGTCCACATTAAGCATTCTCCGAGATGTTTAATGAACCTGTGTTGATCTTAGTTTTTTTTTTCCCTTTCTCCTTCTACTTTAAACAGATGCAAGTCGAGAGAAGGCTGACGCCTGCAACCCTTCTCACACATCTCAGCACACGGCAACACATATGAGGGTGAAACATCGTGAGGGAGCTTTGCGGAATCTCATTAACCAAGCAGGTAGTCATTAACAGTGTGACCTTTGGAAATAATCACCAGCCTCCCTGCCTGTCGCTCTCTCTCTCAGTTTGTCTCCCGGTGCTTGCGGCTAAACGCGCTCCTTTCTATTGCCGATTCATTCAGAAGTTGTGGCGCTGAGAGAAGAGAGAAGATTAAAAGGTGGCTGTTCAGATAAAGCTAATCTATGATGGGATGGGTTTGGCAAACTCTCTCTCAAGTGTTTGTGTCCTGTTCACACGACCGCTCCATGTGATTCTGGGAGTGTTGACAAGAGTAAAGCATGCAGCCACAACGTGCTTCTTTTCTTTCATAGTCATGCTAATCTCTCTTGGTTTTGCCTAATCTTTAATAACTGTGCCTCAAAAAAACGCAACATTAGAGCAGTGATTACTAATGAATACTTTTTATCCAGTGACATTACTCAATCATTTACTGGTTTTGTAATTAGTAATAATTTTGCATTTAAGTAATAAAATGTTAAACAAAATTATATATTATATAATCGTGTATTATATATAAACTATTATATTACATTTACAAGTATTACATTTACATTATTCTTTAATTTTCTATAATAAAACTGTTATTTAAAATGTTAAATGATAGAACATTTTGTAAATGTTTTTATGTAATATATTATTTTGCATCATTCATTTACTGATTCTATATAATATAACAAATACATAAAAAATAATAAAATGCATGTATATAATGTTTTATTTATTTATGTTTTTTAAATGCTTTATACTGTTTAATTTTTATATTTTATAATTCATTAATTATTTCATGTAATATAAAATTAAATTGAATAATATTGAAATAGAGACTTTGATGAGTATCAGTGCAAATGCAACTGTATTGTTGTAAAAAAACAATAAACAAAACCAAAACCAACTCAACTGAGGTCTAATGCTCCACACACGCTGGGAAACTGGTCTGGTGCATTATGGGAAATCTATGGCGGTTTAAGTTTTAAATCTCCTGCGAAATAAATGCTGCATTGCAACTGTGGCAGCAAATGAGAGCATTTTGACAACCAAACCATGTTGTTGTGTTTGTGTTGTTTTTTCCCCCCCTGCTAATCTAAAACTAGATAATTTTACCTTACACAAGCACTCGTAATTTGTTCTTTCTTCATGACTTAAGGTGTAATTATCTGGACCTTCCCACCTTTTGTCTAGCCTCAGATGTTAAGACGTAGGAGACTTTTAATGAGTTTTTGTATATAAGCTAAACATGCTAAGAAGGGTGCTTCGATTGAGGTACAAAGAGCTATGTAAAAACTGAAAAAAAAGAGTACAACGAACAACTAACACACTTGTTAATTTGTCTGATCCTGTTTTTTTATGAATCAAGGTCCCAGTTAATTACGAGTCTATCACCATTTTGTCTTTGAAAAAAAAAATCAAAGTGTAAATATAATTTTTACAGTATTTTTTTTATATCAATCAACAACTGAAAAAGTTTTCATCTCTAGCTTTGTCATATCTCTCTTCTTACATTTATATCTTTTATTACGCAAATGCCAAATTGAGAAAGGCACATCCGTGTACATTTTGGCTGAATGGAAGAATGGCCTGATCTACAAAAGCAGAGATAAAAATGGATGAAAACGGAAGACATAAGCGGAAAGAAAGAGCCAGGGAGAGTAGAGTAGGGTAGAAGAGCCTCTAGCCTCTCATAAACAGAGCTAAAGAGGCTGGGCAAGCCTCTCACTGCCTCTCTCCCAACAACGCTAATTATCAACCAAAGACATGCTAATTACATGGAGCTTTATTGCTAATGTAGCGGGTTGCTCTTCAAGACGCCCACACGCTGCGCCCGGCTCCCCTGCCTCTCCTTATCCTCCCACAGCACCCCACAGGCACTCCAGGCAAAGACAGGAAAGATGTGTTTTCTATGAGTGTGTGTGTGTTTTGAGCCCGTTTAAACAATGCTAAATCCCTGTATGTACAGCAGACGGTCCATAGCCGATATATGTGTTTGTCTAACATGTCTCGCACACACACACTACAGCTCAAAGCTGAACTATGGCACTGATACCCCTATGCCGAGTTCCCCCTCCGGCCCACCCCAAGGCCTCGTCCCCATCCTGCCATCACAACAGGAAGTCTGCTTTGTTCCTCTTTACCTCCTACCGCCCACATCCCCTGGCCGTGATGTAACCTAGCAGCAGAAAAACGGGGCCCTGCAGGAGCTCAGCACTTCAGCGTCGACAAATGCAGTTAGGGCGGCATTTTAGCCACCTTCAAATCGATTTCTCCAACACTGAATCTGGCAAATTGGAAAGAAACTCCACTAAAGCTGTTGCTTGGTGATGGGAGCAGTTTGACTCGCTATACTCTTTTTTATTTTCTTTCCACTTCGATGCTTGCATGTGCTGATTTTCTGTCTTCACACGGCAGAGCAAGCCAAGATGTTTAGGATTTGCTTTTTAAGTAGAATGCAGCACTCTGAAGTTGTTCTACAATGTTTAGAAAATAAAAAATATAGCCATTATGAACATTTTACTTTTGTCTTAGAGCTAATTGATAGAGTTTTTGTTAAAATTGTGAGCATGACTCTTGAAAGTATATGATTTGAATTGTAATGTAATTACAAATTAATATATTGCACCAGACCTTAATATTTCAACAAAACCTTTAGGAATAGCTTTCATGGAGTTACAAAGCAGTGCATTTTTTAAAATGCAATTTATGGTTTGTTTTTGGAGTATATCATTTCTTTTCTTTCTTTTCTTTCTTTTTTTTTTGACATGTTGTACTTAATTTGTAGTTATTTATATTTATATATTTGTTATTGTAATTTAGCTCTTTCTTTAAGTTCACGAGTTGTTGTTTTTGTTTTATTTATCATTTAGGTGGAGGCTTTAAATAAGCCCTTTGGGTTTTCTGCCTCTCCCAGCACAGTATATGGATTGTACTTTTATGTTCTGTTTTTATTGTATTTATTTTATTCCTGTGCAAAATAAATAAATGAAACTAAAACAACTAAACAGATATTATTATTTTTACTTTTTGTTGTTTAATATTATAATAACGTATACCATCATATATTATTATAATTATTTAAAATAATACTTTATTTATAATTATATTAACAAATTATTAAAAACAAATAAAGATAATATAATAATAATAATGGTGATGATGATTATTATGATTATTTTTATTAATTTCAAATTCATAATAATTTAACTGACAAATTATTACACCACCACTTCAGTGTAAAGTGGGTCTTCTTTATTCATTTCTTCCTTGTTTCTAAACCACTGGCCATGGAGTGTGGACTGTAATACACATGACATTCAGTCCTCCACGAGATTCTTCATGCATCAAAATGGTAAACCTCATCTAGCACAGCTGCTCAAGCTTGGAGTGCATTTTTGTAATTGTGCCTTGATGCACTGCAGGAATAACAAGCACTTTCTACCTGCCCTTTAAATCTGCCTCAAGCCCTGAGCTTGTAGATGAGGAAAAAACGGTGAGCATGTTGCACACTTTATGGCAGATGAATGAATTTACAAAAATCCATATTTGCATCTGAGATGATATTCCCTAGCACATTAAAACAAATTAAAAAAATAATAATTATAAATGTCACACTGGCTATATGAGATAAATACATACAGAAATACACTTGCTGAGTATGTAAATACATACAAATAAATTATTGAGCTGCAGAGTTACTGAGTGAATTAAAGCAAGTGTAGATACTGCGGAAATGAAGATGGACCACAGAGTGAGCCGGAATGTGACTTGTGACAATATGTCAGTATAAAAAAGGAAGTAGACAGAAAAACATGTTTTGTTTTGTCTGATCGACTCTAAGAGCAAAGAAGTTGGAGTGCACTTAGATTGAGATAAACCCACTTCACAAACTCACCCATAGATCTAGGGATATTAACTTTGTTTGTACGTAGATGTGGACCTGCTGTTGTGCATTGCAAGAGGACACTGTCTTACAGCCCTTAAGTCCTTTAGAGGACCACCTTGTCAAGCCACGTATGTCACCTTTGATTTTTAAGATGTGTTGTGACATCTCAGAAAAGTAGATTACATAAGCAGCTCACTCTGTAACATGCTTTTGGATGTTTGCCTCAAGCTACAATAGCTTAGCATGGCATGGCCTCAGGTTTATGGCAGGAACCCATGGACAACATGTCTCTAAGACCTGAGAGCCTTTAGGAGCATTAAGCTGATTGATAAAATGTAGACATCAAAGCAGCTGGCATTCAAAAAGAACAGAGTCAAATGAAATACAGCATGATACTGGATGTATTTAGTTAGTGTACTTTTTATAATAATAATCAATGGGGTACTGCATGATCTATAGTTCATTGGGTTTCTATAGAGTCTCTCCATGATAAATAAGAAAATAAGGGCTGAAAATAAGAGTGCAATGGCACTATGCACAAGGAATCCTAGTCAAAATCACATGTTAATGATACATTTAGTCTACTGAAACATGACACATCTATCATCTATCAATATATATCTACATTTCCTATGTAACACTCTGTGTTTCATTTCAAACAGCCACTAAATTACATAATGTTTATCAGGTCAATAATCAATGTTTATTCAATTTGTCAGACATGTCATTAAAAAAAAAAAAAAACTATTACTGTTAAAATATTTGGAGTCAGTAAGATATTTTTAATTACTATTTTTAATTAAACATATATACTGTCATGTTGACAGTGTGAGAATGTCAGGTAAGAGTTTGTAGATCTGAGAAACTCACCTCAACAATGTCGGAGTTGGTCCTGCTCTCATGTGGCTCATTGTACTCAGTGTATTTGAGCAACACTTTGTCCATATCTGTGCTGGCATACTGGAACAGCTTGTTAGTACTGTTGAAGATGATGAGGGCAATCTCACAGTCACACAACACGCTCAGCTCATAGGCTTTCTTCATCAGGCCAAACTTTCTCTTTGTAAATGTCACCTAAAGAGAGACAGAAGTGGGGAAAAAAGGTTAGACAAGTCACAGGCTGTACTGATGGCATAGCACAAAGCATTGACTGGTGGCATAAAAACGGAGATGGATGACTCTATGTGTGTTTGCTCAGCGCATTGATGCTCTAAAATATTCTTGACTCCTGAGTTGTCCTAAATACAGTGTTTCTTTGGAAAATCAATGTTACTTTTCTTTCCTTCTGTCTACTTTCCTTTATTTTCCTTTGTGCTCTTCCAAATTATCAGAAAAATAGACAATAGCGTAATAGCTACTTCCTCTCATAAATCAGCTGAAGATATTTTAAAAAGTCTGTTCTTTAACCAAAGGTAAAATACTTATTTCACTTTTGCGTTTATTATTGCATTCATAAGAAGAAAATAGCTTTAATAATTGAAATATAACCTCCAAAATCATGCATTAACCTTTTATTTAAGAATAATACAGTAACACTAACTTTCTTTGACCACTCTAATACAAAAGTTCAACTGTATAATTTTCATTTCATAATAAAGATTAACCATATTCACCTTAACTAAACTGAAAAAAGAAAGATTGTATTGCACAGAAGACAAATTCTCCTTGCGTGCATCTGTGTGCAGATGCACAGACGTATAAACACATGCACACACTCTCTCGCACACAAAAATCATCGCTGCCACAGAGTGTTTGAGAGGCTGTTAATGACATCTTAGTGCATGTTCTCATCTAAATTAGCAGCATTAAAAATAAGAAGCATCTCTCTCTGACCTCATAGGTTTCATGTCCCTTGAGCATGTAAATGCATTGCTTGAGAAACCACACACAGACACACACACACACACACACACACACACACAGAGCAGCTCATGACAGAGAAGGAACCTTGAGGCCAAACCACTAAACTCTTCATCTGTTTTAAATGTAGCCAAAATGTCCCCATGCACCTGTTATTGTGATACATGTTCACAGCAATCTATATGCCTTTATTTATTGCATAATGAAAGTACATAATATTACAAAATATATTGTGCATGTGACAATCACCAAGAGAATTTGCATGTATTAGCATAAGGTATTACACTCTTCGATGCTGCTAATTTGTTTCCGACGTTGTCAAGGTGAAACTATTTAGCTTATCTGGTATGTTAAATGAAAATAAAATAAAATAAAGAAAGAATGAGCCCTAGTTACATAAGAGAGTAGATAAAGTTCCCTTCCAGGAACTTCGAGCTGCGTCGAAACGCATATGGGAACGCATTCAGCGTGACCAGGCTCTGAATATGATGTGCAATCAGTCAAACAAGGGCGAGGCGTCACGGGCGGGGTGACGTCACGACCAGGAAGCATATAAGCACGTGCTTATATGACTTTTTGTCATTCAGCGAAGCGCTCTGTGTGTGTCAGTCTTATTTACTGTTGTTTGTCCTAGTTTTAAGTGGAAAGCATTCAGTATCGTGCCAAAGCCAAGGGCAAGCTCAGGGGTGAAGCTTTCAGACCACGTTTTGAGTCGTGTGTGCATCCTTGCCCTCGCTATATCACAAGCGAGGACACACACGATTTTTGCGTGGTCTGCCTGGGTGCGGAGCACGCAAAATCGGTCTCCGCACCCGGAGGGCTCTCTTCGAGAAGGGAGCCTTCGCGAGCTCCCCACGCGGTGCCGGTCCCGTTGCTGCCGAGGCAGAGCGGCGGCTGCACTCATGGGGCTCGCAGGCTGATCTGGCTGGCGAGTGTGAGACGGGCATGTCCTTATCTCCTCCCGTATCCGCCAGATCTGGCGCCCCGTCTCTCGGTGTGGAAGCTGTCTCTTCGCCCGAGACGAGGGCTTCGTCTCTCTTCCTCTGAGGAGGTTGATGTGACGAGCGTTCACGAGGTTTCGCCGCCTCTGTCACCCCAATATGATATAACTATGAGCTTTGTAAGCTGCAGTGTTTGCACAAGCATAAAATGAATAAAGCCGGTCCCGCTTCTGCCTTTAAATCAGAGAGAAAAAAAAGGCAGAGCGGCGGCTGCGCTCGCGGGGCTTGCAGAGAGAAAAAAAAGAGAGAAAAAAGGCTGATCTGGCTGGCGAGAGTCAGACGGGCATGTCCCTATCGAGGTGTCGAGATCGCGGGTGAAATCTTTTCGTCCCGGCCATTCGTTCCCGCTGGAACTGAAAGAGCGCGGGTATGCGGCGATGCCGCGGGTTGAACAGACGCTTGCGAGCTATCTGTCTCCCTCTACGGCGTCGCCTTTGAAGGCGCCTGCTCTGCTTACAACATCTTTGGTGGGCAGAGGGTATGCGCGCTCTCTAAACTCAGGTGGCTGCTGGGCGGGCACAGCCTCCTCTGCATACCAGCTCCTCGCGCAAAAGGTCCTGACGGGCGAGCCCCAGGACCGCGGAGGGCGACCCCTACTGGGGTGGAGTGGCTTGCACCGCGGCACTCGGTGACCACTTCACCTCGGTGCCCTCCAGGGACTTGTCTGCTGACCCTGCCGCTGTTCCAGGGCACAGCCGGTCCCAGCGAGTATATTTCTCAGGTTTGTCCGCCCGGCAGCGCGGAGCCGAGAAACTCGCCTCAGCCGCCAGATTACGCGTCTCATTCCGGTGCGCCGCATCGAGACAGCGGTCTGGCCGCTTCTCTGAACCCAGAGGTCAGTCTCGAGAGACTGATTCCCTTAGAAGATCATTGGGCAGTGAGCTGCAGAATGTGTCTCTTTGGGTCCTGCCTTGCAGGGTCTGGTTCGTTCAGAGGTCCTGACGGGTGAGCCCCAGGACTACGGAGGACGACCCCTACTGGGGTGGAGCGGCTTACACCCGGGAAGGCTCTGGTTTTGGAACAGGAAGTTGGTACTTTGCTGAGGAAGGAAGCCATCGAGTTGGTTCCTCCTCACGAGACTCAGTCTGGTTTCTACAGCCGGAACTTCATTGTTCCGAAGAAGGATGGAGGGCTGAGGCCCATACTGGATCTGCGTCTACTGAACCGCTCAGTCAGAAAGCTGAAGTTTAGGATGCCTACTATCAAGCAGGTCGTGACTCAAATCAGGTCCGAGGACTGGTTTGTCACGATAGATCTCGAAGACGCATATTTCCATGTTTCCATCCTTCCTTCTCACAGGAAGTTCCTGAGGTTCGCCTTTGGGGGCAAAGCGTACCAATATCGGGTTCGTCCCTTCGGCCTAGCACTTTCACCCCGCACTTTCACCAAGTGTGTGGATGCGGCACTGGCCCCGTTGCGGCTTCAGGGCATCCGCATACTCAATTATATCGACGATTGGTTGATCCTCGCTCAATCAGAGCGGTTGGCGGTTCGGCATCGAGATGTCGTTCTCGCCCACATGAAAGAACTGGGGTTGAGACTGAATGCCAAGAAAAGTGTGCTTTCTCCGGTTCTGAGAATCACTTATCTAGGCGTGGTGTGGGATTCGACCACGATGCAGGCACGATTGTCCCCTGCTCGGATCGAGTCGATCCTTACTACAGTCAGGAGAGTGCGAGAAGGCCAGTCACTCACTGTCAAGCAGTTTCAGAGACTGCTGGGGCTCATGGCAGCTGCGTCCAGCGTGATACCTTCTGGCCTGCTGTACATGAGACCCCTACAGTGGTGGCTCAAGACCAAGGGGGTCTCCCTGAGGGGAAACTCACTCCGCAAGTGTCACGCCGTTGTGTCCGTGCCTTCGACATGTGGAGGAATCCTTGGTTCTTGTCCCAGGGCCCGGTGCTGGGAGCTCCTTGTCGCCGCGTCTCGCTAGCGACGGACGCTTCCCTCACTGGTTGGGGTGCGGTCATGAGTGGCCACCCTGCCCGCGGTCTGTGGAGAGGTTGCCACCTGACGTGGCATATCAATCGGCTAGAGATGTTAGCGGTGTTCCGTGCACTCAAGCACTTCCTCCCAGACCTGAGAGATCACCACGTGCTGGTGCGCACCGACAGCACGGCAGTGGTCTCTTACATCAACCACCAAGGAGGTCTGCGGTCGCGCCCCTTGTACAAGCTGGCACACCAGATCCTTGTGTGGTCCCAGGGCAAGCTCTTATTTCTGAGAGCTATGCACATACCTGGGCATCTCAATGTGGGAGCAGACATCCTGTCGAGGCAGGGGCTGAGGCCCGGGGAATGGAGGCTTCACCCCGAGGTGGTGAAGCAGATTTGGGGTATTTTCGGCCAGGCCCAGGTGGACCTCTTTGCGACTCAAGAGTCAGCACAATGTCCTCTCTGGTTCTCGCTGACCCCTCCAGCTCCTCTGGGACTGGACGCTATGGTACAGACGTGGCCGAGGCTCTGTCTTTACGCCTTCCCCCCGATCGCTCTGCTCCCTGGAGTTCTGGCGAGAGTGCGCCGGGACGAGGTCAGTCTACTGTTAGTAGCACCGTTCTGGCCGGGCCGAGTATGGTTCTCGGACCTGATATCTCTCCTCGACGGCACTCCGTGGGAAGTGCCCGTCAGGAGGGACCTCCTCTCACAGGCCGGGGGCACCGAGGTGCACCCTCGCCCAGAGTGATGGAAGCTGTTAGTGTGACCCCTGAGGGGGCACAGCTCATAGCTTCCGGTCTGTCAACCGAGGTTGTCGAGACCATCCTCCAATCCAGAGCTCCCTCTACGAGGAAACTGTACGCCTTGAAGTGGAGGCTCTTCACTTCTTGGTGCGGGGACCGCCAGCTCGACCCAGTCAACTGCCCCGTTGGTGCAGTACTGGAGTTCCTGCAGGCCCGTTTCTCCGCAGGGGTAACCCATTACACTGTTAAGGTCTACGTGGCAGCTATTTCGTCATACCACGCCCTTACCGGTGGCCAGTCAGTGGGTAGACACCCCCTGGTTACACGTTTCCTCCGCGGTGCGCTGAGGCTGAGGCCTCCGGTACGATCTCGTCCCTACGTGGGATCTGGCTGTGGTTCTGGAGGCTCTGTGCAATGCACCTTTCGAGCCCATTCAGGAGATAACTGAGAGACTCCTCACTATCAAGACCGTTTTCTTATTGGCGATCACCTCTCTGAGGAGGGTGAGTGACCTTCAGGCCCTGACTACTGCCTCTATTCACTTTGCGCCCGGTTCGGCTAAAGTATTCCTCTACCCCCGCGTGGGGTATGTTCCGAAGGTCCCATTGGTCGTTCCACAGCCGGTCGTACTGCAGGCCTTCTGTCCTCCTCCCTTCGGGGAGCCAGACCAGGAGAAGCACAACCGTATGTGTCCAGTGCGAGCACTAGACGCATACATCCACAGGTCCTCCCTGTGGAGAAAGTTGGACCAGCTGCCTGTGTGCTATGGTCCGCCTAGGAGGGGTCTTCCTGCTACGAAGCCCTCCTCTTAGTAGGTGGATTGTGGGTGCCATGGCTTTGGCATACGAGGCCTCTGAGCTCCCCCCGCCGGTGGGAGTCAGAGCGCACTCAACCCGAGGTGTGGCGGCCTCCTAGGCCTTCTGGGCAGGTGTTCCATGCAGGACATCTGCAACGCAGCTGGGTGGTCCACGCCCCTGACTTTCGTTAGGTTCTATGACCTCGACATCCGAGCCACTTCCGGCTCCTCTGTCCTTTCGTCCTGACACCAGGCAGGGACTTGTCAGTCTGGCGGCGTTGGTATCTCGTTCCCATATGCGTTTCGATGCAGCTCGAAGTTCCTGGAAGGGAACGTCTCAGGTTACGTATGTAACCATGGTTCCCTGAAGGGAACGAGACGCTGCGTCACGTTGCCACACTTCCGGCATCCCTGCCAGCGCTTGCTTCATGACTTGAAGCTGAAGCCGGCTCCGCCGCACGTGCTTATATGCTTCCTGGTCGTGACGTCACCCCGCCCGTGACGCCTCGCCCTTGTTTGACTGATTGCACATCATATTCAGAGCCTGGTCATGCTGAATGCGTTCCCATATGCGTTTCGACGCAGCGTCTCGTTCCCTTCAGGGAACCATGGTTACATACCTAACCTGAGACGTTTTTTGTGTCAAAAACTTGTTTTAATTTAAAAATGTGGGTAAAGTCTAAATATAACTTATGTAACATGTAGGAACATTTGAAAGTGGACTGTAAAAGCATTTGTTGTCAGGTAATCTAAAAAAGATACTTTATGTGGAAACATCTAAATGAACTGGTTTAATTCAAGACAAAACATTATTTAATATCACTGAATAATAGCTCATTAAAGGGATAGTTCCCCCAAAAATGAAAATGAATATACTCACTCTCATGTTGTTCCAAACTCATAAGAATTTATTTCACCTGCAGAACACTTTAAAGTTATTTTGAAAAACATTTTTGTCCATATAATGAAAGTCAATGGGGTCATAAATAAACAAACAAACAAACAAACACAATTCTAAGAATGTATTTGTGCCCCACAAAATAAAGAAAGTCATACAGGTTTGGTCTAATATTATGGTGAGTAAATGATAAAATAATTTTCATTTTTGGGTAAACTGTCCTGTCACCACTATTAACAGTTTGAGTACTTGAACTGCATTTCACTGATTTTGTTTGACAGTGTTCGCTCAATCTTCAGCGATTACAGTTACAAAAGATATAGTAGTGATTCTCATCCTGCTGGCCATCCTCTATCATCATATTTCCAGTCATTTATGAGAGAAGTAATGATGTATTGATTATGTATCGTTTTGACAAGATCATTTTGACAAGTTGAACAGGCACTTAAGCAACACAACTGATGTTTTGACAGCTCCCTTTTCTGCAAGATAAAGCCAAAATGAGAGTTTCGAGCTTCCTGAGAAAGCCTCTATAGTGTGGTTTAGCAGTTCTGAGAGGTTTCTTCTTGAGGCTTCTGGAGATTTGGCAAGTGTGACAAGATGCAAAAAAGAATAAGCCAAAAATCTGTCATTTGAAATATTTGACCTCCAGTATGACAGCAGGTCGAGAAAAGAAAATGCTGAATAGTGTGTTTGATGAACACACTTTGAATTTTGTAATTTGAATAACAAATAAAAAAGTTAGTCATTAATTCGCACATCCAAAATAAATGTGGCAATTTGCAGGGCAGTTCTCTGAAAGGGGAAGTAGTATCACACAGATAGTCAGATATGGATATATAAGGACTTTAAATAATCACTGTGGTCAAGCTAACAACTGTGGCCAATGACATCAACACCCACAGTCAAACACTAACACTACATTCTAAAGATACTTCACAAATCCTACAGCAGAGGCTTTTTGCAATGTTATTTATATTCTTTTGATGTCCATAAAATCCATAAAGCTTCCCTATAATTTGACTTTGCTATTAATTTACACAAGTTCAGGTATATTGGTTTTTGTGACTCTGGACCACAAAACCAGTCATAAGTAGCAATTTGTAGCAAAAGCCAAAAATACATTTTATGGCTCAAATTTATCGATTTTTCTTTTATACCAAAAATCATTAGGATATTAAGTAAAGATCATGTTCCATGAAGATATTTGGCAATTTAATACCTTAAATATATCAAAACCTTTTAATTAGTAATATGCATTGCTAAGAAATTCATTTTAAAAAAACTTTAAAGGCGATTTTCTCAATATTTAGATTTTTTTTTTTTTTACACCCTCGGATTCCAGATCTTCAAATAGTTGTATCTTGGCCAAATATGTATATGTATAAATCTCAGTTTCCAAAAATTGACCCTTATGACTGGTTTTGTGGTCCAGGGTCACATGTATGTTAAAAGTGTTAGATGTTAAATGGAGACTCAACCCAAAAAGAAAATTTGGGTTGTGTTCAGTATAAAAAATTTCATCCGTTACTCACCCTCATGTCATCATTTGACTTACAAGATTCTTCAATATATCTTCTTTTGTGTTTTGCAGAAGAAAGAAAGTTTGTTGAGGGTGAGTAAATGTTAAAAGAATGTTTTTATTGGGTTGTGAAATCTCCTATTATGTTTTACCCCCAAAATATGAGTGGAAAATCTGTTTAAAATCATGTCCACTCAACATGAGAGAAATACTCAAATCAGTAGCCTAATAAAAGCTGCTTATTTTACATAAAGTGGCCACCATTCATCACACTACTGAATACTAGCCGAGTATTACTTATTTGATCTCATCTGACGATGAAGAACTCGAAGCAAATTATTTCCTACAAATTATCTTTAAAACTAGTGTTTTGGTACAAAGTTCACCATATATGAAACATGCCGGAATAACGTAGTCACAAGGGCATTAAGTGTGATGTTCTCCCACTTCTCCTGCTCGCTACCTGCCTCCACAATCTCATTCTGTGTTATCTGTGAAGCTCATGAGCCTTCAGCGAGCCAGCATGCTAATTGCAGAAAATACCAGTTGCAACACCTCCTCGATGTGGTGAGAGCTGCAAGAAATGACGGACCATGGTTCGCAACGATTGTGATTTTGTTTCTTCGAACCCTGAACCTGTAGACCACAGAAGTGTGAAGCCCTTATCATGTGAGCACATTCTTTTCATGCATGACAAACAAACTGCCGAGTACATAGACTCGAATGTGCCGTTGTGCACGTAACGGTGAGGTGAGTTTGAACTGTTGTTCAAAGGATTGAGAATCACTTTCTACTGCCAAACAGAAGGAATAAAAGGGAGCAAGGAGAAAAAAAGGTCCGATTCCCAGCCTGAGTTGGTGTGTGTGTGTGCATGTGTGTGAGGGGGAGTCAGGGGGGGGAGGTCAGGAAGCACATTTGTATGCATTTCCTCTCATAACAGGAAGTGCCTGACAGCTTCCCCTTCACAATGGCTTCGCTTCTGCTTCCCGCCTCCAGTGCATTTTTCCCCTGGGGAGTTCCTCTAGAGGACAGAGACAGGGAGGATGAATGTCCATTTGTCACCAACTGCCCCTGCATCATGATCCATGCGACCCACGCACTCCGAAATCTCCCCGCTCACGCTCCATGTTATATGAATCATAATGGTGAAGTCTCACAGTATGGGTTGTAGTGACAATAGACATGTTTACCAAACACAAATTCGCCTCTGTTTCCTTTCCGAACAACTTATATTTGAATGCTAAAAGATGTTAGGAGATGCATTTGTGCTCTGTTTTTTCTAAACTACATTGATAGTAACAAAATATGCGGTATTTAAGCATTGCTTTCAAAACCTTACTGAGCGTCACTTGCTGTAACGAAGAGAATGTTTTGAAGGTCGTCAGTAGAAATATAATAAGAAGCAAAACCTGCATGAAAAATGAAAATGAGAAAATCACTGAATAATGAGAAGAAAAGTGGAATAACAATTAGCGTAAGAGGAACAAAATAATTTTTAGAAGATAAATTCGAAGAGGCGAAATTTGGAGAGATTACACTTGGCGGAAGCAAAGGAATTTTTGAGAAGATGTTGGTGAAGAAGCAGAAAAATAAGAGAGAGCGGGAGAGACAGATGAAAAAGTGAAAAAACACGCTGTGCGTGTTTCTTGAGGAGACAGGCGCAGAGGTAACGATCACAAGAGAAAGGTGGGAATCGTAGAGAGGAGGGCAAGGGGTGATGGGATACCCAGAGGGCCTCATTATTTTCTTGCTGTTAATTTTACTCAAACTGTTTTACACCTTTCCGTTGTTGATTGGAGAGACGCCTCTGTTGTCATGGGTGGCTGAATCAAGCTCCGTCTCCATGCCATCACACCATCATGAGGCAGAGAAGAAAGAAAGGTAACAGAAGCCTACAGAACGTGTTGTGCCTGCATTTGCCAAGTCAGTTAGAGGGGTGAAAACCACATCTAGTGCATGCTGAGTGCCAATTAATGTACATACTTTTGAATGATCTTCTATCACAGAATGCTTCCAGAAAACGGATTTCTAACACAGAAGTAATGTGTGGCAACTGTCCCTTTCTACTGAGGAAAATCCCAAAATCTTTGCAATTGTTCTTTTTGCTCTTTATAGGTTAACACCGAGCTCATATCAAAGTGAGTTATCGTTTCCTTCTTGTCCCATTCAAATAAAAATGGAATAGAATAAATCAAAATGTACTATACACTACCATTCAAATGTTTGGGCCACTTTTGAATGTTTTTGAAAGAAGTCTGTAATGCTCATCAAGGCTGCAATTATTTGATCAAGCATAGTGTAAAACAGTAATATTGTGAAATATTATTACAATTTTAAATAACTGTTTTTATATGTATATTGATCTGCTATTTAGATCTGTTACTTTTGATCAATTTATTGTATCTGGACTGAATAACATTATTGGCCTCTTTTGAACAGTACATATTATTATTGAATGCTGAATCTGAGCATCTGAACTCCTAGAAATGTATTTTTTCCAAGTAAGCAAATGTTTCATCACCTTTATTTCATCACCAATATCAGAAATCCACCATATCCCACCCTAAACTTGCTATTGCAGCCTTTGTTGTCATCATATAGCAGATGAATCAGCATTGACACTAGTTCCAAACTATAACAGACTAAACATAATTTTATTTTAATATAATTATTACACAGATTTATCTCTCTCAAACGTGCCTGTAAGTGTATGCTGTGTATTCAGCAGTGTGAAAATTAGACAGTAAGCATGCTCTTGTTAGCGATGTGCCTAACACTTTTATGACACAGGGGGTCCTTTCATGTGACGTGCCCAGGAAAGTGTTTGAGTGGCTGGGGGGAAGAAAGCCAGGCTCCTCACACTGATGCCCTCTGTCTAAGCTTCTGGGCAGCTAGTCAACGCCAGGGAGGCCTGCTGGAGGTGCCTTGCTCTGTGCAAGTGTTTTCAGGAGGTGGGCTACGGAGCCAAAGTGGCCGCCCAGGGCGACTGAGGCCTTGTGCCCATAAGCATGGCGCCAGAAGCAGGGTGGGCCGTAGGGAAGCTGCCAATCTGGAAGAGGTGATATCAGCAAGGAAATGATGGAAGACGACAGTTGAGCCAAATATTTTTGAGCATTCTTATGCACTGAGTAGGTTTTAGATTTTTACAGTATATCCATTTAGTATTTAAGGTTATATCATATACTTTCACCTTTTTTATTTAGTTTATCCTGCCTTGTTTTATCAACAAATCAGGGAAATTGTATAAATAAATGTTAACATGTTGATATGGGAAATACAAAGTAGCCTATATGCAATTATATCAAAAAATCATTTCATATAGACTACAGTTCAAAAGTATTTTTTTTAATCCAAAACGGATAAATTTATTATTAATTAATCACAGTTTTCACAAAAAAAAAGAAAAAAGAAAAAGAAAAATTGAGCAGCACAACTGTTTTCACCATTTGCATTTGCATGAAAAGAGAGCAAACATTTCAAGAATGTCGAGCTTAAGGTAACACCATTGAAACAGTCTGATGTTTATTTGGCTTCAGTATGGAAAGATTTCCTTAAAGAGGAAGTGAAAATATGCACAGCCCCAGCCACGTCTTCAACACATTAAGAGCTAGAGGAGAGAGAAATAGCAAAATAGAAAATAAAAAACCCTTTGTAAGTCAAAGGCCCTCCATTCTTGTCTTGTGATGTCTGTCTTCATGCTTCACTTGTAATACAAAGAAGCAAGTTGTTTGCCACAGCCCGAGATGAATGGCAGCAAGAGGACAAGAGTCAATGATAACCCCTGTGCCAGCTGTCGAACATGGCATATACTCTATAAATACACAACAATTTATGATGCACTTTTTCATCAAAGCATCTTCTGACCAAAATCTCTTTGGAGAATTTATGAGCATATTCTTATCACTTTGCAAGGCCACAGTAGGTTTTGGCATTGGTTTTCATTAAAGTTCTTGACATATGGATAACGATATGGTCATACTAGACAGTAAGCATGCAAAATGATGACCAATTATGACCAAAAGGATAAATATCATGGTCAAGGGCTTTTGTGTCTATTAAGTAATACATGATAAATAATTAGAAGAATTTAGAATGTTAACATATTTGATCTACTCTACTGTCCTGAAACATTGCAATCGTGCAGATTGAAAATTTACCTGAGCCAAGAGGTCAAACCCACATAGCGTGATGCATCTTAAGTAATTTTATATAGTATGAAATGCTTAATTTCAACCATATTTAAGCAAACTGGTCAAAAGGAAATAAATGTCCTTGTTTGTTTCTTGGCCCTCCCTTTCTTCTTTTCTATCCCAAGACCTGAAAATCTGTGGCATTGACTCTCATCAGGTGTCCTTCCTGTATCAATCTCTGATCTTGAAGTCTGGTTAAGGGGGAGTGAGAGAAAAGAGAGGGAGAAGGAGAGGAGAACAGAGATAACACCAAGACAGGATGCTCTCTGTGCAATCCAATAGCCTCGTCAAAAACATCCTGACCTCAGCCCCCCTCCTCCTTCTCTCCGTTTCTTTCCTCCTTTCCTTTTTATCTTTGCTTATGATTAGACATTCTGTGTCTCTGAGCACTGAAAGTAGAAAATAGTGCAAAAAAGGTTGTGTAGAAAAGGAAAATTCTGTCATTATAGACTCATGATATTATCTGTGAATAAGACAAAAATCTATATAATGGCAGTTAATAGTCACTTATTGTGCCAATCTCCCCCCTATAAAATAAATAATACTAAATAAAATAAAATAATTAAAACAATAGATTTATGTGGGGGAAAGAATAAAATATAAGCCATCATCTTATATTATTTCCTTTCCCTCAGCCATAACTCTCAAATCAAATATATTTTAAACATTAATGAGATCAAATATCACATTTTATGCTTTTTGTTCTTTTTAGAGCTTGACGTATATGAACTGTCATTATGCGAAAAGAGCTGCATAAAAAGCTGCATAAAAAAAAAAAAAAAAAAAAAAAGTTGAATTCAGTAAATAATGAAAAAAATGTCCTTTCTGGGTGAACTATTCCTTTAAGCAAACGTAAACTCACCAATATGACTTATTTTTCATATGCATAAACCTTTGAAATTCGTACATGTTTATGTTATTTTAAACTCAGAAGCAAATTCAATATGATGCCTCGTTAACCTTAAAACTTGTTGGTTTTTCAAAATAAACAGAAACAGAGAACAGAGAAGTTTCTGGTTTGAGAAGTACCTTGACTCATTCTTTCAGCGTTTGGCATGAGTGCCCACATGCATGTGAGCCTCTGGATTCCTCAAGGGGGAGAACTTACTCAACCCACAAGTACTGAATGACTAATGTC
Organism: Barbus barbus; assembly: GCF_936440315.1. NCBI lineage: Eukaryota > Metazoa > Chordata > Actinopteri > Cypriniformes > Cyprinidae > Barbus > Barbus barbus. The sequence goes on along the minus strand of NC_136734.1, from coordinate 21,465,872 downwards.
ACTGTGCCCCCTCCGTCTGCTCCGGCTGACACGCCCATTACTTTCCTCACCCGTTTTTTTCTCTTTTTCTCCTCGGGCCCTCACACTATCTTCAATAATTGATCAACCCACCCAAGGTCCAGACAGCAGCCATTAACTGCAGCAGTATGGTCTCACTCAGTCATATCAACTGTTAGCCCTTTTCCCAAAATCACATCTTTTTTTTTTTTTTTTCTCCAGACCAGACTGAGGAACTACGAATGTCTGTTTCTGTGACAAAGTGTCATCCTGTGAAAGGATGTGAGGACTCTGGTTGACGTTTCAGAGTCACGTTACGATACAGAAGACAAAGAGAAAAACCTCAAACTAGTCAAGGTTACTTTCTGCCAAACTGCTTTCCAGGTTTTCCACTTTTTTTCCATAAGAGGACAAATGTTAATGTCAAACCTAAAGAACATTTATTGATCTTGCAGTAAAACAAGCGTCTATGTAACTGGCACCAATACGATCAATACAACTACAGTATCTGCTATGCATAATATCTGCCTGTTTTTGTGTGTTCCTGACTTGATTCTGTTTCACAGCCAGAGGAATGGAGATACAAATGTTTTTCTAATTGTTCAAATGTAAATGCATTAAGATAATTTTTTTTAAGTCAAATTAATACAATTATTATTATGTTTTTGATCTTAGTGCCTAAACTAGTCAAAGCTGGGATTTTGGGCACTTGGTTGCTGGTTAGGAAGCTTTGGAAGATTGGGAGACCTGCAAGACCAGCTTAAAACAGCTATTTTTAAGCAGTTATTTTTCAGTAGTTATGAATAATAAAAAGTTTCTCTCATTGAATACAATTTATTTTATTATGAAGTGATGAACAGGATCTCAGTGATCTGAGAGCCAAGTTGAAGAGGAAAACTCCTAGCTGAGGCAGGAAGGCCCCTCGAGGGCCATCTTCTACCTCTGTGTTGACTCCACCTAAAGCCCTGAAGCATGTGGCATCATTCCACCATTGCCATCCCTGCGTGTTTGTGTTCTCCACCCACCCTGCCCCTGCTAAAGTAATATTCCACAGCCATAAGCGAGAGGTAGCGGCATGCGAGGACGCCAACAATTAGCGTGCACACACCACCTACTTGGTCTATTTTGGTTTGAAATAACCCATCAAACTTCTGTGAAGGAAGTTGTCTAGAGGTGGTTTTTGGCTCCTTCTGGCCAGTGTGACTCACCTGTCTGTTGCGTTCATCCATAATCCGTGTGATCTGAATCTTTTTCCTCCCCATTGTCCCCGTCTTTTCGTCTCTCTCTTTCTCCAATGAACTTTATTCTTTTGTCCCTCTGTTTTTGCTTGCTTTTTCTTCAAACCAGGCTTTCTTCTCTCGACTTCCTCCGCTCAATTCAAAGATTCCAGTAGCTGTACCTGTGAAAGGCAGAGAGAGAAAGGCATTAAGTCAGATGAAAAATGGTAAAACCGCAGCGCTAAAAAACAGGGAAAGGCAGAGTCTGAGCCACATGGGACAGCAAATAAAGACAAAAGAATCTGCGGACGATCCGAGGCAGCGCTGTTTTCTGCCATCAATATCATGCAAATCAGATTCTCACACTTCGGCTGCGACTATGAGGGTAGACAGCACTGTCATGCTCTCTCTGCAGTCACAGAGTATTTGACAGTGTTTTGGAAGTGCCACAAACTTAACAGCTCTAATCATTTGCAGTGGAACGTTTACTGTCGCCCGAACGACAAGCAGCGCTACTTTCCTAAACAACACTGGTGTAACATTGCACAGAATTGTCACTAGCGCGCCGAATGAACACATTGGAATTGCCCTTTTAGCTGAAAATTTGTGTGAACGCAACAAAACTGTGTGTGGCTGATGATGAGATGAGGCTTTACCATCCATAAGATCTGAAGAAGAACCTGAATGGAAACGTGGGCATCCTAATTTAACCCGCTCTAGAATATGATCCCGTTGTCAAGTCGCGGCTTTGCTCGGCTCTCCGTCTCTCAGGGAAAAAGGTGTGCGGGGCCTTTATCGGGCCCTCCTGCTGTGCTCTTTCTGCTTTTGAAAGGCTGCCCTCACCCGAGAAGCTAACCCAGGCTTTCTATAAAGTGCTCACAGCTCAGATCCACACCGCGCGATCACAGAACACACGTGTGTGCGCGCGCCGGTGTTTGTGTGCATGTGCGCACCTCTTTGGTGCTGTAAAGTAGGCCAACCCGATTCATCTCTGGGAGGAGCGGCAGAAGTGTTGTTGTGTTTTATTCTGACAGTAGAGGTGATAACGTCCCTCGTTATGCAAATGAGCGTCCCATTATTTAAGCTCGCTGTAATGCAGTAAAGCTGTCAGTGGTGTCACGTTAAAAGCCCTCCATTGCTTTCTCTTTATTCTCCAGCTCTTTTTCTTCTTTCTGAACCAGATTTCACCTGCCAGAGCGAGCGAGGAACATTGATGTAGATACACCTAAAGGATACGCTGCGCTTCTAAAGTCTATCCGCACTGCCATGCTGCTCTCATTTATTAATAATCAAGTGTTTATGGGTGGAGTAGGTGTTTTAAAGCGTTCCAGAGACTTTTTCATGTCATCTGAGTAGAACCGCAAGCAAACTCTAATTTCATTGGCTCAGATCCATCTTCATTTCATACAGTGCGGCTAATTTATCAAATTCCGCACTGAATTGTTGGATTCTCTCGGTGTTGTTGAAATAGAGTTGTTAAATACATAGTTTTGCCGCTACAAATACAACCTTGTCCTGATATGGATATAATTTATTTTCCATTGTCTCTAATAATAGCTGTGAATAAGTTACACTCTATTAGCATACAAACATCAGCGCTCTGTACTACACCAAGAGCTGTTAGCTGGACTGTTAGCGAGCACGTCTTAGCGTATAAGTGGCGAAATCCGAAGTGGCTTGATGATTGTTTAGAGGACCACTGTAAAAGACATAAAACAAGGAGCAAAACAACTCAACTACAAGCTGGTGATAATGACTGGACACCCGTGTAAATATTTACTCATCGTGCAGCCAGCAGACTTGGCGAGTGCGGTTTCACTGCTCACATTTTGAAAGCTGATTAAGTAGTTAACTCAATCAAAACAGGGTCTATGGCTGCGACTCAAAGAGCAACTTCCTCATTGATAACGACAGGTCTGTAATTCCTGATTCAACCGTGCCAGAGTCTCAACGTGGACCTTACATAATTTTAAATGCCTTTTAATGGGCTTCATCTGGACACTGACTCATGTTTACAGTGGCACCAACAACTGAAATTAATGAAAGTATGAATTTTATAGCGTTAGATAACAAATTACTAAACCTGTAGACATGTAAAGGAAACATGCTTTAACTTTTTAAAATATTTAACTTTTTATCTAACTATTTTTTATCTATCTATCTATCTATCTGTCTATCTGTCTATCTGTCTATCTGTCTGTCTGTCTGTCTGTCTATCTAAAACATAAATGAATGTGTTGGTTTGATTATTATTATTTTTTTTATCTAAAGCATATAAAGATAACGGGCAACCTGATTCAGCCTCAGCACAACCTCTCACTCTCCCTTCACCTTGTACACCCTGGCCACCCCACCTCCCCCATCTCTTTCTTTCCATCATCCCCTCCTTCACATGTACACATGCTCACACTCATCTGCTTTCAGATTACCACAGATGAGCACAATCCAATTTACACCAGTAAAGCCGAACTACAGCAGACAAGCTGTGGTTGATCAGCTGCCAGAGACGCTTTAGATATAAAAACAGTAACATCGCCGCCACACAAGCACTCATATACAATATATGGCTGAATATGTCTGTTCTTGATGCACAAGTGTGACTGACCCCTGCTGAAAGCAAGGGAGCAAAGACTATGTGTGCGTTTGAGATCAAATATATATGCGTGTGAGAGGGTTTTAGTGTTTAGTATGTGCAATTATGCCAGAGAGAGAGAAAGAGTAAGGCGGAGAGGGACTACTAACAGGCTTTCTCTGCCATGATAAGCCAATTCACTAATCCATAGCCAAAGCATATGGGGAGGGTGAGAGCAAGAGAGAGAGAGACGAGGGCCAGAAAAATCCCTCCCCACAAAGTGAATCTCTGGACAGACTTGGCTTAGTCTGACAGACAGAAGAAAGCCTGGAAGAGGGGTCACCACCAAAGGGCTGAAGGGTCACGGAGGGATGCTACAGGACAGAGAGAGAAAGATAAGACAAGTTAACCCACAACCTTTCTCATTTGATATATTGAGCTCAAAGTAAGAGTACAAAGAGCAAATCCAAGCGAAAAGAGAAAACCAAAGGAGAACGAGAGAGATGTGAGCAGGTCTCTCTTGAGGAAAAGGAAGAGAAGCTGCCGTCCACCCTCCCATCTGTTAACCATGCCTCTCTTCCTCAGCCACAGAGCACAAGGGCGGTGGGGGAATGAGGAGAAATCATGGGGGAAAAGGAAAGAGAGGTAGGGGCGCTGACACTGGGATGTAATGAGGTGCTGTGTGTTTTTCTCTCTTTAGTTCTGTTTCTCTCTGCCTTTAAGAAATGGAACTATGAGGGCAATGGGTAAGTTCATAAACAGCCAGAATTCTGGGTCGGCTCGGTCCCTAGTGTTCCACCGGAAAATAAAAAAAATATTTTGCACGCAATTGTATTGTCAAAGTCCTAATAAAGTGAATATGACTTCTTCTCCATGCTCAGCGATATAATTTAGGTAGAGGAAAAAAAGAAACAAAGCAATTTTTTATTTCTCTAAGGGGTCTTGCGTTGAGAATGAAAAATTATTAAGATGCAAATACCATGAATTATATTTGTAAGAAAGTACAGAGACCATATCTAATAATGAAACACTTGTTTTGATGAGATACACAACTCTGGCAGGTTTAAATTTTATTGACATCTGGCGCAATCTGTGCGGAACAGTGCAGCGGTACTTGACTCCCACCACATTAAAGTCATCTGTACGTTATTATTACAATCAGACAGGAGCTGATCTTTTGAGAAATTGACCTCAGCACAATGTTGCCACCCTTCGTAAACTCTCTGGCTTCCACTTTCCCTCTTTTCTTTTCTTCGCAGCACATCTGCAAGACATTTGGTACTAGCGTGTGTTTGAAAAAAGGGCAGTATCCTCTATCCTCGTGGGGAAATGTGGTTGCGAAGATTTGAAATAACATATTACGGGGCAGAGAGTAAACCTTTTAGGAGGTGCATGATACATTAAATAAACCCTCACTCTTTTAAAATAAACTCCCATTTCCTTGAAGAGGCCAAAAAACTATTTTCAATATGTCTTCCGAACAATTCCAATACAAAGGCACGCTTTTGAGCCTTGAGACTTTTTTACACATCTTGATCCTAAGAACTTTTAATGTTGTAATCCTCAAAACTAAATAAATACTGTTATTTACACTCAAGTTTTTTTTTTTTCAACACACATATTCATGGAGCTGTGGCTGTTTGGTTTGTGCTTAAGGAGGGGCAGGGAGCCCATAGCGAGAGAGTTAACAGCCTATTGTCTGTATAAAGTCATTATGGGCAGTGCTTCTTAAGTGTGGCAACGTCTGCCTGAGGGACAAATCTGATGAGTGCCCATAAATCTCAGCTGTGGAAAAGACACAGGATGGGTGACCTGATCCTGAGATCTGGTCAGTGTGGGAGGGACCCCAGTAATGCAGATCATAATGAGTGCTGGTAAGGTTGGCATACAGAATTAATTTTTTCTTCGCATGTAGTTTTTAAAATTTTGAATAAATGGTACAGATTTTCTGCGCAACCACTATAAGTCTCAACAGTAATGACTGCCTGCTAACCAAAGACAATGATTTGATGCATCATAAATAAACAGATCTATTTTTTTGCAGGATTTTGTTAAGAAAAAAAGTGAGAATTTTTTTTATTTCTCTACAAAAAGAAAACATTTAAAAGGATTGTTAAACTGTATGAGAATTATTTCCAATAAATATAAAAACATAAATTAAAAAGTTATTCTCCTATGCACAAACAGAAAAAGAATCTTATGTTGAGTCCTTATATGATGCAAATCATTTGGCATATTGCTTAACCAGTTTAAAGTTAGTCCTGACATTTGGACTTTTAGTGCAGAAAAGCAGTTACACAACACATTTAATTTTAATTCCCTCTAATTTTCCCTGACTGTATTTTGAATGCAGTCAAAACACATTAAAAGCTACTGTAAGACACACAGTCTGATTACAGTAAGAGAGCATCAGTGTCTATCTGGGTTCCTCCATGGTCATCTATACCCCCAAGACCCCCCCCCCCCCCCACTGTATGACTTGATAGAGACAGGAAACATACACGCACACAGAGAATGGTGGATATGACATCAGAAGCCACAGACAATCAAAGGTGTAAAGGTGCTTCCTTTCCTAAACTGTTCCAGCATACACAAAATGGGAACCAAAACTCCTGCGCTTCCTTCTCCAGGCCAGAAAAGAAGAAAAAAGAAGAGAAGAATAGAGAGAAAAAGAGTTGAGGGCTTGAGCCACAGCTGACTGTAAACAAACGGCCTTGACGCAAGCCCTGATAAAAAAGTTTTTTTGGTTTTTATTTGTTAAGCACTGAAGGCCAAAACTTTAATGACAAGGCTTTACCAACATACTCACAGCAGATATGGTCGACAAATCACGGCATCCACACCATTATTAGATTTCATCACACAAAACAACCTCATTATGAGATAGTAAAACTGATTTCACATCTTATTTTCCAAACCATTCAAGTCATTTGTTTCTTCATAAACTCGTTTCAACCCAAATAGAAAAAGGGCACAGATGAAAAGAGACGTTTTTTTTTTTTTTTAAATGTGAGCTTTTATTACCAAAAGTGTAAAATTATAGATGAACTCCTGTTCTGTTTTTGCAGCAATTAGTGAATAACTCTTTTCAGGTGCTTTGCTAGATTAGGGCAATGGGTGGAGGGATTTATTTATGTGATACAGGGCCCTCTTTCAGGACTCTGTTGAAATACCTTCCCTCTGTCTCTACAGGAATCAACAGCTCATTACTTAAATAGTTCTACAAGTACCTTAAAATAACACGCCTGCCCCTCTGACTTCCAAAAGTTCACCTCTCTTTGTCAAAACAACTAAGAATCTTGGCACAGAATCATGTACGACTAAAATACGACACGCTCTTGTCAGGTATGTGCGTTTACACTGCAATTTGGTTTGAATCCAGTTTCAAATCACAGTAACAATTTTAACTTTAAGTCATTTGTTGAACTCTCCATAGTTTTCAATAGTTATCATATATTTATAATATAGTTATCAATTTCAATTTAATCCAAGTATCTCACAATCTCAAAGACAAAGACTTGGGCTACATTCAAATTTACATATGGATATTTAATATAATAGTAATTACTGAATTTTTAATTAAAGAAACATTTTTAACCATTCAAATACATTCTGAATATGTATGTCATGCATCAAAAATGGTACTACAGCCAACTGCAGCTACAGCTAACTTATTACAACCAACCGGCTCACAATTTTCTGTCATTTTTAAAAATTAAATTAAATTATAAATAAAATGATACATTTATATGTAATGAAAACAATTTGAATTTGACGACTCTTCAGCTCACATCCAATGGTAGTGACCAATGGTAGTGTCCACTTGTTGCAAATTTCAGAATCTCAGTTGATATATTATGTCACCTGAATATAATTTTACTTTTGTGTCATGAATAGCATGCGTTTGTCTCCAAATAATTCAATGAAATGCTTTCTGAATACTTTGTAACAGGAAAGTATGGATATTTAGTGCAAGGTCTGATGAAAAAGCGCTGTACTGTTGGTCTTTATGGTGGCACCTGACCTAGCGAAACAGTGGAAAATAGAATGAAAGAGTGTGAACAGCAGTTGCATCCTTCATGAAGTCAGTAAACAGAGAAGTGTGGCCTGCTAAAGCCAGAACCGGGGAAGGTGAGAGCTGTCTTTCAATGAGCGATTGGTTATTGGCCCAAGGAAAGCATGGCAGAACATACTGTGTCAACTATTACTGAAAGAGGCACGCTGAAGCCAGCTGCTCAGCTGACAGACACATACTGAATGAATGGTGTAATGACTGATCACTGTCCTGTTCTGGCCGGTCACCTGTTAGTAAAGAAATGAGGCGAAAATTACAGCGGCTTGGTCTTGGCCAACAGGGTGGTGGTCATGAGATGGACACAAAATGGAGATTGCGTGGATTGCTTTGGGTGGTTTCATCAGTCATTATGCTGAAGACATTACCTCAAAGAATCTCTCAGACTTCTGGGCAAGTTCTTAGTATAGTGGAACAGAGTTAAAGACAGAAAGGAGAACTGAAATAACGTCCAACTACGTTAGCATGTCAAAAAAAAAAAAAACAGAAAGATAAACAGACTCGTTTACATGACAGCCATTTAATTTAATTTAATTAACAATGACTATAGATACGTTGACTATGACTATGTTCACACCTTCAGTGTTCGAGATGAACAAACAACCATATTTACTAACCGGTTTTCATTTTATTCTGTTCATACGTCATCTTTCAGAAATGGATTGCATAATGTGGGAATTAATAACTGTGGTCAAACCACTTTTAATTGTCAATACACCTGTAACTATAATGCTAGAGACTAAAGTAGATGCCAATTATGGCGACTTACACAGCACAAAGTTATGATTGATATGACATTATAAAAAAAAAACCACACACACAAACTTACAGTGGCTCTCACATTGTTTTTCATGACAGGCAACTATTTGGTTAGCTCAAGTTCAACTGAAATTACTTTTAAAATTCTGAAAATATAAAGAGTCACATCATTTATAGAGAGCAGCGTCACTCTCGTTCAAAGCTGAATTGTTTATGAACAGGCATGTTTATGCTAAAACCAGAATGACAAAAGCATTTGCTGGGAAGTGTTGCCTAGTTTAATATTTGGAAAACTAGCGTAGACACAGCAACCACTAATCAGCTGTACACTTCTGGATTCAAATCTGGAAACAGAATTAGATGCTTATTAATTCCACAAAAAACTAATAAAAGGAAAGAAAAGGACCCCCCCCGCCCTAAACTTGTCATCGTCAACAGACAAGGTCTGATATCTTCATCCAAAAAGATTGTTGGCAGAGAATGACAATGTCTTGCGATGTCAGCCATGTTTTTGAGGGTGATAGTTAGGAGAGAAGACAAAGTCATGTGACCTCCCCGCAACACCAGACAGCATGCTCGGATGATCCTCTGATTATTTCATTGCACATTTTTTTATCCCCTCTTCTCCCTCTGTACCATGGCATTCTAATCAGACTAATTAAAAGCTTTGTTCATTTGGAAATCTCCGATGACAATTTGTTTCACTCTACCCTACAGCGGTCCTGTGAAAAGAGAATTAAATTTGATCTTCTGACAGCAATTATTAAACGCTCCCTCCTGGCTTCAATTAAGCCCAGAGGCTAACGTGGCTCACCAGGCAAGAGAGAGGGCCAAGATACTTCCTTTGCCACTTTATCATTGCTCCCTCTCTATCTTTTCTTTGGATTTTTTTTATTCATGTACAGAATCTCACTGCAATGATTTAAAGATTGTTTATGGGAATTTTTATGGTTCCTTCTTGCAATGGCTTGACAAGATGTTGTTTGAAGGGGGAGAAAGGGGGTAAGGTGGAAAGGGGAAGTTGAGCAACCTCTCCGTTCAATCGGCAGTGATTGCATGAAAGTTATTTTTATGATGTTTCAGTAATGATGGTGTAAGAGTCGGCGAGCAGATGTTTGTTTCATTTTCACTGTACTCAAAAGCAAGCAAAAAAGGTTAAAGGTCAGAATAAGATTGCAATATCATCAAATGTGTCACCTCAAATGTCATCTTCTTGTGTGTTTATGTTTAACAAGATGTTTTTTAGGACTCTGCTGCAATACCTTCCTTCTATCTCTTCAGGAATCAACAGCTAATTACTTCATTGGTTCTACATATACATTAATATAGCATGCCTGCCTCTATGACTTTCCCAAAGACCAGCATTATTTGGTTTGAATCTAGTTTCAAATCACTGTCTCCATTTTCTATACTCTCTCTATATAACTCTAATTTCCAGCAATATAAGAATCTCTTCAATCTCAAAGACTACATCAAAATTAATATTTTACTGAATATTTAATGTAATAGTACATACTGAAATACTTTCTGTACACATGTATACCATGCATCCACAATTTTGGCATTGACCCTTGACCTGCACATCTTTTGACCTATGATGTGCTAACAGAAATTGCTAAAATAATTCACTCAGTATTGTTTAAACAAGTACAAGTGGAGAACTTTCTTAGTACATAAAAACTTACACTCAACAGCCTCTCTCTCTCTCTCTCTCTCTCTCTCTCTCTCTCTCTCTCTCTCTCTCTCTATATATATATATATATATATATATATATATATATATATATATATATATATACATACAGTATATTTAGATAGATAGATAGATAGATAGATATTCATAAATTAAATAAAATTATACTAAATCATTAAAATTTAAACAATTTGAATTCGGTTGCTCTCCAGCCCTCATCACGTTAAATTTAGTGTTTTGCAATATGTAGGAATCTCTGTCTCTCCGTTATGGTTGGAAACTTAGCAATGCAAATACACTCTTCTGACTGATCTGTGACTAGCACTGTAAGCAAATGACGTGACTCTGTCATTTTGAAACCTTGCCCCTGCGGTTCTCAAAGCAATATGTCCAAATGACTGTTCACTGTGCCTACACTGACCAGAGAAATGAATTGATAGCTGCCCTAACATCACAAATGCCATTTCTGACACCCCTTGAGGTGACCTGAAGACATCTAAACTGATCACAAAACGCATTTAGATCTGTCAGGGAGAACATCATTTGAAGTTGAAACCCATTCAGCAAGGATGTCCTTCAAAACGTTGACCTGACTCTTTTTTCCCCCCCACATTTCTCTCTCTCATCGGTCCCAAAGCTCTGCGAGGAAACTGAGTAACCCAGATCGGGAGGAAGAGAGCGCGGAAGAGGAGATGAAGATTACGTGAGCCCAGACACTATCTCAAATCTCCTGCTGCAAAATGTTATGCCATTATTCCGCCCTCCCCCACCTTGATTTTCAAGTGATGTCATTGTTCGGTTTAAGCGCAAGTCAATCTGCTTGATTGTTGGAAGCATTTCTGCACTGTTGATATTGCGGATCATTAAACTGTGATTGTTGCAGTTAGCGTTTGTCTAAACATGTGTGACAAAATGACTGGGTTACGCCTATCTCTCTTTTCTCCTCTCTAACGGTTCCTTCTTGAATCACTGCTTCCATTTCTTGGCCTCACTTCCTTTTATGCAGGGCTAGGGATGTCTAGTAAATCGACTAGTTGGAGAGTTGCATGAAGGACTAGTCGACTTAAGGAAGCTTGTATAATTAGGCTGGTTTTGGGTGCACTGAACCTCCATTACACACATTTCTTAAGGGGCCTTCAAAAACAGCTTAATGCACACTGGGGTTTTTGAGTCACGTTTTTAAAAGCTGAGCTATTTTTAACGACATGTCATCCAAAAAAAAAATGCAATGCTCATGGCGGGACACTTAAAAACAGCTCTAGATGCAACTCAACGTCATAGGACTCCCATCTGAATGTGTATGACTGAAGCAACGGTGCTCTAAAGAACTTTTAGATCATTTTTACAGTTTTACTGTGCAAATTGTGTAACTGTGAAATATAGCGCATTCTCAGCATGCTAATAAAAGCATCTCATATATAATATATATATATATATATATATATATACACACACACACACAATAAAATATATATTTAAAGACTTGTATCAAAATTCTAACCACCCTTTGATGTCCTTATAGCTTGGACCTTGGGGAAAAGATAGTCCCAGGCCTAGTTTTGCATATATATATATATATATATATAAGAAATACATATGAAAATACACACACAATATATAAATATAATTAAATATATCATCATTTAATAAAAAATCTGATCTCTTCTGTTAAGACACCTGCAACCCCCTCTCTTTCATGTCCTCTCAGCTTGGAGCAGGGGGACCAGGCAGCCCCGGGCCCAGTCTCTCATTACGGTCTTAGCATGCCGATGCATACCCCCCACCCCCTGTTTGTAGTGGTAAGAGGAACCACCAGGGGCTGGCACAAGTTACTCCAGTACCGGCTCGCCCCGACCTCATCAAAGCACGCGCTCGTAATTTGTCACAGAAAGCAACCAATTAAGATGCGTTAAGGGATGAGGGAGGGGAGGGGAGGGGAGGGAGAGAGAGAAGGGTAGATGGGGCAAAGCAGTGAAAAGATAGCATTTGATTAAAGAGTCAGTGCAGCTGTGGTGAATCAAAACGGCCCGGATTTTCAAAGAAAACCTCAAACATGGACGGGAGGTTTAGAGTGCAGAGCTAGTGTGATCAGATAAAGCACTGCTGGTTAACCCTTGAGGAGGAAGAAAGAACGGAAAGAAAAGCGAGCGTAAATATTAGATTTCCGTGACTTTTTCTGGTAGTACGCACACACATGCTGACTTGACTGACTTTGTAATAACCTCTGGATTACGCAGTAGGCTACCAAACTCCTCCCACTTTGTCCTGTCAGCTATTTATATCCAATATATTTATTTTAATCTTAATATATATGCTAAGTTTCCTTTTTCCCCCTCTTATATATATATATATATATATATATATATATACACATATGCTAAGTTTCCTTTTAAGGGTAATTATTTCCTCTTTCTCTTGTTTCAGCTCCATAGTGACATTCAAGATGTCCTGCCATGCATCACTGCAATTAATCTCAGTCTCTCCCGTGTGTGCAAAAAAATGTTCCACAACTTGTACCTTTTTTTTTCATTCTTCTTTCAAATCCTCCATACAGGAGTATCCATGTGTAGCGTGTGATGTGTGCGCGTGTATTTCACTATTTATTTATTTATTTTCTCAGGCTTTACCTTGTTGTTCAGTAGCGTGTCAGGGTTGCACACATTTGCATAGCTTCCTTTATCGTGTGTTTCTTGTGTCTTGCAGCTGTGACGGGCCTGTTTTTTTATATGTGATCAGAAAACAGTGACAGCGAAAGTTTTCCGATGCCGGATTAAACGGCTTCACTTTTCTGCTTCACACTTTTCAGTCATCTCGATGAAGGAGAAAAAATATGCTAGTCAAATAAATAAAAAAAGAAGGAGAAAAATCTCTGCTCAGAGGAAGAATAAAAAATTGCGAGATACATATCGTGTTGTTTTTTCAGGCATTTATATAAAAATAATCACCCTTCTAATTGCTGTTATTCTGATGGTAATCGGTCACTCTAGCTAAATAATGACCGCTTCTCGATTCAACTCGATAAGAGCGGAAAAGAAAACAAGGGAAAGCAAGTGCTTACAGCCGGTGTTGTGTAAATCAGGTCTCTCTGTGTGTGTGTGTTTTCCAGAGGCTTATCTACACCATCTCGTTTTAAGAAGGGGGGTTTGGGAAAGTGCAGCCTGCAGAAGGTTTGCGAAGGGAGGGAAGCTTTTTCTCAAGGCTCCAGCCACTCGGCAGCACAGGGATCGGCCCGGCGATCTCCCTCGGCTCCCGATCCAGCTGCAGTGTTCACATAACCCCAGCTGTCCCCCTCGGCTTATGATAGCACAACTCGTCTCTCCCTCCCTTCTTTGAGTTTGCACCCATGGACTTTTCCACTCCCTTCTCCACTGCTGGGCACACATCGGCCCTCTTCCCCCCTCGTACGTTGTTTTTCTTTTTCTGTGTTGTATGTTTTTTCGCAGATTTCCATTCCCCTCACCCCTGAGAAAAGTCGTATGGCCGTTTGACCCTGAGATGGGATGAGAATGCCCACCCCTCCTCTGCCGAGCCTCCCTTTCCACGTTCTGGCGCCGATAGTGGGGACTGTCTTTCTCCTGTCTCCTCTTTCCTCCATCCTTCTATCCTATCCTTGACTCTCCCTGGGTCTGCTCCCAGCTCCGGCGTTAGGCAGACGTTCCTGCTGCGCATTATCCCAAATAAACAACTCATTACACATGTAATTAACCGAGGGGGCTAGCCAAGCATCGGAAGCTAATCCACACCAGCATTCCCAGTCCCTCTCTTTTCCAATTCTGCTGGAGGGGAGCTTGGAGAAGAAAAAAAAAAGTCGGCTGTGTTTAAGATAAGTTAGAGAAAGAGAGGGAAAGCGAAAAAATTTCAAATCGACTTCCTAACAAAATTACCCTTTTTTGCCCTCTCTCTGTCATTCTCCACGAATCGTGCTTGGCTCTTCCTTGCTTTCTCGACCGTCTCAGAAGTGGGTCATCGATGGGATGCCTAGCAGCATTTTGAAGAACGTGGAAAAAAAGGTCTGTGCCTTGCCTTGGTGAAAACAGTTGTAGACTTTTTACGAGCGGCCTGCTTATCCAATTAAACTGTCATAAACACATTAATATAACGGCACATGCCCGTTCGGGGAGAGAGGGAAAGAGGCTAACTGCCGCTTTATTAACATGAGGTTTCTTCACCTGATCGCTGAAGCTTGACAAGAGCAGTTCCTCTTTCTTGCGAAAGATTATGATGAATATAATAAGATTACACCTCCTACGTTAACAGGCCTGCAAAGCGCTTTTAATCTGACCTAGGAAACAATAACCTGAGGATAAAATCAACCATGTCAGTATAATGAAATTATGTTCATTGTGTGTCCTCTACTCTAGTGGGACCAATCCAATGTTGTTGAAAGAGCAGTAAATGGTTAAGCATTTATTTTAGAGCTCATGACTGATAATTTCTGTCATTTACAATGCATACACAAGTAATACACCACTTTTCCGCTATGAAAATCCCCCTGTCAAACTCTTTCCCTCAACAGCTGTAACTTCAGACGTTACGGTTAAAGTTGGTCTAATCTACTCAAGGTGTCAGGCCTATGTTCAGGCCTCTCTGCGGTCTACAGGTGCTAACATAGAGTCCAGAGGTCCAATACACAACCCCTCTAGAGAGACATCAGCGGGAAACTAGGGCGAGCTAGCAGGAATGTTTGTCGAGTCAAATTCAATCATGCCACATCATTAATTCACGATTTTAACAGTTAGCAACAGGGCTGGGGACGTCGTAATGTGCTAAGTGCATAGCTCTTTAGGTTTGTTTTAATCAAATATACAGTAGTGTTCAAAAGTTAGGACTTTACGATTTTCTCTTACACTCAGGAGTGCTGTATTAATTGGATTATAATACAGTAAAAACAGTAATACAGTGAAATATTATTGCAATTTTAAATAACTGTTTTCTATTCAAATATATTTTATAATGTGATTTATTCCTTTATAATTAATTTTCAGCAGCCAAATCTTTTGTAATATTATAAGAAATATGTCTTTACTGTCAATTATATTACTTTCTGTCACTTTCTACTATCAATTGAATGCATCATTGCTGAATAAAAGTAATTCATATAAATCTTACTGACTTTTTGAATGGTACTGTACACATTTTAAAACAAAGTAAATAAACTAAACTATTTGCTTAGCAAAGTACCTCAAACTTTTCATTCACTGAATTTTACACACACTAAAAGTAAAACAAAATATGCAATTTATACTCAGGTTAATTTACCTTAATGCATGTTATATTAATGATCTATTTAATGCTTAAAACTGACTTGGAGCAATCTGGTGTAGTTAGGTTGATTGAGTTTTATTAAGAATTTTTTAACTAATTGTTTACATTCACATACAAGACTCTTTTAGGTTCCTGACAAATCCTTTTTTTAATTACATTACATTGTATTCTACTGGAAGTGGGAAAATACTTTAATGTTCATAAACAGCTCAAGTTTGTAATGAAGAAATAAAATTAGCACTTCACTTCTAAAAATATTCCATGATGTGGACATCGCCCTATTAGATTACACTCCATGCCTACGCACTGTTTTCTCTCTCTTCACTTCGCAGACTACCTTCTCTTTGCCAACTGAGAATACCATAAACCAAGCTCTGTCGCAAGCCTAATTTATAGCCATATGACTATTTTCCATTTAATAAGTTCCTGTTAAAACCACACATATCAAATTCTGTATAAGGAAAGCATGATAATAAGAGAATACAATGTGAATATTGGGCGGATGGGGGACAGCAGAGCTCACCAGAGTCTCGGCAGGTATCTCCCTTCCTTTCCTCATCTATTTATAACCCGTGAGCCGCTCTGATCCAAAAATAAGACAGTGACCAATTTTAACCTGAACAATACTGCAGGCTCACAATCGTAGTCCCTGGCACACATATGCACACACACGCAAAAAAAAAAGTCAATCTCATGGCTGAGCTATTTCTGGCGGGACAGCAACATTTAGGAAGTGTGGGCCACGGGCCAGCGAGCAGTTTAATGACACGCCTGCGTCACATGGTCTCTTGTCACAGGAGCTCCCGCCATTGTCAGGGTTGAGTGCGGACACATACACACACGCACACACGCACAAGGTTATTTGTTTTTCCAGAGGAGCTGTAACAGAGCAGCTGCAGGTGAAAGGCGCCACCTCCACACTTCACTATACAAAGCAGAGCACTCCACGGCCCGTCCTGCACTGGCCAGCAAACCCTGAAGTTTCAAATGAAGTGCTGCTCTTATTAATTATGCATACAAGTCGGTGCTGCACATTTCCTTCTTTCTCTCTCACTCTTTCTCTCTACCCCTCTCTCTCTCTTTCATTCTCTTCTTTTCCAGATGGAGCATCTGTAATAAAATTAATGACATCATTGGCTGTACTTCGGAGTAACTACTGGAAGAAAAGTCATACATCAAAGTAAACAGTGTACCGTGGAGAAGGGAAAAAAGAAAAATCTTAGACTGATCTTTTCCATTGTTAGATATGAAACAAAGAAAAGAAACAGATATACGTTTTATTTAATATTTTATTATTTATTTATTTATTATTTTTAAGACGTCAGTAAGATGTCTCAGTTTTCAGTTTTCAAAACAATATTACATTTATCTATATCTATTCTTTTTCCACGGTTTGATATAAAGCACAGTAAGAAATAACAAATAAAACCCTAATGTATTATTCTATACAGTCTGAAATGAATTGCATCGGACATTAAAAGTGGAATAGACAGCCAATGGCTGAAACTGGCTCGTCTGATTGGTTGTTTTGGCGGTGGATGACAGCCTGCTGAAGGACCCTGTGCAAACGCCACCACAAACATAAAGGCATTAAGTGTCACAATGCCAGGCTCACAGACACATCTCCTCTTCTGTTTTCACGGCTTTTCTTTTTCTTTCTCTTCCTCGAATCTCGAGTGTCCAGCACGGCACGCTTTTTCCGAAGTTTCAGCCTCCGCTGCTGACAGGCCGCTGTTGAGAACGGCGCAGATGACTGCCGAAAGACACACGTGTGTAGCTTGGCAGGACACCGCTCGTGAAAGCTGCTCTTGCGAGCGCCTGAGAGGCTGTCTTTGCAAGCTTGGCTGAATGAAACACCTCAACCTCACACTAATGAAAAGGAACTCTTATTTCCTTCCATCGTTTTATGTTCAAGCGTATTTAAATCACGTCTGGCAGTTGTCAGATGAAGTGGCCTGTGTTTACTAGCGAACGAGCTAAAAAAAATAACACGTGAAACAGTATATGATGTGAAAAATCACAGCGTCACGACACTTTGAAAGTGTC
The DNA here is from genome assembly GCF_936440315.1 of Barbus barbus. Lineage (NCBI taxonomy): Eukaryota > Metazoa > Chordata > Actinopteri > Cypriniformes > Cyprinidae > Barbus > Barbus barbus. Next base: position 21,448,251 of record NC_136734.1, on the reverse strand, counting down.
AAGAGGACCGTCGAGTCCATTGTGAGTGCAGAAATTGCTAAAAATACACTCCTTGCCACACGGCACTGTGCTACAGGCAGCTCCGGCGACAGAGACGTCGGGGTTATGAATGTTATGCGAAGCTGGGGCATAGAGGCCCCTCTGTCCCCCCTCTCACCGGAGAACCTTACAGAATGACTGGGCTATGCTGCCCCACTGACAAAGATAAATTACATTTGCTGGAAAATATTTCAGCATTTTTTCCCCTCCCCTACCCTCTCGACTCGTCTCCCATTTTTTATTAAATTTTTTTTTTTTTTTTTTTAGATTTTTGTCGCTTTTTTGGCCCTCATCCACCAGTGTGCCATGGGTTCCTCTGCTGTGAAGCGAGACGCACTCGCTGTGCCACGGTGCTTTATCATGAAACGCACTCTCCGTCTCCATTGTTTAAGCACGGAGTCGGTAAATGCAGATCCAGATGGTTAAAGAAAAGTTGGGTGCCATCAAGACTTAGAAACTTGACCGGATGTATTTATTTATTTTGCATTAAATCTGAAAGTGTGAAGTCTCTGAACTGGTTCTTCAACTGCATATTTTAAATCGCCAACTCTAACAGAAGTGCGACGTCCAATAAAACACATAAACACACAAATTCTGGACAGCATCAAATATGCATGACTAGATAAAATGAGCTCTCAAATGTAGGGATGAACCTCTTCCTAAACAGTTTTTACTTTTCTGTGAACCATTATCTAGTTTAAAATATGCTCTATTTCACAAGATACTGACCAAGTGGAAGTGCTTGGATGTTTAAGGAGAGGAAGGCCAGAAGAGGCTCCCTGCTGGACCACCCAAAGCTGAAGAGGAGTTTATATGAAACAGGAGTCACCTTTACCCATCTGATTTTTTAGAACAGCACTTCTTTAATGTTCGAAGCGTGATATGTTGCGCACAATCATTCGGGTGCGCACGCACACTGACTTGTCTGTCATCGCAGCCTCCTCGTGGCAGCCTCTACCAGCTTTCTATCATCTGCTCGCGTATAAATACACAGTGAAACATAGTTTTTCTTATATCACGCAAATGCACATACACGACTCTCCAAACTATTTCTAGGCACATACACGCAGACTTCTACAGCATACATAATAATTACTGTGTGTTCGGCACATACCACGTAAGCCCACAGCAGATCTTTAGAACAGAGAAAGCTCAGCTGAAAAATTCAATTTTATGCAGAAATATTCTTTTCACAATATAATTAAACATCAAAGGCAGGACTATTCCTCTGTGATTGAGCAGCACTCTGGTGAATCAACTCCATACACCACCTTCCACTTTACAGCGAGAAAGAAAGTTGCCAAGCGTCACTGCTAATTACAGAATAGAGACAGAAGCAAAGTTAAATTCATTATGCAAAAACCAGGACAGACTCGTGTGCGCTGGGTACGTTCATCTAATGCCAAACATCATAACCTCTTTGAGGGTAAAAATTGGTTATCTGAAGCTGGCTTATTTGCTTTATTAAACAAATTTTTAGCCTAGTAAATGAAGCTAAGAGAGTATGGGAAAAAAACGAAATGAGAAAATGTTTGACTTCACTAACTCAAAATTAACACACTGCTGTGTAATAAAATGGGCTGATATTACTTTTTATTATTATTTCTTTAGGGTTACAATGAAAATAAAGACTTTTTTTCTTTCTCTGTGAGCTCATGAAACTTACTGGGAGATAGTGGCAAATGTTTGGTTTAAACACATTTAATTACTTATTGTGGGGGGGGGGGGCACATTTATATTAAGGACAATTATTTAAAATGAATTACCACATCATTTTTTTGCATAACGCCTGCCTTTGCTTGAAGATGAATTATCACTCATTACACCGCACATGCTTTCTTTAACTGACAGCAAAAGAAGTGTATTTCTCCTATCATTTTCCTTGGACAGTACAACCCAGAGTAAATTTGTGCTGTGCCTGTAAATGCTCCTGACAATCGGCTCAAGTACCTCAGCCAATCAGAGTGACACGTGGAGAGCTGATCCCTCTTTGAGAGAAGTGTAAGGCCATGTTGTCACTGTTGGTTTTGTGAATCGACAGAAGCCTAATCCCTGGTGATTTCCTAGAGATGACAGGTCTGAGGAGGACCGCTCGTGTTTGTGTGTGCGTGTCTGTGCGTATATGTGCACGGCTATGAGAGGACCCTCTGAGTGTAATCACACGAGTCCACATGCGAGTGTGTTCATTTTCCTCTTGGGCAGATTAAGCAAACACTAAATCCCAGAAGAGCAACAGGTGAGACACTCACACACACGTACACACACACACACACACACGTACAGGAGCTTCATTGATTGTGTTTGCCTGTCTGACAGTATAGTCTGAAAGAGAGTGCACTTGAGGTAGAAGTGATAGAAATACAATACATGATGCCCTTTTGCATAGAGAAATTGTACCTCTATTTGAAATTTTGCAGTGCTACTGAAACTGTTAAAACAAAAACAGACATGTAACCTTTTATATTCTTTCACGGTTAAGTAAAGGAATGCTAGAAAAAAAATGTGTTAAGACATAAAAAAGTGCCAAAAAGTAATTCTCCTGTTAATTAAACAATCTCATTCTTTCATTTACATCTGTATCTGTCTTCACCTTTGCTTGTAAAAGTATGCAGATTCTCTTTTCTTTGCAACTACCATCTTAATTAGTCACTTCAAAATGTAATTAGATTATAACAGCTTCTTACGATAACTCCTGAAAAAAAATGTTGCCTACACAGATTCATGTCATTCCAAATGCCACATTTAAATTCACACACACACACACACACATACACACACACACACACACACACACACACACATATACATATATATATATATATATACACTTTTGTCTTGATAAACACTTTAATTCATTATGGTAGCATGAAATTGTAAATTTCTGCTCCTCATCTGCACTGTTCTCTCTAGATTTATTTAAAAATAAATCTCTCTCTACATAGGCTATAAACTCATAAGTTTGTATATAAATTTGTTTTAAGCAAATACAATCTTAAGTTTAAGCTTACTGAGAAAAGTAACCAATTATTTACTCCCATAAAACTGAAAACTATGGACTGCTGGCTATAATAAACGGATATAGTCGCTTAGCTTGATTTGATAGTAGAATATTTAGTGCATAGATTTGCTAACGTTGCTTTTCATGATGCTATGATTTTTTTTCTTTAGTTTTATTGATGCATGGATATACTAGGAGAGTTGGTCTAATTCAATTTTGACTGTAGCGCTTGATTTACCTGCATATAAAAATAGTGAATAGTGTCAATGATGCGAATGAAAGTTGATCATATTTGAGCGCCTGTTAATTTAACACAGCATTTGTCGGCTTATGACCCTTGGACCTCCATACATCACAGGCCAGCTCTTTTACTTTATTCACAACAGCAGTAATTCATACATGAGCGCTGTAAAGTGTGTCGGCTTATTATGCGAGCTGATAAAGCACTTTAAAAGACCCCCCAAAAGCACGCCCCTGTTTTGTTCTCGTTAAAAAACCCTCTTCATAAAAAAAAAAAAAAACACTAATAGTGATTGTCAGCAGTCACAGAAATAACGTGTGTTGTCAGGTCAACTTTCTTAACGGAGATCCGTAACTCTTTCCCTTGTGTTCTCTCGAAATAACGGATCGAATTATTGTTTACCAACAATGTCACATAATGCATCAACGAACAAATACACACCGGGGTCCGGTCTCAGTGTCACTTACTTCATGGTGCGTCTGAAGTGTGTCCGGTGAAGTTTGTCCTGCGGTGTGACGGAAGGTGTTGAGCCGCCGGGTGGACTTCACCACTTCACGCTTAAAATCCACCAAAAATCACCAGCACCACCGGAAAAGTGTCGTTTTCTTAATGCGTGTTTCTTTTCTTGTGTCTAATAAAGCGTTTAAGATGCTGAGATTGGTGTCGGTCGTCCACGGTGAGGAATGATAAAGCCGTTATTGCGACTGATGATGTTGAGCCCCGCACCTCTCTCTCTCTCTCTCTCTCTCTCTCTATCTCTCTCTCTCTCTCTCTCTCTCTCTATCTCTATCTCTCTCTACGCAGGGCAAATAATCGGGTTTACTCTTCAAGGGGGACGGGCTTACATCACTCCAGTGTTTTAATGAAAGAAGCGCAACATTAATGCGTTTTTATCTCATACCTGATAAAGCCAAATCACACTGTGTATAATCAACGTGTGCACAGACACAGGGGTACTTTTAGTTTTGTGAGTTTTAAAAGATTTTTAATTTATTTAAAGGAATATTTCACTATACAGTATTTTAGCCTATGTTATTTGTTGTTGTAGGCTTCTATAGAGATATACAGGTATATGGTAACACTTTATTTTACGGTGTCCTTGTTAGACATTACATGTAGGCTACTTAATGGTGGAGTAACAACAAATTATGCATAATTCCATACAACTAAACGGTTTAACCTAAACCAAACCCTCATCCCTACATGTAGTTAATTAATATTACTTAGCACTTAAATGTATAATTACACTGTAACAAGTACCTGAAACAGGGTTTTAATTAGACCCAAATCTAGCCTGATGCAATAAATACTGAAAACATTTCAGCCTATTAAAATTTTAAACTAAAGTTTATTTTCTGTCTTATTTTTTGAAGTATATTCAAAGTGAAAACCTGCAGTTATAGGTTCATTGCATGTTTTCAATAGGCCTAGCTTTGAATTTAATTAGCAATAAAGAAAATCAAGCTGAAACATTATCAAATTCGTTAAATCAATGGAAACAAAGATATTGTTCGATGTAAACATAAAAAAACTAAAAAAAAAAAAAAAAAACTAAAAAGGTCCACATAACTTTTTATTCTCTAGTTCTTTCGAAAACAATCTATGCAGGAGGGCAGTAATAAATCCAGATCTGAAGAATCTATAAAGCAACATAAAGGACTTTGTCAGTCTATGAAAATAAAAAAACATATAGCCAACTCAAGCACTGTATAGAGTGATAATTGCCCCTAGCACTAGAGTCATATAAGCCTGCATAGATTAGTGGCCTCTCACAGCCCAATCTTCTCGGCATATATTTAAATGAGCTTCCTTCTCACTGAAGATAAGCACTGTAACACATGCTAAACATGAATAAATCACAGATAGATCTTTCCCACCATAAAACGATTTTAACGCAGGAATCAAGAAATGATAATTAGAGAAACCTTGGTTGCATCACCAAAGCTCTCGATGCCAAAGACCACCCCCTGAATGTTTAGAAATAATGATTGAATTCACGTTTAAAGGTTGATAAAGGAATAGAAACTATCATATTGCTGTTTTTTCAGTTCCCCATCTTAAAGTGGTCATCTGAATTTCTTCATGTCAACATTTCATTGCTCCATGAAGCTATTGCCTTAGAATTAACCTTAAGCACCACTTGAGTCACTGACAGACAAACCAGAGGGAGAGGTAAAACATGAAATCAGTTAATGAATTAATAAAACCTGCTAATCTGCCTGACAGACTGTAACTGGACACAGCAGTATCAGCTTCCGTGGGAATCCACTTCTGGGTCACTGTAATCTTGAATTGCATTTTTATTGGTAATTTCAATATCTCGATCAATACAGCTTCGGTTCCACCAGCTATATGATAGCACATGCTAAGTTTCATCAGATTCTCTTATTCACCATATATTTACATGGATATTTCCTCACATTTGGCCAGTCAGCGATATGAGTCAATGAAAATGTCTTTAGCCTCAGGATCAGTAGGCCACAGTATAATTTTTATTAACTGTTATGTCTATTTGAAAAGCATGTATATTATGTTATACCCACCGTGTTCACAACTTCTTCAGTTCTTGCAGCTCCAGCACACAGTTTTACCAGGAAGACCCTCTTAGGTTTCAGAGTGAGGTTTTGTTTGTTTAGTTGGAACCTGGTGAAGTGACACAAAGAGAGAGAAATTCTTTCTGTGTTAATAGCTATATCTAGGCACAGTGTTCAAGATACACTGCATGGCTGGGGAAACTACAAAAGGAATAAATAAATATATAAACAATGTTACTGAGCTGCCTCTTGCATATTCATGTCTTAGGTAAACTACATAAAGAACAGGAAGAGAAACAGAAACAATAGTAACTACAGCAACTATACCGTATATCAGTGATGTGACCTGGCTGACTTAGATCTACAAAAGCATTTGCAGTTTTAACCACAAATAATCCATTACTGTTATTATTTTTCTCACATGTAAGAAATAACTTTTGTTGCACATTTGCAGGTAAATATTTATTTGTTTCCAGCCATTTTCTGCATTCTCTTTAGATATACACACACATTTTAAGATATAAAATAAATATATAAGAGCATTTAATATATTTAAAAATATTTTATATGCTTAGTATTTATTTTACACATTTTTGGTAAATTCAACTACATTAGTTCAGTCTACTAAACATTGTGCAGTAGAGCTGACTAATGAGTTTGTTAAAATGTTAAAATTTGCCTGTTAGAATTTCCCCAAAGGCACTTTACTCTAATATCTCAAAAGGGGGTTTCTGTCAATGGAATCATAAAACTGTAAAGATGAGTTAGTTTCCCTGACCTAATTTACAAACAGAAAGACACATAGTGTATACATGTGTATACCCAAATTATTTATTCTCCCTTTTGTTTCCTTTGGCTGTCGATCGCTACCAGACCGTTGGCCCTGCTTGCCATCACTCAGGATCAACAATCCGATTTCCAGTAAGTTCAAAGCCACAAGGAAAGTGCCCAATAGCAGTTATGTCATTTCGTATACACATACAAGAGGCTTTTCAGAGAAAGATAATTTTGAGGTTTTGGCCTCATCTGTTCATGTTTGTAACGAACAGATGTAAAGAGATGGAAGATAAATACACAATGTTAGCGGCTGACAACAATCCCGCCTACGTTGTTTTCTTTTCGGGAGCCCGGTAGTTACCCACGTGTGTCTTATTATCTTCAGTCAGACATAAGTAGCATTCAGGAGGATAGAGGGACAAGGCCTCTATTTCATTTTATTTTAAGAGCATGATAAACATCAACACATTTTCTTTGGCAAACAGGAACAAGCAAGGCTGTTAGTGTTTCAGTGTGTGCGTGAGTATACGTGTGTAATCTGTTGCTGATCACACTCATGTGAAAACACAATCTGGCTGTCAGAGCTGATAACATTGTCAAGTGCTCAAACACCAGTGCTGAGCTTTCACAGAGCATGAGAGCGCCGGGATGAGCCTGTTTCCCAAGTCTGGCCAGATCATAGATTCTTCTTTTCCCCTCCTCATTTTGTCAGTTTATTTTACTCCTCCCCTCTGCTTCTCTCTCCTTCTCTGCCACCTTCAATTTCACCGGTTTCCTCTCTTTCCTCTCCTAAACTTTGAAGTTTTAGATAGGCAGACAGATAGACACACCGACAGGCAGGGGGAGGAAATACACACTTACTAGCTGGGGTATTTATGCAGCACAAAGTTATGTAAGAGTCTCATAATGGGTGTAAAAGTGTCTTTAGCAGGCTACGGAATGGCTTTTTTGTTTTGCCTTCAGTTCAGCATGCATTTATGTCTCAATGTATTGTTCAGTTCCCTTATGATCTGTTTTTACATGGTGGAATACCTTATATTTTAAAATTGCACATTTAAATAAACTAAGAATATAATATAATTATTAACCTATTCATTAATACAAAAACCTTTTCCCCCTTAAAATAATTAATATATTCTTGTGTCCTGTAGTCAAAAGGCAGATCTTTCAAGCAGGCAGATACTATATATATATATATGTTATATGTTATATTTAATATAATATATCATATTATATACTTTTTGTGAGAAATTGTTGTTTATAAATCAATCAGTTAATCCATAAGGAGTTTGTATCTGTCAAAGAATCTAATACAGTTTCAAGATATTAAAAGGGCAATGGGGTCTTTGAGATCCCCAAAGAGACATGATGGTTAAATTAAAACTAACATGACATGGAACATCTGAAAGCATTTTAAGCTACAGTAGCTGCACACAAATGTATAAGACATGTCTCTGCATGTTCACCTTTAATCATACAGTATCATTTATTCATTTCATAAAGATCCTGATTTATCTTCATCACCAGGCATTCAAGATAATTTAAGAACAGGATTAATAGTTCTCAATAGAGGCTGAGATCTCATCTTACATTAGCTCTGACTCTTCAAAAAGTCCCATTCTACACATGGCTGCAACTTTCAATGGATCTCAAAGTAATAAAAAGTGCAACTTTACCTTTCCAAGCATACATTTAACTTGGAAACTTCTAAAAGTGCATTGCTGATGAAATCATCACGGTTTGAGCCCTCTCTTTATCGCATTTAAATAGCACCTGAGCACGCTAACACATATTGTGGTTGGAAGAAAACCGGTAGTGAAGTGTTGACTCGTGTGGGGACAAATTTGGTAATTTGCATGTTCTGTTGGGCAAACAGCACGTGAACGCTACACCTTTGATTCATTATAGATGAACCACAAGCAGCACAACACGGTTAAGCCTTTGTGCAGGATGCTGCTGCTCTGGTTTCAGTATTAAAGCTGTGTGCTGGAAAAAGCCACCCCAGTTCCAGTTACCCTGCACTCTACTGAAGTCTTTATCTCCCCTGTCAATACACCTGTACTCTGTCCCACTTGCTAATAGAGGCCTAAATAGGAGTTAGTGTCACATGACAGTAAAAGTTCAAAACTATATTTGTTTTACCTTCAAACATGTATGAGCACAGCTTAAAGGGCAGTTTCTTGGAACAGTTCTCTCTGACTTGAGTAAAATCTGCACCTGCAATACATATCTCTGCCAGCAGGGGCACACTAAGGCTTTCTCTCAGCTGAGTCAACCCTGTCCATCACAGCTAAATAACACAAGAGTTTAACTGTAAGTTAAATGGAGGCAGCAACCAGAAGGCTTATTGGAAGTAACATGCATATAAATTGATTAATAAATAAATAGTCAGTCTCTTTATTTCAGAATTTAAATTTCTGAAGTCTGCTGCTTCCTAAATTATTCTGTTGATTGGATCACTTTCACATCTTTGTATATTTCACCCTTCAGCTCAAAGTTCCCTTTGTCTGTCTAATGTTAAAAGCTGGAAAAATAAATATATATAAAAAAACACTCTAATGATTTTTCCTCCTTTGAATGGTGGAAACTAATTCACTCATAACCTCTGCGAAACTTGCACAGTTATTTCATTGTTTCAACATGTTTTTTTCACAACTGCGGCACTAAAAAAGATGCCAACATCACATTTTTCTCTCTCCAGACTTAGAGTGCCAACCGGTGTTTCCTGAGCTTGTGCAGAAGTCGGGTCCTAACAGATGGTGGGCATTATGGACAGGCAATGGAAATTCTACCTATATTTTCTTACATTTATTTCAATATTACTGGTCATAATAGTTGCTTTACCAGACAGTGTAGATTATCTGTGCAGGGGGTGGGTGGTTACATACATGTATAAATATGTCTGATATGTTTTATTTCAGAAAACGTTTTTGTCACAAACTCAGTTCTTTTAAATATAGTCTCTTTCATCCCTTCATTCTTTGTATGTGTTGTTCTCTCTCTTTCTAACAGCGTTGTTCTCTCTCTTTCTAACTCTCTTTCATTTATTCTCTCTCTTTCTAACAGCGTTGAAACTGCTGCTCAGCGACACTCATACACACTTCAGGTGGTAAAGAAATCAAACTCACTTTTACACTTTTAACTCTCTTGATTTCTCTCCTCAGACTGTAGTGGAAAAAATGGACCATTGTCCTCTTGACCTGAGGCATGAACAGAGAAGCCCCTCTCTATGCCACATAAACTGCAGAATATACTGGATCTCAAAGCCCACAGTGGAAAGTTTGTGCTATTATAATGGCCTTACCCATAAATCACACAAAGCAACATTTTACAAAGCACGTTCAAGGAATAAGCTCACCTAAAAATCAAAACTCTGACATTTTGTACTCACCCTCATATCAAAACTTAGTAAAATGTACACCTCTGTTCAGGGTCATTTTAAATGGAACTAAATGGCATTTAGTAATTGTTTGTATTATTATAAACATCTTCAAATGTGATAAAGTGAATTATTTTCTTTCAAAAAATATGGAGGTGGAAGGTCATGCTCACTATTCACTTTCCTTGTATGGAAAAGTAGACCTCGGACATTCCACTAAATTTCTCCTTCTACAGAAGTAAGGCAGCCTTGTGTGTTTTAAAATAATGGTGAAAAAATAATGGCAGAATTGTCATTTTTTGGTCAATTCCCTCTGAGGAGTTGTAGATATGAATGATTTTTAAACATTTCATCACTGTGAGCAATAGAATGTTCGAATGTCAAATTATTGCTATATTTGCAGGAAAAGCCACTAGTTCACTACTTTGACTTAAAGAAACGTCAGAGTTTTTAACGAGGCAGAAAACCGCCCTCACACACACACTCGCAGAAGCTTCACACTGGAGAATATAGAAGCACAAGAGCGCTGAGGAGTCTGAGGAGCGATTCTGGATGTACACATACCCGTGCAGTGCTGCTCTGCTGAACGGATGCCGCCTAAACCTCTTTGTGCCTGCAATAGCACCCCAGACTCATTCTTATTCAAACAAGATGAGACTGGAGGCAGGCAACAGAGATTAGCCTGAGATCAAAAGGCGGTGAAGCACTCGTGTTTTGTAGATTCAGACGGGCCCCATCCAGCATGTAAGATCCATGAAGGAGCAGAGCGCTGCGCAGATGCCACCCTCTCCAAGGGACAGAGGAGTAAGATGAGCAAAAAGAGAGAAAAGAGAATAAAGAAGGAAAGGAGCAACGACAGACGGCCAAGAGTACATCTCCAGTGTGAAATATTGGAATTAGTTTATGAAAAAGAGAGAGAAGAAGGAAAAAGTAAGCCGTCACTGCGAGCAATTATAGTAGGACAAAGATAATTCTCCCTTTTTTCATTGCTAAAGGGATCTGTTTCCATGTGTATAATATGTCACCGTTTTCTGAGAATTTGTTTTAAATATGAAATACTCCTCTGACAGACAGTAATATGGAAGCATGTAACCTAAGAACATAGCATCTGGATCTGCAATATGCAACATAAGGATGGCAACTACTGCGACGCCTGCGTGCCAACTGTGATTAATATAAATAAATGTGGGTGGGGGGGGGGGGGGGGGGGGGGGGTTCGTTTCTCAACACAGTATATGTTTCGTAGTTAATGTAGACTTAATAGTGACATTAGTGCACAAACAGGTCCGTCTTTGTCGCACCCTTAACGCCGAGTGCTGCTGGTACTTCAGTTCATAGCTAAAGTCAGATGGCTTATGCTTTTAGATACACTGATAAATATGAGGAAAAGCAAACAAGGCTGACTGCCATATTTGTGTAATTTCCAGTTAATTTGGGGCTATTATAGATTTTGCAAATAACACGGGAGCCTGCGGGAGCATGGGAGAAGAGGACTAGTGCAGAAACACACACACACACACACACACACACACACGTTGTTTTTTGTGGTTTATGGGGACTCTCCATAGGCGTAATGGTTTTTATACTGAACAAACTGTGTGTGCTATTGCCCTACACCAACCCTACACCTAAACTTAGCCCTCACAGGAGACTTTGTGCATTTTTAGATTTAAAAAAAAAACACCATTTAGTAAGTTTTTAAGCCTTTTGAATTACGGGGACATAGGCAGTGTCCTCATAAACCACCTTCATATTGTAATACCTCTGTCATACCCATGTCATTATACAAATTTGTGTCCTCATAAACCACATAAACATGCACACACACACACACACACAGAGAGAGAGACAGACAGACAAACCAAATCCTGACATAGCCACTGGCGAATAGACAGAGAGGGGTTCAAAAAGAAAAAGGTGCCTTCTCTACAAAGTGCACCACCTTTGCTGCGAGAAAACAACGCTCTCTCCCAACCACAATTCAGATCAAAGATTTTTATTTATTTATTTATTTTGGTAGCGAGAAAGTTTTTCAAATGACAAACATGGGAGCTTTGGTAAACTGGGTCAGAGCTGCCTTGCCTGTGTCTCCATGGGGTGGGTTGGTGGGGGGTGCGGAATGTCACACCCTGAACACCCAGGAAGAGAGGGATTAGATGGCAGAAAGCTTGTAAGTGATGCTTTCTTAAAAATATGCTGCCTCAGAAATATTGTTCTCAGAATGCAAATAAACTACGCTAGAGGAGGAGGCAGATTGAATTGCCATTTTATTCTCAAAGGACTATCTATCTATCTATCTATCTATCTATCTATCTATCTATCTATCTATCTATCTATCTATCTATCTATCTATCTATCTATCTATCTATCTATCTATCTATCTATCTATCTATTTTGCATTTTAATTATAAAAGCATCTATCTACCTGTCTGTCTGTCTGTCTATCTATGCATTAATCTCAAGGATATTTTTTAGAGAAAAAAATAACATCACATTCACCCATCTCTCTAACATGTCTTCATAATACAGTTTTTCTCGATTGGTTTGGCTCATTTCTTGAAACCGAGATGACATTCTCAAAACCATAAGATCATTTGGCCAAACAGTCTTACAGTTCTGCTCAACATTATAGCTCACTAGCAAAATCAAATATCTTTCCCCAAACTCTTCTTCCATGCTTCAAAAGCAGATTCCTTTCCCATATAAAAGGTCAGTACAGTCAAAATAGCACAGATCCTTCTCAATTGCCTTGGCACATGTGCATTCATTTAGTGCTTTTGTCAAAATAACCTGGATGGTTTAGCACAACACCATGGATCCCCTGCAAAAGCTCATCTCTCTCCCAAAACAGTTTATCCATGTGTCAAAACTAAATATCATTCTCATATAAATAGTCAATGCCCCCAAAATGCATTATACCTTTGGCATTGTTTAAGCACTGCAAGTCAAAATGCTTAGACGTTTTGTCACTGAGGCACAGGTCTAGCAACAGAATACCACTATGAATAAAACTAAAAGATTTTACAGTAAAATCAGCCTCCAATAAACCACTCATACTCAAGGAAACTGTAAACATTTTTATTCGTACAAAGAAATGTTAACATTAGAGAACATACTGTGAAAAGAAAACATATACAGGATTCTGTAAATGTGAACAGTTATAAACACAAACAAAAAACAAAAAAAACACAAAAAAACTCTAGCCTTCCATACTGTAAATAAAGTTTCAGAACTATAGTACAGTAATATTTTCAGTGGTCGCCATTGTCACCCTCTCTTTCCTGGCCACCATCCTCATCCTCCTGGCCATCGACGCGCTGCTCTCTGTTAGGCCATAAATTCTCATCCACATCGCAACGGATATTTTCTCTTGCGATGCAGCGAGGGAAGAAACGGCGTGAATGTCTCAACCATCCCCTACATTGATCCCCTGTGATGTCCTCACATGCAGCATCCATTGCATGCAGCAGGGCCCTCTGGTCTTGAGCCTGATGCTCATACACCCTCCACCTCCAAGCTGAAAAAAACTCCTCAATTGGATTTAGGAAAGGAGAGTAAGGTGGAAGAAACTCCATTAGCATCCGGGGATGGGTGGTGAACCAGGTTCTGATGCGTGGGCCACGGTGGAAGTTCACATTATCCCACACAATGACATAATGTGGTAGCTGAGGTCCTTCTTCACCTCTCTCATTTTCCGGGATCAGATCAGTATAAAGGTGGTCCAAAAAATTTAGGAGCTTTTGTGTATTGTAGGGCCCTAAACTGGGAATGTGTGTGGCCACACCTCTTTCTGATATAGCGGCACACATTGTTATATTTGCTCCTCGCTGGCCTGGGACATCCACAGTGGCTCGGTGGCCAATGATGTTACGGCCACGCCTTCGACCTTTGGCCAGGTTGAAGCCAGCTTCATCAACGAACACTAGGATGTGAGGGGTTTCGTTGCCTTCTAATGCCATTATTCTCTACAATAGAATAAAAATAAATCTAATCAGTCAAGTAGAGACAGATACTGCAGGGAGGATCTAAAGTACTGTAAAAAGAGGGAGTGAAAAACTGAAGACAATTTCTAGGCAAAATGCTCTAGTCACACAAAGCTGGATTCTGAAGGTAAAAAGGATAAAGCAAAACAAAAAAAAGTGGTAACCATGTCTTACTGTAATAGTGTTACAATGATAGACAACCAGTAGTTGACTTACATGCACATACTGGTACCGCAGCTCTTTCACTCTGTCAGAGTTTCTCTCAAATGGTACCCTGTAAATCTGTTTCATGGTCATCTGATGTTTCTTCAATACCCGGTCTATTGTGGAGATGCTGATAGAGTTTATATTTTGGAACATTACATTGTCTAGAAGGATTGCATTACGAATCTGTCTCAGTGTGATGGCATTATTTGCAATGACCATGTTGCATATTTCTCGTTCTTGTTGTTCATTTAGAAGTTTTCTTCTGCCACCCACTTGAGGCTGTCGTCCAATCCTAGACATACAAGTCAAAGGTCAACACTGTAAATTTGTTACAAAATGAGTTACCAATGTAATTGTACTGCTGTTTTATGGTACTAAAAGTGTGATGCACTGCACAGTGACTGGAATACTATTCACAGTATTTTCTCCATTTTTTTTTCTTTGTCATTTTTATAGTATCATATAACATCACATGAAGATATTACAGTACTCTAGGCCTACACACACACCAACACTGAATAGTTCAATAGAATAGTTCTGTACCTGTTTTCCCTGCGAAAGGTTTGGATGATGGAGGAGACTGTAGACCGAGGCACATTAGGCTGCACTCGGCGACCTGCCTCTGCCATTGTGAGGCGATGGTTTATAACGTGGTCAATAAGGGTGGCCCGGATTTCATCTGGGACATCATGGTGCCTCCGTGCTCCTCGGCCTCTTCCCCCTATTCCTCCACGCATTCTCACTCCTCCTCTTCCTCTTCTTCTTCCTCCTCTTCCTCGAGCAGGAAGTTGCTGTTGTACTTGGCGAGGTGCTTCCATGTTCACACTGCAAATGAAACTGGCCCCGGGCCAAGCTCTGTCTATATACTTTTGGCAGCAGTCATAATCATAGACAACACCTGTCAGGTAACTAAACAAACTGTTTGATTAGTCATCTGAGATGTGGGAAACTGCTCCTTCGTTAGTTCTAATTTGACCTGATTGATTGTCAAGTACTGTCATAAATTTATCAAATGTTCCAAGAAATTCTTTCATGGTATTATATCTTTGACTAATTTTGACAGTTGAACAGACAATTGTGCATATGATGACTTACACAATGAAACCATGCTGATATGTTTTGGAGAGAGTAACCATTTCACTGAAAAATCAACTAATCAGTTTAGATCAGCAAGATCTATTTATTTGGAAAATGTGCTAAATGTGGGCTCATTGTGCTAACTGTAGCTACTTGTACATAATCATTTGAAAAAAAGCACAGAGTCACTTGAGACATGTACTAAAGCATTTGCAATTTGATAAAACCAATGAAAAATGACATTCTGTTGTGAACAATTGCAAGGTGGTTTGGAGATTTGTCCATGTTATTTTGAGAATGTCATCTCGGTTTCAAGAAATGAGCCAAACCAATCGAGAAAAACTGTAATACAGGCATTTGTTTATTATACAGTATGTGATAAAAATTTTCTTTACATTTTCTGAATGTCTCAAAATTATGAAAAGTATTTCTCAGTTTTCTTTCTTTTTAAACACTCCCCACAGATTCCCCGAGTTCTCATGTGCAAACCTTTCAAACCATTCAACCAGACAAACTCACCAATTCCCCCGTTACTTCAAATTTAAACTAGCAATGTCAAACTTGTACTAAGGCCTGAGTGATACAAATTGATATTGATTCTGTCGTGGCAGCTAGCTCAGAAGTGAGAAGAATCTACACTGTGCTGAGGCTCAAAGGTTTCCCCCATGCTTCATTTCAAACCAAGCAAATAGTCGTTGGATTCAATTACCCTAAACAGGAGTAATAATTTAGTCTGACGTTGAGGAATTAGAACAAAATAAAAGCACCAAATAATTTTAGGATTACAGAGCCCATGTGTATGTGATCATTTCAGTTGTAGATTACCTACACAAATTAGTACAATTCATTATGTGTATTACTAGTAAGTAGCCGTTTTGCCATTTCAGACCCCCTAAACTTCACAGCTCACAATGTTTGAACTGAAATCCCCTCACAAATAAAACATCTGTCTCTACAACTTACTATGCTTGGCCATTGTGCAGTTCTCAATTTTTCCACAGACTTTTTCGGTTCATCACATGAGGGGAAGGAAGAAGGGAAGAGCTTGGAAAGGAAAAACTCACCGGTGCCATTCTTGTGCTTCCCCAGGAAGTCACACCCTGCAGCTCCAGCTGTGGGCAAGGTTAATCAAACGGTTACAAAAAATTTCAAAGTCATTAAAAAAAAAAAAATTAAAATTAAAAGTGAAAAGAGAAGAAATGCCCTGCATTAATAAAGCCAGACCAGCTGGCTTTGAACAGAAACCCGATGTGGGTTGTGTTGCCCCTCAAACTCTCTTGGATCTGAAAAGGTTGTTATGCATACACACAGAAATGAGACACTTGTTCCCTAAACACACACCCCCATGAAAAAGTGGCCTGCAAGATTTGTGGCATAAGTATTTGGCAGTGCCTGATCTCCACCTGTTCCCATCTCTCCAGGCTCATAGGTAAATTTAGACTTGAGAGATATCAGTGACACTGAGACCTTTGTCATTCCTAGAACTGCTGTCCCAACTGTCATCAAAAAGATCAAACAAAATGGGACAAGCCTTACATAAGAACATGTGTAAACATCTATCTATCTATCTATCTATCTATCTATCTATCTATCTATCTATCTATCTATCTATCTATCTATCTATCTATCTATCTATCTATCTATCTATCTATCTATCTATCTATCTATCTATCTATCTATCGATAGCATTGTGAGAGTGTTGAATAAAAGCAGTTGATCACCATTATGTATGGTTAAAATTCACACCACACACATTATACGGACAGCGACACAATGTGTATTTTCAAGAAATATTTATACCAATCCAATTATGAATGATATTTTAACCTGGAATAGCGCAACTACAAGGAAGACAAGCATTTACCGCTTCAGAAGTGTATTCCCAGGGGCTCGCGGAATTCCATTCTCTTAGTGACATCATTTGTATTGACCCTGTTTATAATATCCTGAGGATATTTGACCTTTAATGGGAATGGGTTTTGGTAAAAAGGAATGAGTTCATCATAACATAGCTATTGGGGATTTCATTGGAATGGGACACAAAAATATGACAAAAGCAGTAAAAGTGTTTGCTTACTGTAAAAACACTGCAACAGGATGTAGCCGAGGTCAGTCACAAGGGAGGAGGGGGGACAAAAGCATAATTATCCCTTACTGTACAGAGCACTCAGTAACAAAAGAATAATTTGTTTATAATTGCATTTATTATAGGCCCTCCCCACTTATCTTAACTTAGTTACAATACCATGACTCATTCAGCATCCAGAGCGACAACCTGGAAAACTGTATTTCTGAGTCAGCACACCTTTCTCGTTTTCTCCTTCTTTGCTGTTTCTCTCATCTCCACTAAATTACTTACAGACAGTTGTTTCCTACATTTAATAAACTCATTTTGAAGCTGGAATGTCTCTGCTGGCCAGGGAACGCATTGTTAAAGCGCTCAATGCTGGACGTAAGCTGCGTGTTCCAGCGGCAGCAGCAGCATGCAGGAGTCTGGCTGTCTGTGCAGCTCTAGAGGAAAGAGGACCAGTGTGGCAATGCACAGCAACAGAGACGCCCCAACCATCAACCACAGGAGCCAGCCCGGCTCCCCCATGAGGCATGCTGACTGGACCCAAGTGTGTGTGTGAGAGGGAGAAAGAGAGAGGGAATAAGTGTAGGATTTGTCAGATTTTTTTTTATGTGTATATTTTAGTGTGGGAAGTATGTCTGTACTTTACACTGTGTTTTGTTATCTTAAAGGTGACAGAAGACTGACAGGAAGCCCAAACGGCATCTTTCCTGTGGCCGCATGCCTTGTTTTCTTTCAGCCATCAGTGCAATTTCAGTTCTAGTTTAGTCGTAGACAGCACATTAACAGTAATTATCTTGATGAATCTACTGACAGATTTATTTTTTTGTCATTTGTTTTTATAGCAGTTAGTACTTCAGAGCAACAAAATAGCGCCAGAATATATATTTTTAATTTAATTAAATAAATAAATAAATAATGAAATTTAAAAATCTATATTTAAAATTGTTTTAAAAATAAATTGTCTATAAAATATGTAAAATAAAAATAATTATTTCAGCATCAAAACTCTTATCTCACTGAAATTGATTGTTTTCCACAAAAAAAGTTGTCATCATTTAATCAACCTCATATCGTTCCAAAAACTGCATGACTTCTTTCCCACTGAAACATAAAAGAAGATATTTTGATGTTTTCCGTTTCCAAACCTGTCCCTAACTTTACCCATATCCCACCTCAATAGCAGCAAAAGTGTTTTGCAGTACAATATGAACACAATAACTCCGTGGTACTTATTTTTTTAAAATAAGTACATCGTAGTTAAGTCCACCCAATATACAGTCAAAGTCAATGGCCAAACAAAACTGTTTGGTTACCAACATTATTCAAAATATCTTATTTTGTGGTACAAAGAAAAAAACTAAGTCATAAAAAACAAATTATGTATTGTATTGTATTGCATTGTATGTAATGTATTGCCTTGTTGTATTAACTTATTTACCACAATGTAAACTTATAATATATTTCATTCTTTAAAAATAGTTTCCAACTGGAATTGTTCTGTGCTCTCTGGGTTAATCAAAATCTTTAGGCTTTTTCATTATTTTGAAAATCCCAATCAAAACAAGCCATAACATATGTTAGGTACTTCTCTGCTAACTCTCAGCAACTGTGTTTTTGTGTTGGAAATTCCACTGGTGGTCTCTATATCAACGGTACTGAGTGGCGTGGGCAGGTTCGAGTCAGACCTCTCCTTAACACAAGGTCGCTCTGTGTGTGTCCTACCCTGGAGACTGAGGGGAGCCCATGTTTAACATGCATATCCATCCATTCATCCGCATGCACTCGCACACATATGTGCGTGCGCAGTAAGCACACTAAGCACATCATATGTGCTTTCTAGAAAGTTCTGATGAACTTTTAGCATGAATAGGTCTGATGAAGTACAAAGAAAAAAGGAGGAGGGATTTGGGGGATGGGGGGATTGGAGAAGGCTAGAGCTCTAGACAGAGCGAGGGAGAGAGAGGTAGAAGTCTGCACACCTCTTTCCAAAAACAATATTTTGACTGAAAGGTTAGCCATCTGGATCTTCTGAACGAAGGATTACGGCTGGTGCCTCAGCTTATTTTTTCCCCTATTACCACTCTGGTTGCCACAGACACAGCCACTAGCTTGCATGGAGACCCTCTATGATGACAACCACCCTGCTGCTGCATGAACAGCTCTCCAATCTACTAAGGGGAAACAATGGGTTATCTGAGTATGCTTGAAAATAGACTACTTTGGATACATGGAAAAGTATTCAAGAACAGTTTTACTTCACTGGCTTAAATTTCTATACAGAACCTTGCTGGGTTCGGCACAAGCTCAGAAAATGCTATTCTGCACATACCAGCTGCAGGTTCATTGTTATTATTTTAACTTGGCCTGCTTTTTATTAAACTATATACTCTGTTGTTTGCATTATTGTATGCATTATCTCTTTTTTATTAACCTTCCTATTGTAATTTAATTTGATTTATTTTCATAATGAAGAATAAAAATAAGCATTTTCATATTCTTTCAACGTCTAATTAAAAAAAGCACATAAAATATATATTTTGTTTTCAATTCTTCATACACATCTCTGTCTCAGTGCTTACAGACCTCGAACCCGAACGCTCTGGCGGGTGTCCATGGCAACCTGAGAGCGCACTCAACCCCATTCATTCTCTGTCTGCTTCACTCAGTCTGCGAGTTTCTCTGAGCATGCCCTGAGCGCTGTGAAAGTGGCAGCTTTTATCTTCTAATTAGATGGAAGGAACTCACCTCAAGGTAAGAGCAAGTGGAGAAAGACCCCGCACATCCCTTTCATCCAAGTTATCTCTGTACTATATATCTGATTCATGAACCGGGATTTATTCTAAAGACTAAATTTAATAAGCCAGGTCCCATAATGGGACTTTATTTGACATAGATCGTTCATATCATGGAGAACATCTCACTTTCCATAAATGTGATGAAAAAGAACAATGGGCAAATTACATTTTTGGGAGGGTGATGGAAAGACCCCAAGTGTGTCTGATGGAAACAAAAACATCTCACCCAAGGCGAGCAGCTCAATGAGACCCTTTCATGCGCCTTACGTTGGGCGCCATATATAAAGATGGAGTGCTTACATATGTACATCCCTCTGTTTCTCCTCAGCTTGCTCTCTCTTAGCAGCTTTGTCTCCACTCGCTGAAAAGCATGTGACAAGTAGCACAGATGGAGTGTGAGGAGCGAGGTCTTCTCGGGTCCGTTTCATGGCGCATTTGGCTGCGCCTTGCAGCTGATGATTTAGGTGTCATAATAGATGTTCCCATAATAGCTCTTAATCCAACGGACACTTCCAGAGCAGCATCCTTCACAAAGCTCTCTCATTCCATCTAGAATGAGTCAATCACCAGCCTCAGGCATCCTTTTTAAAGTGACAACTAGTCCAAACAAACGGCCTTCTCAGTATCACTGATTTAAAGGACTTGCCAAACATATTAACAGCTAAGTAAAGAGTAAAATTGGCCAACTGTTTGATAACGTGAATCCTGTTCACTAAAGCTCCTGTGGGTAAATTGGGCTGGGGTTTTAAAAGAGTTCCTCAATTAATGTTCATGCTTTGAATTTTAGTGATTGTCACTTGAAACATCCGTAAAAATGGGTTTTAACCTGAGGGATGTTTCTATTGCCACATCTCTGTCCTTGACTAAGTCTTGATGGCAGATTGTTTGGGGTGCAAGCCAAGGAAAACCTATACAAAGATGAAGTCCAGGTATGTTCTTTTGCACAAATTTAGCTCTTGTAATCATGTAGACAAAACAACAGCCCAGATGAATGTGATGTTGGTACGATTTGTGATGGGGGTTATACTTAGCATCTTTTAAAGTTTAGATAAGCAATTAGTCAACTTGATCCCTGTTGTTGGCTACAAATGTATGACTACTCTTAGTGATGTGATTCGCATTAAAGATGTACTTGAATTAAAAATGTTTTAATCCAGAAAAAATAGTTACGTGAATGGGCCTATATAACATTGAGTACATGATACAACAACAGAAACCAGAGGATTGTCATAATGTTATCCATAACATCAGAAAGGCATCAATAAAGAATATCAAATAACGTAAAAATTTTAACAAATTTGACGTAAACTGTATATATACCGTCACATAGAACTATAGGACTGATTTTTGTCATCCTTCTCTGGTGATATTTCTAAATGAAAGACATTCCAACTACCCCAAATTTCTTGGACAGCGTTTCAGGAAAATAAAAGAGAAAGCCCAACATTTAGTGGTATTCAGCAACTAAAGTCCATTTGTGTGGCCATGAATAAAAATTTCACAATTTTGAGCAACAACTTATGCTGTAAAATGGAAAATTCAGTAAGATTTAGATTAAACTTGGCGATGGATTTCCTGAACATGTTCCATTGCTTGAATTTTGAAACTGATATTCTAAGGACTAAATGGGTTCAAAGAGACAAAAAAAGGGGGTTTCAAAATGAACACATTGTCAGTCCTATGTCTTGTTTCCCCCTCCTCTCGTGTCTATATTTGGCCTTCCTGTTCCTTACCTCGTTCCCTGTCATCAGTAGTTAATTAGTCCCTAGCCCTGTTTAATTTCTCCGCACCTGTTTCTGTTCTTCCTCTGTGATTCTCTCCTTCTGTTCTTAAGCCCTGTGTTTCCCTGCCCCTGTGTCCGGTATTATCGTCATCTCAACTCCATGTCATCTCCATGTCTCCTGTGATCCCAGTGTTATCAATAAAGTTCTGAAGTTTGTGAAGTTCCTCGCCTCCGCGTTTCCCTGCTCCAGAGTGGGCTCTGACAGAATACCGGACCTAAAAGTAAGCGGCACTTCTCCACCCCTGTTTTGTTTTCCGTGTTTTGAAAAGTTTTTGTTTGTTCCTGTTTTTTCCCCCTCCACGGCGATGGAGTTCGCCGTCCGCCTCCGCGCACTTATCCTGTGCAATCTCCCTTTCATGGAGTATGCCGGGGAGTTCTGCGGGCTCGCCGCGGTGACGGGGCTGCATGACGCGGCCATCCTCCACCTGTTCCGGCTCGGGGCCTGTTACAACTACCTCCCAGACACCACTGGATTGACCTGGAGAGAAGGGATATACCGGTGTCTGAGAGACTTCCGGGCCCGAGCCAGAACCAGCCCGTCATCATCCGCGACTCCCGAGCCCGCTGCCGTTCGCGCTTCCAGAGCGCCCCCGCGAATCCACGCTTCCAGAGCGCCACCGAGAACCCGCGCCGTCCGAGCGCCACCGAGAATCCGCGCTTCAAGAGCGCCCCCGCAAATCCGCGCTTCAAGAGCTTCAAGACCCTCCAGTGCCGGCTCCTCGCACGTGCCCTCCAGTGCCGGCTCCTCGCACATGCCCTCCAGTGCCGGCTCCTCACACGTGCCCGCCAGTGCCGGCTCCTCGCACGTGCCCACCAGTGCCGGGTCCTCGCACGTGCCCTCCTGCGTCTCCGCCGACTCCCTCAGAGTCCGCGCTGCAAGAGCGCCCCTCAGAGTCCACGCTGCAAGAGCGCCCCTCAGAGTCTGCGCTGCAAGAGCGCCCCACAGAGTCCGTGCTGCAAGAGCGCCCCACAGGGTCCGCGCTGCAAGAGCGCCCCACAAAGGCCGCTCCTCAGTGGCTCCCAGGGGGGAACTTCCCCAATAAATTATTTTTTTTGGGGGGGGGTTATAGGGTCATGGCCTGTGTGGCCGGGCCGAGGGCCAAGGCCACAGAACCCGAAAAAATAAGGCCATGGCCTCCCGAGTCCCCTGACCAGCCATGGCCTCCCGAGTCTCCCGATCCGCCGTGGCCTCCCGAGTCTCCCGATCCGCCGTGGCCTCCCGAGTCCCCTGTCCCGCCGTGGCCTCCCGAATCCCCGGATCCGCCATGGCCTCCCGAGTCTCCTGACCCGCCGTGGCCTCCCGAGTCCCCTGTCCCGCCATGGATTCCCGAGTCCCCTGTCCCGCCATGGCCTCCCGAATCCCCGGATCTGCCATGGCTCCTGGAACGGGCCCCCGCTCTGGAGGCAGGTAGCCCTGCCCCCTGATCCCTGGAGGCCTCCAGAGCGCCCTCCCCCCCTCCCCATTGGATGGTATACGGCGTGAGGACACGCCTTCTGGAGGGGGGCGTAATGTCAGTCCTGTGTCTTGTTTCCCCCTCCTCTCGTGTCTATATTTGGCCTTCCTGTTCCTGTCCTCGTTCCTTGTCATCAGTAGTTAATTAGTCCCTAGCCCTGTTTAATTTCTCCGCACGTGTTTCTGTTCTTCCTCTGTGATTTCCTTGTGTTCTTATGCCCTGTGTTTCCCTACCCCTGTGTCCGGTATTATCGTCATCTCGACTCCTCTCCTGTGATCCCAGTGTTATTAAAGTTCTGAAGTTTGTGAAGTTCCTCGCCTCCGCGTTTCCCTGCTCCAGAGTGGGCTCTGACACACATAAGGTCACATAGGATAAAAATGTTGCTTTATGTTGGTAAAATAAGCAAAAGTTGAGTTGTTTGGTGTGATATTACAGCCTTTGACAGGTACAGCATAATTACAAGGGCAAACCATGACATATTTTCAGGGAAAGCAGGTCGGTGATGTCCCAATTAGGGTGAAATGACCAGCAAGGTGACAGCTCGAAAATGCGTCTCATCCTTGGTATACGTCCTCAGAGTGGGCTTCGTTATGTCGCCTATACAAGACAGAATTGAATGGCAATGTCATAAGGCACTCCAAAAAGTCTTGTTAGAATGCAGATAATAATGTTGTTACATGCCTTGGTTGCTAAGGGTCATTTTCTGATGCAACTCCAAGACTTCTGTGAATCTAAATATAATGGGACCAGCAGTAGTCCAAATTATGGTACCATTTAAGGTCACATTCTTGGCATCCGACTTGGCACCCTGGTTAAGCCAACATGAGGACACTATCCTCAGGAGGTCCTTCAGGAAATGGCTTAGCAATCAGAGGATTTAATCATCCAACACTACCATTCTATTGCAAAAAAACACGGTTCTCTTTCAGGTCATTATATATATATATATATATATATATATATATGTATATATATTGTCCATAAATGATTTACAGTAATTATTAAGGAAAAAATATTTGCCCTTATAAATCTCTCATTAACAAGTGCATTATATATTATTTCATGATGGAGTAGTGACATTGGATAGGCTTCTATTTTTATTGACCTGAAAGCTAAATTGGACACACAATTGGACAAAACCCCATACTGCTAACGCTCATGATAATAATGTGAACACTTAAACGGGAGGTGCAGCTGGCTGACAGTCATCACTCTTTCTCAAACCTCCAGATTTATTTAAGTACTGCATAACAATGCTTTTGGGAAACAAGCCACAGAGACAAAGCGGCTTACGTACCACTTACGCTCTAGAAGGCACCATGCCATGTATTATTTTCCCTAGTATGTTCCTCTAGATGCTTCTTGGAACATCGTGTGGCTTTAATTAGATGTTCATTAGAAGGTGTCTTGTATTTCCTCAATTAGTCCCTGTCATGGCAGCAGCGGCACTCCAGTAATCTCCGTGATTAAACTCTACTCTTGTTTGTCTGGGCGCGACTTGCCAGCTTTCTCCGACGGGCGCTGTCCTGGAGCCCTGTCACAAAGTGTAATGATTCTTTAGCATGCCCCTCCAAGGCTTCCCAACATCCTGCCAGCCTAAAAGCAAAGAGCACTCATTTTAAATGTCTTCTCCATTCAACCCTTTGCCATTTTCAATTATACCTTTCCACCCTTCCATTTGTGTAATTTTCTAATCTCACCATAGCTGGCGTGACGCTGTTTTAGTGGTAGTGCAGAGTGACAAATGAAGCCATCAGGATGGAAGCTCAGAAGTGTCTGAGGTCATGTCAAAGGTCATGACTATGTGGCTGGCTCTTTAACTTCCCTAAACTGATGAATGGTAATCATGTTTATTATAACTTTGTGTATGTTAAAATTAGTGTTTTTTTTTCTTCTTTTTTCCCCAATAGCATGTTGTGCTCACTCATGTTGCCATGGCTATAGAAGAAACAGCCAGTGTGTTTTCTAATGATTCTAAAATGACAAATAAAAAATGACATTGGAGTTAAGAAAATAAATTAAAAAGCTAGATTGTCAAAACTTGTTAAAATTAAACGTGTGTTAAAAACATATTTAATTACCTTTTTACCTGTAAAAATCCTCTCCAAGACATCAGTGACACAAAATGAAAACTTAAAAAAAGGAAAGAAAAATATTTAAACATTTTTTTTTTTAACTTGGCCTGCTTTTTATTACATTTAGTTAGCAATAAGTCCACTTGCTTAGCTGAAAGAGTGGCTCTTGTAAAAGCAGAGCAGTGCTGAAAGAGGTCAGGACAGACAGATATGGGGTGCAATTACTGCCTCTGAGAGCCTAAGCATTAAGGTCTATTAGGTTAAAGTGTCCACCACTTCGCTACCAAAAAGAGCACAAATAGCTCAAACCACGTGTTTCGAGGGTTGGCTACTGTTCTGAGAATATGATGGGCAATGACCTGAAAGGCTAGGTGAACAGGTTTGAGTGAAGTTCATGACACACTTTGAACAACAAAGAGTAATAGATTCATACATTCTGTCTGAAAGGCTTCAGCAATGAAAAGCTTCAGAATGACAATTGTCAAATTATGAAATGGGTAAATGTAGATTCTTATAATGTAGACAGAGCCCATAAAAATACCCATAAATATTGTGCCATACAGATGTTTAAGATCTTGCACAGTAATAAACATGAAAATGCTAAGTAACGTCTACCACTACTAATGCAGGAGTAATGAAAGCATTTTGATCTAAATTAAATGTGAGGGAAAACAGTTTCTAATTAAATTTTTTTAAATTGGCTACTTTTTTAATTCTCTATTTTATTATGTAATGCACTTCAGACTATTGTATGTGTGTGTATGTTTTTTTCTTTTTCGGTTTTAGTTTTGCATTTTTTATCTTTATCTTTAGCCAAGGCAACATTCCTAATTTTCATTTAACTTTTTAATGTTTAAGTTTCTCATCTAATATTTTTACTTTTATTTCAGCTTTATATCAATGAAAACAAAAACAATGTTTAATGTATTCAACCAGTATTGTTGTTGTTAACCAAACCTGCGTAGGTCTCAGTGATTTTCTCTAAGGTCTCCCTGATTGCAAGGTTGAAGTGCTCTCCGTGTCCTGGTAGGATAAAGGAAATGGGACATCAGTGGACTCTGCAGCGTGTACTCAGCACCAGTGATTCATTCGCAACATTCAGGAGGCATTAGACGCACTCATTTCCTACCCCAACTCCCTCCAGCCCACCACTCCCCCACAACCCACGCTGCCTTACTGTGATTAGGTAATGCTGCTCGTTATGAATGTGATGCCCCATTTCCACTGGCAAATCAAACAGCTCTGGATCAACGGTCCTTAACTTTCGGATTCATTAGACATCTAAGAGAGGTCTTAAAGCGAAACATCTGCTTTCGGTTTCATCCCAAATACCTGTTCCAAGCCATCAGCTATGCGCACGATAGGCTGCCAGGCCATGCGAGATGAACCCGGGTTTGATGACATCGGCTGAGGTTGCTTCGCTGCGGGTCTAATGAAGGCTTAAATGAGCTGCTATATTGATGGGTAAGGAACGGGGGATGAACTCGACGCATGCAAAGTTCATATCGTCTGGCTTTGGCAAGCGCAATGATGACCTGCGAATTAACTTAGCAAGAGAGAGATTTGTTCGGGGCTTTTTTTTTTTCTTATACCATACCTCTCCCTTCCTGCTACTACTCTGTTCATTTGATTTTATCCCTGCCAGCATATTTGCTATGTGCAGACGTGACAGCTTAATAATGTAAGCTGAGGTCTTTCCCTTCAAAAACATCCTGGGTTTTGTAAGCCATCTGTTAGACATCCTTTAAGCCAACACTTTGTGTTATACTTAACGTCACTCTTCCAGGGCACTCTTATAATGGGGTAATAAATAGTGCAGAGATCCGTACTGATGTTCATCTCAGTCCCTAACCTTTTGGGTTTAAAATATTAGTGGCATAGTATGATTTACACCACCTGTTTGAAATCTTCTTTTGAGATTCATTAAACAATGGCAGGTTGACAAATAACTCAAGGCTCTTATTAAAAATGCACATTCAAAACTCGGCATGCATGTTAAAACATTATTTGATGGCATCATTTAGAAGTTCCTGTTTTGTTTATTATGGTTGGCTCACACAGAGGCACGATGCAATCATAAAGTGTTTATCACATGATAATGAACAGCACTATTAAGCGCGGCAGAGTTTGCTGTGCTCACGGACACCTTTCGGCAAATCAGTCAGTTTGCTGTTGCCGTGAGGCCATACATATACAGATGCATTTTTTTTTCATTGACAAGTTATTTTGTATGTAAAAATAAATTAATTAATTTATTTTAGACTAAAAAAAGAATCATTTATGATATTATGGCATAGTTTATATTTATATATCATGGTGCCGCGGAGATTTCCAGGACAGCACTTGCAACAGACCCACAAAAAAAAATGCAACACTAACTCATCAGAATCCTCACTGAGCCTGCAAGACTGAGAGAGAGATATTCTGGTCACAAGAGTTTATTTTAAGAGTTTCCAAATTGATCTAGTATATGCTCTTGTGCAGTTATTCTGTAGTAGTTCTCTATAGTTCAATTTCACTGTGTTTTTTAATTGATCTGAATTGCATTTAAAATATGCTTTAGAAAACAGTTCTTATAAAAACAGTGCACATAGCAAATAAAGGACATATTATCTAACTGTTAAAGGCCCATTACTCATAAACTGTTAAATACCATTACACATGATAAAGTGCAATTATACTAAAACAATTGGCAGAATGCAAAAAGCATTAGTTTGGCACTCCTTTGCCACAGATAAGCTAGAGAGCAGTTATTAATTCAAAATAATTGCTCTACTTATAAAAAAGACTCTACAGTAAATTAAGCAGTGTACCAAAATTAAACTGTAAATTTGTTGTTTTAATGATTTATGTAACTCAATTGAGGAACTCTATAAAAACAAGTGACATTATTATTCAAAACATACAATTCATTAGCACTCAAACTAAACACAATTTACTTTTCTTTATTCAGTTTTAATATGAGTCAAGCAATTAAAATAAGTATATGTAATTTTCTGTTGTTTGTGTTTTGCAGGAGCAGAGAAATTAGAAATTAAGATGATTTATTCATTAATATACAATGTATTTAAATTATTTTTATATTCTGTTTTATATTATATTATATTATATTATATTATATTATATTATATTATATTATATTAGATTAGATTAGATTAGATTAGATTAGATTATAAAGTTGTTCAAATGTTTTCTCTTAAACCCAGTTCAAAAAGCTGAATTTCTAAAAAGAGCAAAACAAAATTAAAAAGGACTTTAAACCCATAACCTAGGTGCAGAAGGTATTTAAGATATCCACCATACTCTCATTAGCCCTTTGTTTTATTAATTTTAATTTTTCCCGACAACCATGGCGTAACATCCTCCTCTAATCTCAGAGTATGTAAAGATAATCCTACAAACACTTGTCTCTGGCAATTTACATGCTCGCCTTTTCTAACTAAGGATAAATGTCAAAAAAAAAGGGAGCGAGGGTGGCACAGAGGGAAACTGACTCTATTTTTTTTTTCAATTACCTAATGGTAAGTGGGCTGTTTACAGTTTTTGCCAGCTTGTTATCATGTTTGGAAAGTTTGCTGAATTAAAAATTACAGCATTTTAGACAAGTGTTATATGTGTGCTCTACTCTGTCTTTATATAGAGTGAGAAGAGAGGACCAGAACAGACCCTAGCAATTCTTTCTCTAGAGACCTCAAAAAACTCCTTTGTAACACCTCCTTTGATGTATCTTTGACAAAGAAAATCCTGAGGCATCTCTTTACCCAGTTGCTGAAAGTCATTTCTTCTACAGGAGCAATGTGACAAGGTGTAACATTCCATACCACCATGTCAACAAACCGACTGGCTTCCATCATAGCAGTGAGTGCCACTTCCCAAGACAAAACAACAAGCCTAAAGTCTCCAGGGGCAAGTCGGAATCAGCTCAAATATGATATTCCTGTCCCCTGACCATGTCCACGCAAGAGGGATCAATGACTGACATCTCTGCAGAGGGTTTCACCAGCCTTGAGGTTAAGTGAGTGTAGTATGTCGCTCGAAGGCATGCCATTGGCCATGGCCAAGTATTTCAAGTCAGGAGGGCCCACGAGACCTTTGTTAAAATGCCAATGAGAGGCAGACAAAACGAGTACATCAGTATGACACAGTCACTCTTGTCACACAGTCAGATGTCTTCAGATAGCACTACCAAGTGTATATCTTGTGCTAGCAAAAAGAGGACATTTAAGCCTGAATCAAATAATACATGAAAAAAGGGCGTTAACAAGAATTTGATAACATTTTGTTTTCAAAGTAATGTTTTATAAGATGTTTTTAATGTTTTTGAAAGAATTAAATCAAATTAGCAGTATTGTAAAATATTATTACAAAATAAAATATCTGTTCCCTTCCAGGAACTCGAGCTGCGTCGAACGCTACGGGGAACGCCCCCAGCGTGACCGCGCTCTGAACCAGAGTGTAAAAGTGTCCTATGAAAGGGCGAGACGTCATAGGCGGGTGACGTCACTGACCGGAAAGCATAAAAGCACGTGCGGTGGAGCCGGCGTTTGCTTTTTGTCATTCAGCAACCGCCTCTCTGTCTGTGTGTATTGTCCTTGCATGTTGTCAGTCTTATTTGGTGTTGTACGTCCTAAAAAAGATTCTGTTCAGCATGTCTAAGAGTGCTAAAAAGATAAAGCACTCGGGCGAGAGCAGACCGCATTTCAGACCGTGTGTTCCCCCTTGCAGACGCTACATCACTGCGGGGGATACTCACGAGCTGTGTGTGGTCTGCTTGGGAGCGAGTCATGCAGAGTCGGCTCTCGAGGGAGTCGGCTGCCCGCATTGCGAGCTTCTTTCACTGCATGCACTCCGCTCCCGGAAGGCTCTCTTTCGCGAGGGAGCCTTCGCCAGCGTTCCCCGCGGTGCTGGTCCCGCTTCCGCCGAGGCGGAGCGGCGGCTGCACTCGTGGGGTTCGCAGGTGGATCTGGTAGTGGGAAGCGAGACGGGCCAGTCCCTATCTTCTTCCCCGCCTATCAGACCCAGCGGCCGCTCTCCGGGATCGGAAGCCCGTTCTGCGGATTCTTCCCCCCCGGGGCGCGGCTCGACGCTTCTCCTCTCTTCCTCCGAGGAGGTTGAGTTGGAGAGGGTCGATGAGGTTTCGCCCCCTCTTCCGCCCCAGTATGAGGAGTTAGTGGAGGTTATAACTCGCGCGGCAGCCAAATTAAATATCAGCTGCCCCGCTGAGACGGCGGTCGAACCACAGTCTAGTAAACTCGATGAGAGATATTTGCGTGCTAGACCGCCACCTCCACGACGGAGCCTGCCGTTTTTTCCCGATCTCCACACCGAGGTGTCGAGATCGTGGGCTAAACCATTCTCGGCCCGTCTCTTCATCCCCGCCTCTGGGAATTATAGTAATGTGGCGGGGGTGAGTGAGCACGGTTATAGAGCGATGCCACGAGTGGAACAGACGCTTGCGAGCTATCTGTCCCCTCGCTCGGCATCGTCTCTAAAGGCTCCATCCTTGCCCTCCAAGCCGCTGCGTACTACTTCAGCGTTGGTGGGCAAGGGGTACGCGGCTGCAGGTCAGGCTGGTGCATGTCTGCACACTATGGCGGTGTTGCAGGCATACCAGGCCGACCTGCTAAAAGAGCTGGATGAGGGAGAGGGGTTCGGGCCCGAAGATATTACCGAACTCCGTAAAACCGCTGATCTTTCTCTCCGCGCCACCAAAGAGACCGCCCGAGCCATTGGCAGGTCTATGGCAGCACTGGTGGCTGCGGAGAGACATTTGTGGCTGACCTTGTCCGATTTACAAGATAAGGACAAGGTCCTTCTTATGGACGCCCCGCTTGCGCCTTCTGGCCTGTTCGGCGACTCCGTCAATGCGGTCGTCGACAGGTACCAGGAGGCTCGTAGACAAGCGGCGGCGTTTCAGCGGTTTCTCCCTCGCCGTTCTCCAGCTCAGGGGGCTGCTAGGCGGGAGCAGCCCTCACCGCGTACCAGCTCCTCATACAGAGAGGCACAGAAACAGAGCGTTGCTACTCGCACCCCACCGGGGTGGGGTCGTGGGGGCAAGCGTTCTGAGTCGGGGACCTCTAAGGCTAAGCCGGATCTGAGGACCGTTCTTAAGTCGAAGAGGTCCTCGGCTAAGAAGCCCTGACGGGCATGGCCCGGGGCTTTCGAGGGCACACCCCCCTGGGGCAGATCGGGTGTCCGTCTCCTCCCAGTGCCCTCGGGAGATCAGTCTGCCGACCCTGCCAGAGTTCCAGGGCGCAGCTGGCTCCAGCGAGCAATACTCTCAGTTTCTTCCGCCCCGAAGTGTAGCGGAGCTGAGAAGCTCGCCACCCCTGCGGGGGTCGCTAGAGTTCCTGGTTCGGCCGTCTCCTGCCGGTTCGCCGCTTCAGGGCACCGAGCCAGCAGCTCTAGTTACATCAGAGGCCAGTCTCGAGAGACTGGTTCCCTTAGTAGACCATTTGGCAGCGTGGAAACTACTGCCAAATGTATCTCAATGGGTCCTGCGTACTGTAGAGAAAGGCTATCGTATTCAGTTCGGCGCTCCGCCACCGCCTTTCAACGGGGTGATTCCCACGTGCGTGGGCCCCCAGCAGGCTCTGATTTTGGAACAGGAAGTAAACACTCTCTTGAGGAAGGAGGCCATCGAGGTGGTCCCTCCTCACGAAAGGGAGTCCGGGTTCTACAGCCGGTACTTCATCGTTCCGAAGAAGGATGGAGGCTTGCGTCCCATTCTAGATCTGCGTCAGTTGAACCGCTCAGTCATGCGACTGAAGTTCAGGATGCTAACGATCAATCAGGTCGTGTCTCAGATCAGGTCCGAGGACTGGTTTGTGACCATAGATCTAAAAGATGTTTCCATGTCTCCATCCTTCCTCCTCACAGGAAGTTCCTGAGGTTTGCTTTTGGGGGGAAAGCTTACCAATTCCGGGTTCTTCCTTTTGGCCTTGCACTCTCGCCCCGCACCTTCACGAAGTGTGTGGATGCTGCTCTGGCTCCTCTGCGACTCCAGGGCATTCGCATACTCAATTATATCGACGATTGGTTGATCTTAGCTCGATCAGAGCAACTGGCAGTTCGGCATCGAGATGTCGTTCTCGCCCATATGAAGGCGCTGGGGTTAAGACTAAACGCCAAGAAAAGTGTACTTTCTCCAGTTCAGAGAACCACTTATCTAGGCGTGGTGTGGGATTCGACCACGATGCAGGCACGTTTGTCTCCTGCTCGGATCGAGTCGATCCTCACCTCGGTCAAGAGAGTGAAAGAGGGCCAGTCACTCACTGTCAAGCAGTTTCAGAAGCTGCTGGGGCTCATGGCAGCTGCGTCCAACGTGATTACTTTTGGCCTCCTGTACATGAGACCCCTACAGTGGTGGCTCAAGACCAAGGGGTTCTCCCCGAGGGGAAACCCGCTTCGCATGATCAAGGTCACGCGGCGATGCCTACGTGCCTTAGACATGTGGAGCCAAGCTTGGTTCTTGTCTCAGGGCCCGGTGCTGGGAGCCTCTTGTCGCCGCGTAATGCTAGCGACGGACGCATCCCTCACCGGTTGGGGAGCGGTCATGAGTGGCCACCCTGCCCGCGGTCTGTGGAGCGGTCGCCATCTAACGTGGCATATCAATTGTTTGGAAATGTTGGCCGTGTTTCGTGCACTCAAGCACTTTCTCCCAGACCTAAGAGATCACCATGTGTTGGTGCGCACCGACAGCACATCGGTGGTCTCTTACATCAACCACCAGGGAGGTCTGCGTTCGCGCCCCTTATACAAGCTGGCGCACCAGATCCTTGTGTGGTCCCAGGGCAAACTTCGCTCGCTCAGAGCCATTTTCATCCCTGGGTATCTCAATGTGGGAGCAGACATCCTGTCGAGGCAGGGGCCGAGGCCCGGGGAATGGATGCTTCACCCCGAGGTGGTGAAGCAGATATGGAGAATTTTTGGCCAGGCTCAGGTGGACCTCTTTGCGACTCGAGAGTCGACACAATGTCCCCTCTGGTTCTCTCTAGTTCCTCCAGCTCCTCTGGGACTGGACGCTATGGTACAGGCTTGGCCGAGGCTTCGCCTGTACGCCTTTCCCCCGATCGCTCTGCTCCCGGGAGTTCTGGCGAGAGTGCGCCAGGACGAGGTCAGCCTACTGTTGGTAGCACCGTTCTGGCCGGGCCGAGTGTGGTTCTCGGACCTGATTTCTCTCCTCGACGGCTCTCCGTGGGAGATTCCCGTCAGGAGGGATCTCCTCTCACAGGCAGGGGGCACCATCTTCCACCCCTGCCCGGAGTCATGGAAGCTGCGGGCATGGCCCCTGAGGGGGCGCAGCTCATAGCTTCCGGTCTCTCAACCGAGGTTGTGGAGACCATCCTCCAGTCCAGAGCTCCCTCTACGAGGAAACTGTATGCCCTGAAGTGGAAGCTTTTCACTTCTTGGTGCGGAGACCGCCACCTTGACCCAGTTAACTGCCCGATAGGTACAGTGCTGGAGTTCCTACAGGCTCGTTTCTCCGCAGGGGTAACTCACTCCACCCTGAAGGTTTACGTGGCGGCTTTATCGGCCTACCACGCCCTTCTTGGTGGACTCTCAGTGGGTAGACACCCCCTGGTTACACGTTTCCTCCGTGGTGCGCTGAGGCTGAGGCCTCCAGTACGATCCCGTGTCCCTACGTGGGACCTGGCTGTGGTATTAGAAGCTCTCTGTAAACCGCCTTTCGAGCCTCTCGAAGAGATCTCTGATTGCCTTCTCTCTATAAAGACCACCTTCCTATTGGCTATCTCTTCCTTAAAGAGAGTTGGGGACTTGCAGGCCCTTTCCGTGGCCCCTTCTTACCTTGACTTTGCCCCTGGCTTGGCTAAAGCTTTTCTCCACCCTCGAGCGGGTTATATTCCTAAAGTCCCCTCTTCTACCCCACGGCCGGTCGTGCTGCAGGCCTTCAGTCCTCCTCCCTTTCGGGAGCCTGACCATCGAAAGCTTAACTGTGTGTGTCCAGTGCGAGCACTGGACGCATACGTCCACAGAGCTGCCCTGTGGAGAAGGACGGACCAATTGCTAGTCTGCTTCGGTCCTCCTAAGCGGGGTCTGCCTGCATCTAAGCAGACCCTTAGCAGGTGGATAGTGGATACTATTTCTCTGGCTTATGAGTCCTCAGGTCTCCCCTCGCCTTTGGGGGTTAAGGCCCACTCTACTAGGAGTATGGCGGCCTCTAAGGCCTTTCTGGCAGGGGTCCCTATGCAAGATATTTGCGATGCTGCGGGTTGGTCCACGCCACTCACCTTTGTCCGGTTTTACGACCTTGACCTCAGGGCCACTCCCGGCTCTTCTGTTCTCTCGCCCTCGTTGTGCTCCCAGTGATACACACAGGGCAGGTATTGGAAGTCTGGTGGCGTTGGCATCTCGTTCCCCGTAGCGTTCGACGCAGCTCGAGTTCCTGGAAGGGAACGTCTCGGGTTACGTATGTAACCCTGGTTCCCTGAAGGGAACGAGACGCTGCGTCTCGAGGCCATACTTCCTGTATCCCTGCGGGCGGTTGCTTCATTCCTGGAAGCAAACGCCGGCTCCACCGCACGTGCTTTTATGCTTTCCGGTCAGTGACGTCACCCGCCTATGACGTCTCGCCCTTTCATAGGACACTTTTACACTCTGGTTCAGAGCGCGGTCACGCTGGGGGCGTTCCCCGTAGCGTTCGACGCAGCGTCTCGTTCCCTTCAGGGAACCAGGGTTACATACGTAACCCGAGACGTTTTCTATTATTATATATTTTTAAATGAAATTTTTTGGCAAAGCTAAATTTACAGCAGTCATTACTCCAGTCTTCAGTGTCACATAATCCTTCAGAAATCATTCTGATATCCTGATTTGGTACTCAAGAAACATTTCTTATTATTCTCAATGTGGAAAACAGTTGTGCTGCTAAATGTTTTTGTGGAAACCATGATACATTTTAGTTTTCAGGGCTCTTTGATAAAAAAAGTTAAAAAGAACAGCAGTTATTTGAAACAAATATTCTGTAACATTATAAAAGTCCTTAGTGTCACTTTTAATGCATCCTTGTTGAATAAAAGCATTCATTTCATTCATCTATCTATCTATCTATCTATCTATCTATCTATCTATCTATCTATCTATCTATCTATCTATCTATCTATCTATCTATCTATCTATCTATCATACGCAGATTATCAGGATAGAAAACATGCAAAAATACAATAAGACTGCTGTAATATTTGAGTTAATTTATCATCTCAACATGCAAGATAAAGTATATATATATATTTTTATTATATACTGTACGTGGCAAATGTTTAATCCCCCTTTGCCATTCATTCAAAGCGTGACAACAATATCACCCAAGCACAGTTTGTCCATTATTGTCTTCACATCAAAGTTTCTCTTTCTCTGTGCATTCGTAAGGTTTGAGTGAACACTTCCTGCTGTATTTTTGTGCGTTGATAAAGGTAGCAATTAACATGTTGCTTCCCCACACTGCACAGTGGGGCTCGTATTCAGAGCTTTGCCTCGCTAATTACAGCCCATGCCTTGATCTCAACCTGTGTCCTTTGCACAGCGTGATGACCCTCCAATCAACTGCTGCTTCTTCCACCACTCTCCTCATTTTATCTATACACCAAGCTTACCTTCACACGTCGCTAACGTATCCCGGAAACGCTATTGCGCTTTGAGCTTAGATGTTCCTGAACATCTGCAGGAAGAGACACTGGAAGCATCACTAAGGTTGAGGAGGAAATCACAGCTTGGCTCAAGGCGATAAGTGCAGAGCGCATGGAACACTTGCTCCTTGCTCTCTTCAATTCCCCCCCAGAAAGAGTAGCAGTGCGCTGCGGGGTAAGGATGGATGTGGAGGATGGAAATTGTAAAGAGAGGGCAAAAGCTGAGGAGACTCGCTTTACTTCAGAATTTCATTCACCTCCTTCGCCTCACACTCTTCCCCAGCCCCACTGACCCGACAGAACCCTCTAGCTATGCTGCCGTTCCACGGTTCCACTTGAGCTCTACAACCTGCGCTGATTATATTTCCTGCGACTTATTTGAAAGGAAATAAGGTGAAAATGATGAGAGGTATAGCGTTTCTATAACCAAGCACTAATGTGCTAATTCATCATGCTGCCGTATGAGACATAAAACAAGTAAAATGAAAAACAGCTTTGAGATCCATGACAGGAGGGCTGTTATGTTTGCGCAAACGCGCTCAGCAGACTGATGTGTACACGTGTAATCTATGCCTTGCCGCTAATGAGGACATATTTGTTTTTAATGAGTATGTGGGCACAAAGATGGAGACAAGGACAGCAGCTTTTGAATAGAAAACAACAGGGGATAAAATGGAGCTCGGCGTAGACTACAGGCCCAGTGGGATTCACACATGTGCGTAAACCTACTGACACACACTCTTTGCTCAAAGAAAAAGGGTTTTTGCAAGTACACACAGAAGAAAACACAGTGCGAACTTGCCTGCGGATGTTCACAAAAGATGCAGTTGTGTTCTCCCACTGCCAAATAAGACCCCACTGGAGTGTCTGAGAGACACAGAAACACACACTCTCGACCTCAGCTATCTCCTGGAAAAAATGCATTGTTCAGTAACTTATTCTTTGATAAACAAGTCAAAGAGTAACGATACTTCCTCTCTGAACCTGTTTGGTGCATCCGAGGCATTGCAATCGCAGGCCGAAGCCTGTTTCCATCAGTCAATTTACAGCTGCACCTGGAGGGTTCAAAGACCCTGCTGCTACATCCACGCTCCGGCCTTTTGTTAACACCTTGACTTGCTCCATCTAATGCACCTTTGAGAGCACGCACCTGGCAAAGACTGCATTTTGTGCTTAAATAATCAGTTCATTTGTACTGATTTAGGACTGAACTGAGGCCGGATGACCTGATCGAGTTTTTGAGTTGCTTTTAGTTTCACTAGTCCGGGTGCACTACTTTTCACAAAATTTGAGCTATATAGGACATGTAAGAAAAAAAAAACATAGCAAAGAGTTTATTTAAATTACATGTATGCAGTGCGTAATATGCAACACACTCCATAATTGTGTGTTTAAAGTTGCAATAAGCTTTTTAGAAAAGCCATTGTATGCCAAAAAAAGTTTAATTGTTTCATTACTTTTTGATAAAGTCTCAGCTTTCAGATTACATTCATTTATGCATTTGGCAGACACTTTTATCCAAAGCGACATACATTGTATTCAAGGTGTACATTTTTTTTTCAGTTCTTGCTTTCCCTGGGATTTGATCCCATGACCTTGGCGTTTCTACCACCATGCTCTACTGTTTTAGCTACAGGAAGGCATTTATTAAGAAATTCAAACAATAAAAGACTCTTTAATGCGGCATGACAGATCACTGTAGCTGCCTTCAGAATGGCAGAAATAAGCATAAGTGAACCGATCATATCTTCCATTTTATTAATAGTTGTACTACCAAAAAAAACAAACAAACAACATGAATGACCATGAAAAGGTACAGGATGTTAAAAGATACAGCACAACTTACTGAAATTTGTCATGTCTTAAGCAATCTTGCTTGAAGATGCCAATAAAACAGCCTGTCAACATGCCATTTGACATTACATATACCTCAGGAAAGTCCATCAATGTCCATAGCTTGTTAGTTCGCTTGGAAAAAAAAGACAGAAATGGCAGAAATCATTATTTTATTGTTAAATGCATTATGATTCGACTTAACCTGTGTCTTGCATGTTTAATGTATGCTTGAAAACATTTTCTAATTCTGCAATGTTTCTTGTAAAAAGAAGAATTTTATTTTAGCTCTCATTCATATACATGCATGCACAGGAAAAGTGGGTGAATGCATGTATAAGCATGTCTCTGCGTGTTGATTGAAATGCTCTCCCATAATACCCTTTAACACCATCTATATCCAGAGCACATACTGTAAACATTGTGAGAGCTATCTATGACATCGTTCTCACTTTTGCCACGGTTGTGCCCATCATATGATTCAAAGTCTTGTTGAGTTACTCATGCTTTATATTAAATCATCAACACATCAGTGCCACTGCAAGATCGTTATAATCTTAAATGACAGAAAAAGTCTGGATGTTACAGAATCTGCACAGTGAACCCAGTTGTTGGGCCTAACAGGAAGAGGTCAAATTAAAAATTCTGTGTGGCTATTTGCCAAGACCTTTCCTTGTGGTAAGGGTTTAGATGGCCTTCGTGCCTCTGGGCTAAATTTACACACTGCACAATTAATTATGGCTTGTTTACTTGTGGAAAGAGGAGAGGTTCTGCCACGGACATCTGTACATCATTTCAGCACGTCCCAAGCAGCGGTACTTTAGTTTAGGGCATGAATTTAATGGGACAGTAATGTGTATTAGACGCTATATTATTATACAGACCATTGGTTCTCACCTTGCTTTGCTACACAAGCTATATTATGTGTCCAACATGACCTTGCACACAAAGTGAGGAAGGTTACGGGTCTAGACTAGTCCATGTAGCAGTTCTTGTACACTGTCCAAACAAATGGAGGGAACAGAGAGGTAAAAGAATGCAGTGGTGACCAAAGATTCAGAAAGAGAAAAAGTTCTCAGTGTAAATCGGTCCGGGAAAAGGGGTTTTTTGGTCTTGGTTGTCATCAAAGCCTTTCACAGTCTTGTCTGAAAGTCTCTTGAGGATGCTGAATCTATGGCAGAAGTTCACTCACACTTTATACAGATTTCTTTTCACTGGGTTGGGACTTGAGAGGTTCGGAAAGCATGATTTATACAGCAACTTTATCTGCAATCCAAGAAGGAACATATCAGAGGGAAAGTACGCTTACCGCCAAAGAAAGCAAATAGCTTTTTTTATGTGAGCTTTGCAGAGCTGGCTCAGTGTTTTAACTGTTACTGCCACTTTTCAATTTTTGATACCAAAAACAAGTAAAACAATCTCCAAATTTGAGCTAATTAA
The DNA here is from genome assembly GCF_936440315.1 of Barbus barbus. NCBI lineage: Eukaryota > Metazoa > Chordata > Actinopteri > Cypriniformes > Cyprinidae > Barbus > Barbus barbus. Next base: position 21,408,916 of record NC_136734.1, on the reverse strand, counting down.
TCACAATGTACAACTTATAGAAAACCCAACCCAGAGTGATGAAATTATGGATTTTAAAAATGTTGCAATCAAATACAAATATGTTTAGATATTTGTTGTGAATAAAAGATAATGATAATTTATAAGTCATTATTTTAGACTATAAATTCCAATTCTCCTTGGACCTTTTGTTGACAGAGTTTCTTATTGAGTTTCTTATTTTTAAAAGCAATTGGGCTCATGTTGTCTCAATGGAATAGCACCAAGAGGATTACACTTTGAAATAGTGTATGAATAAAGCTAACAGTGCATGTTTTGTACTAGTTAACAGCAGTTTTGATGGATTAAGACGGATTACAAGATTGTTTTTCTTCTGAAAGTGATCTAAATGTAAAGTAAAACTGCGAACATTGGTGCCTTGTAAAGCCATGTTTGAGTATGCCGTAACATAATGGGTACTTTACATCAGAATAACATCAAAGCATCAGATTAATTAATTAATCTACTTAAATTTTCAGTTTATCCAGCTGCATTTAAATGTTAATCATTAGATAGGATGTTGCTTACTTGGAGACAGTGGAAGCAGCAGACTTTTTAGATTGACTAGAGCCAGAGAAAGACTAGATATTTGCTTCGGGAAGATGAAAAGACAGGCCGAGGAGAGGCAGAGGAGTGTGTGAGGGGAGGCCCGAGGGGGGCGAGTTGGCACCATGATCCAAACTAATTTTGAAACATCAGAACTTCTTTTCTTAAGTCAGCATTCCAAATCAGAGCGTGTCCGTACTCATTTAATGCACCGTTTTGCAAAGTGATAAATTTACGAATTCGACATACATCCTTTTGGCTCTAGATAGGGAGCGCAGTGCAAGGAAGAGAGAAGCGAGGAGGATTTAAGAGCATTTTGCAGTGTCAAACATCTAAACCCACGGGGATCCACGGCACAATTAGACCAGGGTGAAGGGGGGGGAAAAAGAGAAGAGGATCTTAAGAGGAACAGCCTCATTTCTCGTTTACAGTAACGCGGTTATCTGTCGCGGGTGATCCGTTTAAACGGTTCGTTTGCGGGGATAAAAGCCGTATGGAGGAAATAAACTTAGTTCTGGCTTAATCTTCAAATCCTTGGTGGTCATGGAAGATGATCCCAATTTGCTTCTGAGCAGCACTGTCAGATCTCACAATAATAAATAATTTAAGACTTTAAGCACCAATTATGTTTGATTAATGTTGAAGCATTTGGACTGTGCTCCATGGCTGGCTGATACGTGAGTTTTCTTGATCAGTTGTTGCACCTGATGAAGTCTGTAGCCCACGCGGATTGAGACAGACTTTAATCCTTTTTCTGTTTTCCTGTATCGCTGAACAATCGTGACATTAAGCGATTAGTAAATATACCTAATTTTCTTATATTAAAGTTCTCATTAGAATTTCTTTGTTACACCTTTTTAAAATGTAGGTCAATGAAATCAAAACTTCTCATGTTAGTTCACCCACAAATGAAAAATCTATCATTTACTCACTCAAACCTCTTGACTTTTTTCCACAACGGAACACAAAATAAGGCATTTTAAAGACTGCACTGGTCGTTTATGCAAATACAGTGCATGGACTGCACTGTACAGTGGACTGAGGCTTTCAAGCTTCAAACAGGAAACAGAAGCACCATAAAAGTATCATAAATGTGGTCCACATGACCTATAAACTATATTTTCAAAGTCTTCTGAAGCCATATTGGTGAGGAATAGACCAAAATGGAGCACGAGTAAATAATGACAGACATTTCATTTTTGGTTGAACTAACAGAGGCAAAAACATTTAAAGTGATTTTATTAAAGATATAGTAAAATCTGATTGGATGCACTTCATTCAAAGTCATTTTAAAACAACCACTTTTGATCACACTATGAATTCTATATGAATGCAACAAGTCTACAATGTTTTGTTTGTTTGTTTTACTATGCATCACCTAAAATCACTTTAAGATTAATCTAATGAACACCCTCTCATGGATTACTCCTTTAGTAACAATCAAAAACATTCCAAACATTCAGTTTTGGCTGGGATATTTGCCTATTTTCTATTTTACAAACTACCATTAGCCATTCTGGGACTTATTCACCTTGTCAAACTTAACAGGTTTTCCCAGGTGACCCATTATGGCCTGGCGAGAGGATAACCAGCCTGTCCCTCATGGATTTTTTGATTGAGTCCTGTGGGGGACTGATATTCTCAAACTGTCTTCGCCATTTATATCTGACATCAGTGAGATCTAATCGAAAATAAATGGATGGAGGGCCAATGGCATTTTAGCTTCTGTTCTTGTTTGCACATGAACAGATCAGGTAAACTCTAAACGAAAATTGCATATGTCTCGTGCTACGATTTTCATTAGCCATATGAGATCTGTGATGCCTAGAGTGACAGCGCTGTGCAATCAAGAGCTCTTCACTTATCATTTCATAACATTTTATCCACAGCCCTCTGCTCAGCAGAACAAACAAACAGGAACACATGGAGATAAAGCTGTCCGGCAACAGCACATTGTGGTTTTGTTTGTTTTTCCAGCATGTGTTTGTCTTCTCCACAGCCTTGTGTTGATCTTTTGTTTGTGTCCAAATGTGCCTCAGATGATTGTGTTGAAGCTAGTTTTCCTCAATGTTAGGATGAATTGCACATATCAATGGTGCTTATTTTACCATTTCACAGTTTCAATAAATTAATACATCCATGATAAAAATGTGTAATTATTAGCAATGGCATTTCTATCTAATCCTGACTGATGGCTCGAAAATGAAGCTTGATTGCTCGTTGATGACTAATTCTGTGTACTGTGAAGTGTTTTCAAGGCTAACCAGTTTGTCGGACAAATCTCTTTTTTATTTCAAGCTCGGAACCATAAAGAAAGATTTTCTGACAGCTCATATTTGACCTAGTTAGTCTGGTGTGAGAGTATAATTTCAACAAAGCACATGTCTGTTAGAATCAAGCCATCAATGTCGAAGCCAAACTACAGAGAAGAAATGAAATCAAAATGCTTGACTTCATTTGGCAGGCAGTAATGTTTACCTTGAAGAGCCCCTGTTGCTTTTAAACGTGCAGTATAGTCCAGTACCGACTGGAATTCAGTGCTCAATACCTGTATTCAAGCAAGAACATGTCACATGGTACTGCTATGTTTAGTCGTATGCATGCCGGAGCTGCGGGAGACAGCTACTATCTTATGTTGATTTCTAGAGAGGCCGGACTCTACATTTAGCATTTCAGTACAAACCCTGAACCAATCAGAAATCTGTTTACCTGTCTCTAATTTGCGGCAAGCATACAGTTTAGTATGTGACCGTTATATTCAGCATGATAAAATTATAAGGATGTACGGGAATTTGTGTGCACATAATCAGATCTGGATCCCAAAAGTAAATGTGATGGTAAATATTTACCTGATGTGCAGAGGGAAAATCGTTTTGACAATAATCTGGAAAAGTCTCATTTTTAGCTTGCTTTCATTTTCTCAGTATTTTCACTGAATCAAAATAAAAACTGAAAACATGTGTTCTCTGATTTTATAACTAATTTAGTTACTCTTCAAAGCAAACCTCTGCTGCAATACAACAATTCCATGGATGCAAAATGAGCGTATTCTTTCAATCCAAGAGCCGAGTTGTGTCACTTCAAAGAACACAAACCACATGCACATTTTCTAGAGGACAGAAAGAACTAGGGTGTATGAGTCTCCAGAGACTTTTAAGTCACAGTGACTCTCTCTCAATTCACAGCAGCCAGTCTGAGAAAAGAAAAATGCTTTCCAACGTTTTTCGCCGCCTTAGAGATGTCTCCGAAGTTAACGTAGCATATAATTCCACCACTCCCCTTTCTGTCTCTCTCCCTGCGGCTGTGCGGAGAAAATAAGCATATTATCAAATTCTGCTCTCAAACGGCATAATTTCTTGGTTGTGTGAAATGGCTGTCTCTTCAGGGAATCCTTGGCCTAATGCTGACTGGCAGCCTCTCCAGCTTGGTGGCACATACGAGACCCGAGCCAATGGGCTGGCAATATGGCGACTGTCATCTGCCTGCTGCCCTCTGTGATGTGCACTGAACCCTAACGCTGCTAACGTTTCCACCGATTAAGGGCAGAGGGCTGACTTTTCTTACCAAAATGGGCTTTGAGGATAAACACTGGGCCTTTCAAACAGGCTTCCCTTTCAGACATCCTTTGAAGGACACAAGATTCTAGTGAGGCATAGGGGAAATTATAAGGGTTAGTTGTTGTGCTACTTGGCAATCCAGGAACCTCATCGGCTTGTCCAAGTAACAGAGACAAAACTCAAGGGGAAGAGAAAAAAAAAGTCCCAGAATCCTCTCAATTCCCTTGAAAAAGCTGGGCGCTAGGCACTACTCTTGAAACACACAATCCTTTGTACGACGTCATAATACGTCACTCCTATTTCCTGTCCTGAAACCTCTGATGCATGTCCCTTCACATTTTGCTTCTTCAATAGTCTCCTGGAAGTACTTATTTGTCATTTCCTCTAAAAACTGAGGGAGTCTCAATACAGTCCTCTTGACACTAGAGCACGTTAGAGCTAAAATGATTGTAGAAGCAAAACAAACACATTAACTCACATTTCAGAGGAGGAGGGACCCAGAACAAACTGTCATTGTCCTCCATTACTATATTCAAAATGAGCCCCCGGAGTCCCTTGTAAGTAAAGGGCATTAGCTATATGAGGAGACAATTCATTTTCGCTACAAAAACATATGCCTAGCTACTGTTTTTAAATAGCACAATTTTCTGCTGTGTCACGATGGTCCTTCTATTTTTAAGGGCAGTTTGAGCAGGATTGCGATTGCGCATCTCTCATGTTGTTGGCAAGCTGCTAAAACTAGACAACTGTTCAAAACACTCTGATTACTACGTGACTGATAAAAACAAGGTTGTTCCAATAGGTTCAGAATCAATTTTCTGAAACCCCACTTTGCTGAAATGAAACATTCTTCCTAAAACAAACAAGTTGTGTTGTCTATTTTGGTCACCGTTTTATAGATATGATATTATTTGAGCTGTGAAAGGCATTGTGGTTGGTCGGAGGCAGCCTCCTCTCCATCATCCTCATTAGGGCCGTGGAGCAGGACCTTTGGATAATGAGAAAGCAGAAGAGGGTGGTGGCAGAGGGTTTGGCGGCCACTGTACAGTAGTTTTGGCATCCACGCTCTGACAGCATTTTTTAGATGGTGGGTTGAGTATAATTTGACGTCCTTGTGTATAAGTACACCATATTGTTTGGGAATTAAGTGCAGCGTCTAGGCCTGTAATTACACGTTCACAATAACTGGTATTCACCGAGGCTGGAAATAGCTTGAAGGGTTCCGGTCTGTGCTCTGATGCCGGCAAACTTCATAGGAACGGGCTGTGTCTCCTCTCAAATGTCAAACAGTTCTTATTTTAGAAACAAAGGGTTGTCTTTTACTGCTTACAGATCTGGCTGGGCAGAAGTTCATTGTTTAACAGCTTCCTGATTAACAGAGTCAGTGTTCTATACTGTAGACGCCACAGGAAGAGAGAGGAGATGAATAAGGGGGCCTGCAGAACTGGCTTCATTTCACTTCGTCAGTGTGAATTTGAATGAAATCGGCAACGCCCCACAGGAAGTTCAGTTGGAATGAACTGGAATGACAAGAGGGAAAATTTACTGAATTGTAATTTACAGAAATTCCACATGGGCAGTGCATTCTGGGAAATGAAGTGTTCGTCCCCACATTCATCCATTCAGCCACCCACACTTGAATGTTAAACACATTAGTATACACTACCGTTAATATTTATTTATTTATTTATCTTGAAGACATTAATACTTTTAAGGATGCATTTAATTGATCTGAAATGTTAGTAAAGACATTTATAATGTTAGAAAAGATTTCTATTTCATGTAAATGCTGTTCTTTTTAATGCTGATAATAATAACTATCAAATCATTTAAAAAAAGGTTTGCAAAAAATTAGATTTTCTATAAAAAAAACAGTTGTGAATTTTTGTTGAATTTTGAATTCATTTTAAATATGCTCCAAGTAACAAGACAAAGTAAATATGCATTCAAATTCAAATTGTATTTATGTTTGCTACTTTAGTTCAAATTTAAGTCAAATTACAGAGGTAAACTTGAATTTTAAATGCATTCTCAAATCGAAATGGTGCACAATCCTATCAAAATGTGCCAACTAAAAGTCCATTGGTTGCAGAGCCATACTGAACACCAGCAGATAGCAAAGTGATAGAGGGAACATGGATGCACAGTGGCCGTGCAGGTGCGTCATCCGTCTGCGTTGTCATTGACTTTGGTGTTTCTAATAGGCTCCCCAGGTGGTACTTTACATGAGACCTAATCAGTCAGTGAGGGCTCTACTTCTCTCAGCCCTGCCCAGCTGGAGGGGAGGGTTAGACAGCCCCGTCCAGACAAACGGCCTGCTGGGACCCTCCACACAACCCCCTCTCTTTACCAGCTGCCTACGGCTCTCAGTGACTGGCCATATTCAAGGACACAGCAGTGCGCCCAAGCCGCATTTAAATCTCACAGATCCATGTTTGGTCTCCATCTATTTTCTTGCTTTTGTCCCATTCTGAAGAATGTGAAAGAAAGAGAAATAGAAATCAACAAACTCGACTTACTCTGGAACCGCCGACAATGTTCAACCGTGTAGTCGGCCGACGATGCCTGCTGTGAGCATGACCAATTGCTCTCTAATGAAAGTTAAAGTACTGAGGGCCTGAGAACCCGCTGTGCTAGTCTGGCGGTGTTATTCTATTTAATATTCCTTGTGTATCTCAACAACACTTGCGTCCTCCTCCATCGCCTCCACCTTGATACAAATTACTGGTGTCCTCCCACATAAGTCTACCTGGTGATGTCAAAACTTCACATTCAAAAAATCTGACCTGCAAATGCAAGAAATAATAGCTCTACCTATGGAACAATTCAAGTAACAATGCCACTAATCAACGCAACAATGCCAGTAAAGCATATAGAGAAAGTCAAGTAACTGCCTTACTTTTACTTGATACTAAGAGAGATCAACAAAGTACAACACAATCTGTGTTAGATTACCTTATAAGTCATCATTATGAGGAAAAACTTTAAAGTGAAGCTCTCCACTCCTACACTGTAAAAAATGACTGTGATTTTAACGGTAAAAAACTGTGAAAATGCCACAGTAAAAACCTGTGAAATGGTTAACGGTAAGTTCCTGTAAAATTTACAGGGAAAAACCCTAACTGACGTTCCCACAATTCCCTGCGTTACATTTCAAATTTTGTTTGAATTTCATGTTTTTTCTTTGAAATGACTGTTTCTTCTTAGTTTTTTCTTATCAATTATGTTTAATAGGGTTGTATGTTACATCTAATGTTGTTAAATTAATGTTGATTGCATATTTCAGTTTAATGAGTCTCACCATGATGGTGTTCAGTGTTTGTGTGAATGACACTGTGCACCTTCTATATATGTTATTATTTAAAAGCTGCTTGTGATGGGCTTTGGTTCATCATGTGAGTTTCTCATCACCGCCTGACTTTGATGGTTAACAGTGTACTTCAAAGGTACAAAACAGATTTCAGTACTTTAATAGGTTGGTATATTAACATTATATCAGTTAATGAAATTACGGTATTTAAATGTAAATGTAAATTTAAGTTAAAACTGTAAAACCTAAAATGTTGTTACTGTATTTTTTACGGTAAAATTCCGGCAACCACAGCTGCTGTTTTTTTACCGTAAATTTTACAGATTTTAATTTTTTTTACAGCGTATGAAGCTGTCACGGCTGTCTTTTACCCTCTAGGTCTCAGAACAAAAAGTAAGAAAACACAACATGTTACTTAGTTCAGTAACCTAAATGGGATTTATACAATTCAACTAAGGTCCTATAAGAAAACATATAACTGCTCACCTGAGAGGAAGGTTGGGCTATCTGAGAGCACTTGTGGTTTCCTCAGGTAACAAGAGAAGCCATGAAGTATTGATTGGTTGCAGTAAGCCTTCCAGCAAGACTCTCTACATTCAGGAGATACTTCTGTTCATACAAATCAAGTTGTACTGTAAGGTTTTCATAAGTGTTTGCCCTGGAAAAATACACTTCGAAAAAAAAAGCTGCATGTGAATAATGTAATTTGAAAGCAAGCAAATTAGGACAAATCATTTATAGCCACAAAGATCACTGCAGTCATTACTGAAGTCATTTGTGATGTTTGGTGGATAAAGGACAATGCCGTGTTCTTCAGGGAGGAATCTCTCAGTTCAACAAAGAGGGTCTGAAGTGAAATATTTACACCATGGATGGCTAAGATCAAACCAGACCAGAGCAGGGGCTTGATCATTAGGGTTAGTTTGTCAGGTCACCATATTATGATAGGGTGAGGTAACAATGCCTGTGTAGACGTCATCTTTACCGGGCCACTTGCTGAAGCCACAAAGTGAAGGAAACTGCCGTAAATGGTTAAGCCCATTATTTAGTCTGTTGTCCGCTAAGAAGGAGGATGTGGTCTTGTGACAACATACAAGAATGAACTTCTTGTTAAATGTTTATTTCTATGCCTTTTGTGACTAAAGGAAAGTGATTCTTTCAGAGAAATTGGTTTTCTACTTAATCAACCATTAACTAAACAAAATTACGTTGTGCTAGCTAAAATAGCCAGGATCATTACACCGCTTCATATACAAGGCTTAAGACTAGTTCCAGACTAAAATGTAAGTCTGAGCTGTTTCAAATGAAAGAAACTTACACTGACTGATCTTAAAATATATCAGAAACTTTGTTTCGTCTCAAGATGCACACAATGTTTTTTTCTAAGGCACATGTATAAAAATTACTTAAATGTCCTAATTGAACTATGGCTTGTGTGTGTGTGTATGTCATTTTTTTGCAACCCAAAACCTTAAATTAATTCTATCAGTGCATTTCAAAACAAACAAACAAATAGTATTCAAATTGCTGTTAATCAAATCTACTTGTGTATAAAAATCAATTACTGAATTCTGAATTGAAACAAAAACCAACCAGTGAATCTTGAATATAATTCATACGTCTTATGCAAAGTGACACATCTGCAAAGAATCAGCAGACTACTGCAGTTTATGAAACACTGATGTTTTTAATTTGACATTTTAAATCGCAAAGGGCAGTGGCAAGATTAATTGTAGGAGTAGGAGAAACTTCGCCAGGACTCCCACCTTGGCCTTCGCAAACACGTCTGGATCGCAAGCAGCCCCTGGAGGTGAGCGTGCTGAGAAGTCAGACGTCGGTGAAAGTTTTACACTAAACCTAGTTTTCCAAGCCTATGGAACAGCCATCCTCAAACCTGTTTACAAGAAAACACCACATCACAGAACCTGCTGTGGGGTAATTTTGGAAGCGACCAAAGGCGTGCCATCAGCGCAGCGTTCCCAAATGCTCTGAAACACAGCCGTAATGAGAGGCGAAAAAGTTTTGCAATTCTCCTCCCTGCAGTGTGGCAAAAGTGCAGAGAACTCGGCTTGAGCGTAACGTAGCGAAAAGCCGCATCCTCTCTTCCACTGTGAGAACAGAGGGCACGTAAAACAAACAACACACTAAAAATACTAAGTTTGCCTATACAAACATGCTGCTTAATGAGCCAACGGTTTAGAAAGAGAGACTCACTCGTAGAGCCCTGCGTAGTCTACCACACTGATGTCTAGAGGAGAGACAAGATCAGACGGAGAAAAAACACAGAAGCACAATGAAAGCGTGGAGAAAGATAGGCAGAAGACGACTCAAACAGTGAGCAAGAAGAAGAGCGGGAGAGAGAGAGTATATTCCACACATCTCTGAGGGGGGCTAGCAGGAACTACCTGAGCGAGCACTGAGCACAGATGTTGAGGCGTTTCTACAGGGTTATGCTTGATAAACTGAGAGTTTGCACGTTGGAGCACATCTTACTGCACTCGTACCATCGAGCCGTCGCTTCACTCCTCGGGGCTGTGCTTTTATTGTGCCGTAGACCAGAAAATGGCTCTGGTAATGCTGTCTGGGGTGATTTGATGGTTAAGGACATGTTGAGTACAGCCCAAGCAATAAGTCATTACTAGTGGAATTTTGTTTAGCATTTTCTGAAAATGCTAAAGTATTTAGAAATGTATCTGTCCTTTGCACAATTCTCAGTTGTCTGGAGACCCAACTAGGTCACAGCAATTTTTAGGCTCAAAAGAGAATAGTTTATATATATTTTAGCAGTATATTTGCCATGTTTTCAATGATGTTATATTATAGAAAGTGCACGTGTCAATTTGACATAATCCCTTAAAAAAGGATCCTTTAAAATGTAGGAAAACAATTATAGAGATAAATATTTGCCATAAGCAAAACTGCCACAGACAACTTTTTTTATGTATTTTGATTTGTTCATTGCATTAGATTCAGCGTATTGGATATTATTTAATAAGGTAACTGACTACATTGGATATGGTGTTTTGACTACCTTTGACTGATGAATTCTTATGTCCACAATGAGGCTTTATATATATATATATATAGCGTTTTATTGCGTATTGCTGTACACCCAAAGCACTTTACAACCATATGCAGCATCCACTTGGACAAATGTTAGAATAAAAGGTAAGATAATGAATACGACTTGAAATGACAAAGATTTCTTGAATGGACAAAAGGAGCAAAAAGGCTTAAAAAGGGCATAGAATAATTATTATTTGTTATTAACCCATTGATTGTGGGTATTAAATATGCAAATATTTTACTGATGTTAGCTCTACAGTATACACAATGCAAATTAACATACAGTATAAAAATCTATTATATACATAATCATAATTAATAATATACTGTAGTGCACAATACTAACTTTAAGTAATTATACTGCATGTTGTTTTGCAGTAACAACTGCATGCAATATAATCTTTGTATAAAGCATTAAACTTTGCTATACAATTGTAAATTTTTATCATTATAATAAAATTATAATTAAATGATTATTATTAGATAACTGACATAGCATTTCCACTCACACTAGTATCAAAAATACATGCCACTAACATATTCTTGCAGTGCATTTTGAAGGAGTTGAATGCGGCTCATATACTGTAAGCTCTTCTGTAACTACTGCCATAGCATGAACAAAAGACTCATTGAGAAAAATCCCCCATCTCTCATTCTGACATAAACAGACAGCAGTGTATATGCAGCCATATACTGGACACACTCTGCCAGCTCCTCTGGCGAGACAGACCTCGCCATATTCCTTAAGAGACTACTACAGTTGTCTCTGGTACAGAACGTCTAATATTGTGCACCTGGCAAGCAGAAAATAGTTTTATTTTGTAAGTTGCAAAGTGACAATTTTCTCTCTCGCTCTCTTTTTTCCTTTTAAGGTTAGTACTGCCAGATAATTTTGTTGTTTCAGCCTTTTTATCCATGTTTGACTTCTGCTGTGAATTTGTCTCCACCGCTATGCATGAAAAGGCTGAGTGTGCAGTGTTTTAAGTCCAAAAACAAACCCAGGAATGTTTAATTTCTTACATTAAAAAAAACTCTTTGGACATGGTCAGTTGAGCTAGAGATATAATAAGTTTACAGTGGTAGCGGATGGCAGCTTTAATGAGAGCAGGCAGCTGAGGAGTTGTTCTTAATCAAAGCCTGATGATGCTTTGGGGCACATGCACACCTTCATAATAGAGAGAAAAACTGGAATCATTGTTACAATAACCTATATGTCCTTTTGTCACAAATCATTAAAATAAAACAAGCGGAGAATGCAGCAACAATTACACAAAGAAAAAAACAGGAAAACTTTCTTCTTTCTTTTATGGATTACGTTTCTGGTTACATCAAAGCAATTGTGAAAAGATAAACAATTAACCATTGGACTGGGAATATGTTCATACATAATGTATTTATTTTTTCCCTCCCTTTCTCTTAGAAAATAAGTTCTGAAATGAGTAACCTTATATAGATCTAAAAGTTTTCATGCTGTGAATTGACACACGCGATATTAGCCTTTCCCCTAAAGGCCACCAGAAGAAAAGAAAAAGGAATAGCAATGACATTTGTGCCTATACCAAAAACAGACAGACAATTACTGCAGAGAGGAGACTCTACACCAAACACTGGAAATGTATAATCATCAAATTATTGGCAACCACTTTCAGATATGAAATTAAAAGGGAACTTCAAAAACAACAGCCTAGCCACACATTTTCTTTCTTGTACTATTTTTTTTCTTTCTAATCTAAAGCACATAAATAAATATAAATAAAAACATCTTAATATATATAAGAAATACAGACAATATATAAAATTGTAAATGTTCTAAAAATTAATAATAATAAAAATATGTAAATAAATACTTCCACTAATAATAAGAATGATTTATGATCTATTTGTAGTCTTGTTTATAAGGTTGTGTTGTAAAGGTCAGTGCTATTCAGAATGCATAATATTTTTTAGGTGGCTGTAATAACCTCATACCTTTAGCCTAACCAGTGGTGTAGTAGAGGTGGCTAAAGCAATATTACTTTATAGTAGAGAGACCTGGGTGGTCCATGAGCATGCATGTGGAGCACTGGTCGGTCCTCTTTGCTCCGGTTCAGCGAGAATGGAGAGCTCTTCTCCATCTCGCTCACTCTCACTCTCTCTGATGAGTCAGCCCATTCTCCCGCTCCTCGGCCGTCCTGTTTGTTTGGGATTTGTGGTCTTAGCCAAAAAAAAAAAAAAAAAACAGCTACAGAGGTAATAGAAAAAAAAGGCAGAGGGTTAGAAATAAAGAGAAAATGTTGTTCAATATTTGGACGTCTTCTGACTGTCTGCTTAAATATTGCCCCGTGGCTGTCGGGATGAAGTGAGAAACAAGGATTTCAGTAAGACTGACAATGAGATCTCTGTGGCGATGAGGCAGACTGTTTATCTGTCTGTCTGCTGGTTTATCAGACTGTCAAATTATCCTTCTCTGCAAACATCTTCCCGCCCCATGAACATAAATAACATATGCCGCGCGAGTCACGTGACTCTCTAACCGGAGGTTAACAGGGTTACTTAATGAGATGAGATGTTTTTGACCGTTTCTTTAAATATAGGAGACAGCATGCGATTCCTTTGCATTATTCATGAAGGCGGAAAAAATGTGTTTTCTGCACATACAGACAAGATAATGTCAAAAATATGTACGTGTGAACCGGGTGTAGCGAATGTGTGACATTTTTCTGATTTTACAGAACTGGTGTAGGAAATTTATGAGACATGGTGACAGAGATATATTACAGTTGAACAGACTTATAACAGTCGCACATCAAAGCTCTGAGTGGGGTTTGAACCGCTGCATTTCAAGCAGAGAAAAACCACCATCCTGCCAAAACCAACACGCTGGGCTGCCTTTAAATGCAATGACTCTCTTGAACATAAGGATACAAACTGAATCAAGTTTCAATGGTTCACTGAGGCTACTGTTTATAAACTAAATTACACAGGTTTGGACCCAGAATCACAGGCCACTTCAGTTAAAAAGTTCAATCCCAGCGAACAACTTCCAAAGACATTTACATCAAATGATTCACAAGCTCTTGAAGCATCACCAGCGAGTGTCAAATACGATTTTGGATCATCTACGACATAAACCAGTGTTACAGCATCCTCCTCCACCTTGCAAAATAAATCACAGCCTTAAATGTGCCACGTAGAAACACATCATAAATATTTCACATAGGCATCTGAAAGAATCTACGACATAACACGTACTGAAAGGCCTTCACGGTGATTAAAAGATTTGGCAAAATGGTTTAGCCAGAATAAATTATTTTTATACAAGCCGCAATGAAGTTGTAGTCAGCTCTGTGTGCCTTGGGTGGGGGCCAGAGCATAAAATTCCCTCCATTTAGCCACAGAAATGGTTGCTAAGGAGTTGGTGTATTGACCAAACAACTCATTCACTCCCTGCCATTCAGTTACGGACTGTGGGCTCGAATTGTCACAACCATGTTATTCATTGCCCCTGACACGCTCTGTAAGAATATATAAGTTCAAAACTTGACAAGTGTAAACAGACACCCTTCGTGCGACCCGTTCCAGTCACTTGAAAAGCAAAAAAGACTTTCCACTGTGCTCATTTGTCTACAGTTTCTCTCACTTTGGTTCACAGACCGTGACACACAGATGATCTGCTGTGTAACTGCGCACATGCGAGCTCAATAACAGGTTCTCTACATTAATTACTTAATCTGCATAAGGTTCTTTGATGTTCTGACTGCGCTTATTAGAATATGAAAGCAGTTTCAGATGAGAAACAGTTCTGTTTTGTGTCTGGATTCAGTTCTTTGCTGTGTGTGAATCCTTTGTGACTCGTATGGGGTGTTTACATACCAAATGGCTTCATGGGTGCATAATCAGTATGGTGTTGTACAGCATTACAATAACGGCTGGGTTGCATTCAAATGCACTTTATTATAAATCTGTTAATGAGGGGCTAAAAAACAGGGTTTAATTCTACAGTTGTACCTTAATAAAACGAAGAGGGAAGCCCATTTTGACATTTTCCACTGTAAATTTCCATTCAGGGCCTGTTCAGATGACCCATTAGGCTCTAATGTTTAGCTGGGCAGTGTCATGCGAGCTCTGCCTCCTCTTTCAGACTATTTTATTCCCACCTCATCCGAGGACACAAATAAAGAATTGCCTCAGACAGGAAATTTCCTTCATTTCGATTAAGTGAAAAAAAAGGAGTTAGGTTTAAGAAGGAAAGAAGGGGAGGGAAAAGAGCTACAGTGAAATTCACAGCCACCCAGGATTTTGGAAGACTTGCAGGAACCGCATGAGGGACCAACATCCGACCACTTCACACAGGCGCTACGGGACGTGTGGACACACCTCTGTGTGGTGTAAATACACTCGTGCCTGATTCCTCATCTGGCTCCACTGCCAAAGACAAGACTTTAAGTCATTCCTGTGCAAGTGATATTTCTCTTATATCTCAAAATCTTAAATACCTAATTACTAATAAAATAAATTCCTAGTTACTGCTTATAAATAGTAAGCTAGTTGTTAAATTTAGGTATTGGGTAGGATTAGGGATGTAGAATATGGTTATGGTAACACTTTATTTTAGGCTCTCTTAACTAGTTGCTTATTAGCATACATATTACTAGAATATTAGCCATGTATTAGTACTAATTAAGCACATATTAATGCCTTACTCTACATGACCTTATTCTACATTCCTAATCCTACCCAAAATCTAAATTTAACAGCTAGGAAAAAATTAGGAATTTATTGAGGGAAAAGTCGTAGTTAATAGTGAATAAGTGTTCCCTATTCTAAAGTGTTACCGTTATACAGAATATGTGCTTAATGAGTAGTAATAAACAGCCAATATGCTAGTAATATTCATGCTAATAAGCAACTAGTTAATAGTAGGAATTGGACCCTTAACTAAAGATTGATACCAATCTTTGATATTACTTTTATAAGCTAGCACATTTGTTTTATTGATTTATTATTGCCATTTTAATAGTAAGAATATAAGTTACGATCGCTGATCATTTAAATTCCATTTCAACTCCTTCAATTTCAAATGGTGAGAGACAGAATCTGTAGTTCATTACATAATGTTTATCACAAAAAATCTTTCTTTATTGACTCACCCATGTTGTTCCAAAACCATATGCATAAAATGACACTCCATGAAAAAAGTGCTCCAAAAATATATATTTAACTCCTGTTCTATAACCATAGGTTTTCTGGAGCTATAATGTCTTTATTCACTGATAGTCTTAGGATAATGTCTTACGATAATTTATGGAGCAATAATGTCTTTATTCGCCGATAGTCATACGATAATGTCTTACAATAATTTTTGGTGCAATAATGTCTTCATTCACTGATAGTCTTACGATACACTGCAACACTTTTCATTTAGTCTGTGTTCAAGCAGTAGAGCAAGCAACACTACAATCATGCATTTGATTCACAAGGAATTAATGAACTGATAAAAAGTATAACAGATAAAAGTGTCTGCCAAATGCATTCATGTAAATGTTTGTGTCCAGAATTAAAATAATACAAATTTGCATCATGTTCCAATACTACAAATACTAATGCAGTTTGCCAACAAAGATGTTTTAAATGAGTATGCAACAATAGTCACATGGACTAATTTTAGGATAATTGTATGGTGTTTTTGGTCACTTTTAATTTTACTTGTCATTTTTGCTCTTTTTTTCTAGTCACTGTAAACTGTACTAGTATGACAAGAGCTGTGCAATGATTCTTTAAAACAAACAAACAAAAAAAAAAAACAGCATATGGGTCTAGAATGGAATGACATGAGGATGAGTAAATGAGGACAGAATTTAAATTTTCGAGTGAACTATTCCTTTAAGAGGACTTAATAAAGTCGCCTTTCTAACTCCTTTATTCTTTGACTGACTCGAAGTGGTAGAATCACTCCTAAAAGCACATATATATGTCCGGTGTGTATATGTGTTCTAGGGGAAGCTGGAAATATGAGGAGCTGAAAGCTTGTGCACATAGGCATGTGTGTGTTTGTGCCAGTCTATCGTTCCTGTGTTTGGTTGCAGAGATGCAGACCTGCATCTATGTAAACGTGTACCGGTGTGTATGTGTGTGTACGTGTGTTGAAAAGCTACACGTCTAGAGTGGAGCTCCAGCGCACCTTTCACATGCCAAAGAAAACTGTGGTCGGAAGAGGCCACTAATAGAGCATGATGCACGTCACCTGAAACTAAAATCATCGGCAACCGAGAAACCACAGCAGGCAGGCATCTCCCTGGCTCCGCTATTAAAGTCTTCAAGAGCCTCCTGGGACCAGCCCCTTTGCCCAGACCCAGACCCTCATTTCCCTGTCGGCCTACCGTGAGCCTCCATTAGCCTCCTATGCTTCCGCTCGCATGTCTGGCCTCCTCACGGTGCAGATGGACAACCAAGGTTAGAGCTGGACGAGCTGTTAACAGCTCTATAAACATTCCTCAAGCCTCCATCTGATGGTCTTCATCAGAAACTAGCTTCAGAGAAGATATTTTGAAGAACGTTCTATTGTAGTGGTTCCCAAACCTGTCCTAGAGGCCCCCCGTCCTGCACTTTTCGTATGTCTCCCTTATCTAACACACCTGATTTCACTCATCAGCTCGCATTAGTAGAGACTGCAAGAACTAAACTGGGTGTGTCTGATTATGTGCAGGGCAGGGGGTCCTCCAGGACAGGTTTGGGAATTGTATGGACAATTGTATGACATTCTTTAAATTGTGTTTTGCAAAATAAAATTATACAGGCATGGAACAACAATACAGTGAGTAAATTGACTATGAATTCATTTTTATCATTATTTAATTTGAAGATGAATGTGTATAATGTCCTCTGAAGTGGGGAAAAAGGATGTGTAGGATAGGAATGCTTTCTCCTTCCACTCATCTTAACACACAAACAGCTCTCGCTGACAGTGTTTACCAGAAAAATATTCATCACATCCAGTTCACTCCATTATATACCGATGAAGCCAAATGTGACACTGATTTTAACAGGATTTTGTTATTTCTTTATAATTTAAACTTTAAAATAAAAATAGTTGAGTGATTGATCTTCGAGTTAATGCAATGTTAAATAAAACCAAACGTATTGTAATTTGAAATATATTTTAAAAGTATATTTAGTTTATGGTCATTATCCTGTATAACGTTCAATGGATTATGACTGATTTAATATATAATAGGCTTATTTGCTTCATTCCATGCAACTTCACCACTTTAGAAATTCCACTTAAGAAGTTCTTTGAAACTTTTGCAAGCTACAGTTTCAGCTGCTTCCCCATTTCCAATGGGAAGGTCAATGAAGAGTGCTTGCCAAACACATTAACACTGCATATGCTATTAGACCTGCGAGTCTGAATCACCCAAAGTTTGCTCAAAGTTTAAGTATAACTAAGCTTTGGCTGCTTGTAAAAGCCAGTTATTTTTGTGCCAAATGTCCTTTATGGAGCACTTAAGAGTCCTCTCAAATAGCTTCATGCGTTCCCCTGCTGTCTGCACCTTCCAGGCCATCTCAATGTCAGGGTCAATGCCTTCATAACACATCTCAGTTAATGTGCCACACAGATATACTGGCACATCAGCCTTTATTAAACTGTAGCCCAGTGGCAACACTTTACAATAGGATTCAACTTGTTAAAATTAGTTAATGTATTAGGTATCATTAACTAACAATGTTTACAATAAATTTCTACATACATTACCGTTCAAAAGTTTGAGGTTGGTAAGGCTCAACAAGACTGAAATTATTTAATCAAAAATACAATAACAACAGTAATATCAGGGAATATTATTAAAATTAAAATACAAAATACATTTAATTCAATTAAGATTACATTTTTTTAAAAGTTTTCTATTTGAATATATATTTTTAAATGTCATTTATTCTTGTGACGGAACAAACATTACTCCAGTCTTCCAAGTCACATGATCCTTCAGAAATCATTCTAATATGCAGATTTTAAATTTCATATTATCATCAATGTTGAAATCAATGTTACATTAATACTTTTGTGGATTTTTTTTCATGATTCTTTGATGGATTGAAAATTCAAGACCATTCAAAAGAAAAGTAATTATTGGAAATGTCACTCTTGATCAGTTTAATGCATCTTTGCTGACTAAAATTATTAATTTCTTAAAAAAAAAAAAAATCAACCCAAAACTTTTGAATATTAGTATATACACAACATGTCATAGATAGACTGTAACCAATATCATAACACTTGGAAAGCTGCTTGACCAATCAGATTCAAGGATTAACAAATTAACTGTTGTATAACTGTGTATTTTTAAAACAGAATTGAAAAAATAAAACACTTTACCCTCGATGGAGAACAACCCGTCTCCAGGTAATTACATTTAAGACCTTCGATCTAAAACATCATCCATTAAATTTTTTAGTGTTCCTTTGCCAGTATTTTGATGTCTGCAACAAAATGCAGAGTTCTTCCTCTCTCTCTTTCTCTCTCTCTTACGCACACACATCACTTCTGCCCGGTGACAGCTTGTGGGTGGGAGAGGAGACGACTAGTGTCAATAGTGTCTATTAAAAAGGACCACACAGGCCAACGGCCGGCCATGATGGATGATTATCTCAAAGTGTGACAGGTGCTGGGATGGTGGGGGAGCGCAACCTCTCTCTGTCAGCTCCTGTGTGTGTGTTTGTGTGTGTGTGTGAGAGAGAGAGAGAGAGCGAGAGTGAGAGCATGTGAGAGTTTGTCCCTTCTTCTGTCAGCAAACCACTTTTTGTGAGTGTGTGAGGCTTTATCCCCCTCTCTTCCACTGTCTGCCAGCTTCTTTCGCATTTATGTGTGTGTGTGTGTTTGTGTGTGAGTGTGTGAGATTGCCCCCTGCCCCACCTCTATCCCCACCAATATTTCTCCATGCTTTCTGTCGCAAGCTCTCTCTTTTCTACCACCTGCTTTCTTCCTTTAAGGTTTCTCTTAGTGAAGATCTCCCCGGCCCCCTCCCTGTTGTCCTGCTATCTCTCTCTGCTGCGCTCTCTGTATTGACACTTGGG
Organism: Barbus barbus; assembly: GCF_936440315.1. Classification (NCBI taxonomy): domain Eukaryota; kingdom Metazoa; phylum Chordata; class Actinopteri; order Cypriniformes; family Cyprinidae; genus Barbus; species Barbus barbus. The sequence continues at coordinate 21,389,368 of NC_136734.1, read as the reverse complement.
AGATAACTCTACATGGCTAATGAGGCTGTGTAAGGGTCTTTCTGCCTGCACTCTGTCTCCTAACTGTCCAATCTCCCTGTCACTGTGGGTGAGAGTGGCCTATCTGAACCATTACAAGCCATCCTGGATATCTATCTACTCCTGAGTCACCACACACACACACACACACACACACACACACACACACACACAGTTCATATAGATGAAAATGCACACATGCGCTCCTTACACAAATGTACACAGAGTGGTTTTCTCTGTCTAAGGATTTTTTTTACACTTTTTAAAAGAAGTCAGACCCCTTTAATGCCTTTTTCACTTTTCAGGTACACCTCAAATCATTAAGGCTGACAAAAACTAGATGACACAAAACTAAATATCTGCATAATAATTATTACATTATGTACACCCAATATGGCTATACTATGATGTATATGTTAATAGTATGTTAAGTCAACAATTTTATTCATTAATGAGCTTGTGCTGGAATCAAGCTATTTAGGTTAATCAAATTTATTTGGGAAAAAAAACAGCATAAGTGGAGCAAAATATCTCATTGTACAAAAGTAGTTGTTTAAATTGTCCATATTGTACATACTGTGCACATAGTCAATATAATAAAAAAGAGAATCATCTACACACAAAAATAAAATTGAATTAAACAGAGAAAATACATTGAAAGAAAAGGAAAGAAAAAATCGATTTGAGACATAGCTAGGGACCTTTTCTTTTTTCTTTTTTTCTTTTTTGTTCATTTGTAAATTAGTTGTGTTTTATTTATTTATTAGTTTTAGTTATTTTAAATCAAGTTAAACCCAATGAAAATGAAAAAAATGTTGCCTTAGCAATTATCTCAAAAGAATAAATTAGTCGTTCCCTTTCGATATTCCACTTGTACTGCATCGTAAGTACAGTATGCCTATGGCTATGCAGCCCGGCATAGCCCGCCAAAATGGGCAGAGCCTCTAGCTATATAAGTGGCCGCTCCGTCGCCACATCTCAGATTTCTTCTCTTCAGCGATGAAGATTCTTCCTCGCTGACGCCGAGAAACGCCTCAGCAGCTGGATTGGACCTCTTTGCAGCGCGCAGCTCGCAGTTCCCGGTCTATCCCCTGCCGTCATCCGGCGACTAGAGCCTCACAAAAAGAGCCGCGGCCTTTCAGGGCTCCCCTGGACACTGATGACGGTAACGCTGAGTGTGTGTCTGGGGAAATCCAACGCTGACGCTGTGCTCAGCGGGACTGACTGCTCTCATTGCGAGAGTTTCAGTCTCGCCTCTCTGCACTCGCGGATAGCTTTCTTTTCAGAAAGCGACTCCGCCCCTCGCGCCCTCCCATTCTCTTCCTCCCAGGGACCTGCGAGGAAGAAACAGCGGGGCAGAGGATTCTAGCAGCCGGAGACGAGCGAGCTCGGGCTTGAGTGGTCTCTGCCTGAGGAGCCATCTCGCAGCAGGCTGGACGAGTGGTTTCTCTTGGGGTGCCAGCAAGCCCCCTGCCAACGCTCGTCTCCCTTCTTTCCCGAAGTCCACGATGAGCTCACTAAATCGTGGCGCGCCGATGCGACACTTCCTCCCGAAACGGTCCAGTTCTTCTGTTGCTTCTAGTCGCCCCAAGCCTGTGCCGACTCAGCAGCCTGCAAAGCCAACGCCGGCCTCTCCCGAACCCCGACCTCCTAAGGTTCGGCAGGATAGAGGGCGTTCCCGCTCGGCAAGACGCTACCCCTTTGCAAAGTTCGAAGGACCCCGGCCTAAGATCGCCTTGGATCCGGCACCTCAGAAGTCCTCCTGATCATCCAGGCAGAAAGAGGAGGGGCCCGAGTCTCGCTACAGCCGGACCACCCCACAAACAGCCTTTAATGTGCCTCTTGTCACCCCGCTCAGTGCTGGGTACAGAGGGAAGTGTGTTATTGGTTCCCCACGGGCCCGCTCTAGCGCCCGGGCATCTGCCCGCTGTTATAGTGGACAAAATAAAACACATACATTTAAAAAAGAGAGCAAATATCCTCTTCTACCTACCATGAGCGTCTTGCCCTTATGCAGCCAGTCTTTAGAGCCTATTCAACCTCTTGCCACGCGGGCCGAGGCCTGGCAGGTCATCCCTAGTGTGTCAGAGTGGGTAATGGCTACGATAAGACAAGGTTATTCACTCCAATTTGCTCGAAGACCACCACACTTCCGTGGTGTGCTTGCCACCACAGTGCGCAGCGAGGACGCTCAAGTCCTGCACGCAGAGGTGATGAATCTGCTGGTAAAGGGAGCCATAGAAATCATTCCTCCAGCCCAGAGCGAGTCAGGCTTCTACAGCCACTACTTCCTCGTCCCCAAAAAAGACGGTGACCTGCGACCTATTCTCGATCTCAGACTCCTGAATCACGCCCTGGTAAAAAGATCGTTCAGGATGATCACTTTGAAACAGATCCTCTTGCAAAAATGCCCAGTTGACTGGTTCATGTTACTGGATCTGAAAGACGCGTACTTTCACATCCAGGTAGCCCCCATCACAGACGATTCTTGAGATTCACATTCGAAGGGGTGGCATATCAATACAAGGTCCTCCCGTTTGGGCTATCCCTGGCTCCCCGCACTTTTACGTGATGCATGGATACGGCTCTCTCCCCTTTGCGGCAGATGAGTATCTGCATCCTCAACTACCTCAACGACTGGCTCATTCTGGCACAGTCAGAGGCAGTTTCAACATCGCACAAGACCCTCCTCCTCAGCCACTTAGATTGCCTGGGGCTCAGGGTCAACTTTGCCAAGATCGTACTGTCACCCAGCCAACGAGTGTCGTTCCTGGGGACAGTTATCGACTCAGTGCAGATGACAGCACCTGTCTCAGCAGAGCGAGCCATAACTATTCAGCGCCGCGCTGCCTACTTCAAGGAAGGGGCCGTCCACCCGCTCAAGGCTTTTCAGAAAATGCTGGGCCTTATGGCAGCAGCTTCGCTAGTACTTCAGTTGGGCCTGCTTCACATGCGGCCCATCCAGTTCTGGCTGAAGCAGAGGGTTCCATCTGCGGCTTGGCGTCACGGTCTTATCAGTAATCACTCTTGTCGGGTTACGTAAAGTGATCTTCCCAGCATTTTTTTAACACTGACCATTTGCAAATGTGATGTTTTTGCAACGATTCAATATTAAGAAGTTTATATTGTGGTATGTATTAGACACAATATTGTCTGATTATGCAAAATTGTGTAAACGAAAATATTACTTATAAAGCCAAAGAACAACTGTTGTGCATCTCCTAACAAAACACAATAGGTGTTTGACTTGAAGCAGCACTGCACAGATGTTCCATGTATGACAACAATTTGAGCGATGATGTCAAATAAATCTTTCTGTTTTGCTTTTTTGTTAAAGCAGTGTTGCTGTTGTAAAGTGATACAGCTACAGACGTGTTGCTGGGTTTTAAAACAGGTTTGATTATTTTATTTTTTTTATCAGTCTGTATTTACAGCATTTTCACTGTCCACTCGGTTGAAATGTGGATGTGGCTACACGTAGATGTGTGCACACACTGCCAGAGCTGTGAAAGATCACTACCATTCTGCTTTTGTGGGGGTGGGTAAGGGTGTTATTTATTTATTTATTTTTTTGTCAACTCACTTGTTTCATTTCAATAAGTTTTTAACATTCTAAAAGCTCTTTATTCCAAAGATACTACAAGCTAGTCAGTGTATTCAGTAGGTGTAATGCATTGTAAGTTGCTTCAGATGTATTGCAAGCATTACATACAACAAAAATAAAACAGTACATTGACATAAAAAAGGAAATGAGTACTTTTAAATGCAAGTACTTCTGTACTTTTACTTAAGTAAAAATCTGTCTTTACAACCTTCACTTGTAATGGAGTAATATTTGACCAGCAGTATATGTACTTTCACTCAAGTAATGGAGTTGTGTACTTTGTCCGCCTCTGGTGATCTTAGCCATGGCGCATAGAAGGAAGGTTGTCACGACAGATGCTTCCAGCAAGGGTTGGGGAGCACTGTCAATTCTTCCTGCTGGACATAAGGGGACACCATGTGCTAATACGCTCAGACAGCAGGTCCGTGGTGTCATACATAAATCACCAGGGCGGCCTCGGCTCGAAGTGCCTCTGCACGCTGGCGAAGGGCCTTCTTGTTTGGGCTCAGACCAATCTGCACTCACTGAAGGCGACACATGTGCCGGGCAAAATGAACCAAGGAGCGGACATGTTGTCAAGGAACAACGTCTCCTCAGAAGAATGGATGCTCCACATGCTCATGGTTCAGAAAATCTGGGAAGTCTTTGGCAGAGCTCGAGTAGACAACTCTCATTGCCCAATCTATTTCACGAAGAGCATGGATGCCCTGGCCCATGAGTGGCCCAGCCTCCCGCTCTATGCATTCCCTCCAATCGCTCTGCTACCGCAGGTACTCAGGCGAGTCAAGGAACGACGGCACAGGCTTCTTCTAATAGCCCCCTTCTCGAGTTATTCCAGCTGCTCGAAGCAGCCCTGTGGCCCATTCCCTTGAGACAGGACCTCCTCTCTCAAGCGAACGGCACGCTGTGGCATCCACGGCCTGAGTTATGGGCCCTGCATGTGTGGCCCATAAACACTATGGCAGACGCTAGAGCCCCATCTACCAGGCTTTCCATGCCCCTATTGCTGGCCGATCAGTGGGAAGGAATAGTGCCGTGGTCCAGTTTATACGAGGCACCAGGAGAATTAACCCCCCACGTCCTCGTACAGTTCCACCTTGGGACTTACCAACCGTACTAAGGGCCTTAAAAGGCCCCCCGTTTTAACCATTGCAATCCTCGCACCTCAGATCACTCTCGTTTAAAACCGCCCTGCTGTTAGCGCTGGCATCGATTAAGCGAGTAGGAGACCTACAGGCCCTTTCCATCAACCCTGCTTGCCTGGAATTCGGGCCTAACGACTCCAAGGTCGTCCTGAAACCAAGGCTGGGTTATGTACCTAAGGTGCTCTCCACTTCGTTCAGAGCCCTGGTCATAGGATCTTCCGAGCTTTTCCCTTCGACGGGTGACCAGGAATTCTCCCTGCTCTGCCCCGTCAGGGCCCTGAGGGTATACATTGAGCGTTCTGCCTCATACAGGAGATCAGAAGAGCTTTTTGTCAGCTTCGGTAACCACGCTAAAGGTTGCCATGTTACGAAGCAAAGAATTTCCAGGTGGTTAGTGGATGCTATCTCCCTAGCATACTTCTCCTTGGGCTTGCAGTGCCCCATTGGAGTCAGAGCACATCCCACCAGAGGCATTGCCTCCTCCTGGTCATGGTTCAGCGGGGTGTCCATTTCGAAAATTTGTGAGGCGGCCGACTGGTCCTCGCTGTCCACATTTGTAAGGTTTCACAACCTGGACGTCCCTGCCTTGCAGGCCAGAGTCCTTTCTGCTTAGTTTGCCGCCTCAGGCTACCTAAAAAGTCTTATGGGTTCACTTGACCAACATTGTTCAAGTCCCTCCTTCACTTGGACGATCCATATTACATGGACTCCAGGTAGCAACTATACAGGATGACACCCAGGCCACGGATGACCTTGATGGCTCAGCCTGTGTTAGGTGTACTTTATTAACTCCCCTGGGTCTTACTCCCACATGAGTCATGGTTTTGAGTCGTGCCCCATCATAGCATGGCGTGATTGGATTGGTTCCCAGTTCCCAGGTCTTACGAAGCAGTACGAGTGGAATATCGAAAGGGAACGTACTCGGTTACTATCGTAACCGCGTTTCCCTGAGATATAGGAACGAGTACTGCGTTCCAGGACGTGCTATGAGCTGCACGCCTCAGTCACTTCATTCGAAGAAATCTGAGATGCTGGGGCGGAGCTTATATAGCCAGAGGCCCCACCCATTTTTGCGGGCTATGGCGGGCTGCATAGCCATAGGATCGCTCAGCGCCACCGCCGAGCCATTGGTTTGATTTTATAGCACTGCACGAACCAATGGATGTGCAGTTTCACTGCGTGATTGAAAAGGCTTCAGTTGAAGAGGAAAAAAGGAGTTTTTTCCCATACAAGTGTCTTACGACGCAGTACTCATTCCCATATCTCAGGGAACCGAGGTTATGATAGTAACCGAGTATGTTTTATTTTTTAGCTTTATTTCAGTTTCAGTAACAAAAACTTTATATTATTTAATAAGAATAATAATCATCATCATTTTAAAGGGGTATTGGGTTTATTTTAAAAAGGTTTAAGTGTAAAACGTGTTTCATTAAGCAGTTCAAATTTTATTATTATTATTTTTTTATTATATTACTTTCTTATTCTGCTTTCAAACTGAATCGGTAATCACCCTGCCAGCTTGATGCCACAATGAGGACTTCTAAAATCAGTTGCCTGATTTCAAGTCTAAAATTAAAACATGCTGAACAAACCACTCTAACTGCTGCGCAAGCACATCCAGCGTAAACCTCAATACTGTCACAAGTGCTGTACAGTTCCCAAAACACCTTTAATCTGGCGTTGTGCAACCAAACTGTTATGGTCAGGCCAAAGACCACATAACCTCACTTCTCACGCTGAACTTCCTCATGGCCCTTTTAAAACGTGATTGATAGTCAGTTGTCACCTTTTACCCATTCTCTGCTCTTACTGGTTAACCAAGCCAGAAAACACATGGCAATGCTATATTTTTAGTTATTTGTTACAGTACGTTGTTCTTCATTCCAGGACGAGTGGCCATATGAACTCAGATGGCTTATTTAAGTGTTTTCATAGTTTGTGGAGTCATTTGTACATAGGGTTTTACTAACAGGTCTGTCAGCATGACCTTCTGCCGCCCACAGCCGCGTTCATATTCCTCTAATAGAGCCAGCTGTCAAAAATGTGATCACACTGGGGTGGTCTATAAAGAAAAGCAGTCATATCCACACTGCATACCATTCTTTCAGCTGAAAATGCAAGTGTGACAATAACTGTGACAAAAAAGATGAGTATTGAAGTCCTTGCGGTCTTTTGTTTTACATCTTTAATTGTGTGCAAGGCACTGCCTGTACGATATTCCCAATCAGGATATAAAGCCTGACATTTTATTCTGCTTTCCCTCCTTACTGTACTTTGGCAGATTTAATATGACTGTAAGAATGGCATTATGTTTCTTTCCTCAGCGTTGGCAGAGTTATTATGTGCTGGTAAGATCGAATGAGGACAGCATGAAGAAATGCAGAGAAAGCATTCTGGAACGAACACTGAGCGAACGAGGGAGGAATGAGGGGTTCAGTCACGTAACCATACCTATGGAATGTCGCTTGGGAAATTCATAGAAAAAGTCCTTCAGTGAAGCATAAGACTGGCCTATTTTGAAGTATGTCCAATTAGCATGAAGAAGGACCAAAATAAAGCCAAGATGTGGTATAATTATTTAAAAAAAAATGCTGAAAAACTGCTCTTAAGGAAAAGAAAATCTAATCCCTGGACAATATAATCCTTCGAATTCCTTCATTAAAGACCGCTTTGGCATATACTAATAAGCCTTAGTCATAGCAATATATATAAAAATAAACTATTAAATAAATAAAATAAAATAAACATATGCCAAATTGAAGTAGAAGGTTATTGCCAGTTAAATGGTTCCACTTATTAATGAAATAAAATCGCTTGCAAAACAGTTAAAATATTGGCATATTTAGATGTCAAGAGGACTTTCCAATAAAAGAAATTTCAAACTAGGTTTCTCAACACCAGACTTATGAGCTCATTCTCTATATAAAGCATCTTAAAATCAATTGTTGTGTGATTTTGAAGAAGAATGCATTGTCCTAGACTGTTTAATGCCTAGGTCGCAATTGAACTCTCTGATCATGCCCTGATTTTAAAAACTTTAACTATACTCAATCAACTCAAACTTTAACTATGCCATAGACATAAAGTTACTTAAATAAGACCATATTTATTCCTGAAATTATGATTCAGTGATAAAATGACAATTCTTGATTTTTTTTTTTTGTAGGTTTTGATTTTCTGTTTGTGCGTCGACACTATTTGAGGGTCATCTCAGGTTGCGAATACTCAAAATAAGAGAAGAAAGTGTTACTCTAAATGTGCTTTACTAGTTCCACCCATCTTTTTCTCACCACCCTGCTTTGTTACACATTCTGCATAGCCCATCATTTTAATCTGTCATTAAAGCTAAACCATGAAGACAGAATGTAAAATGACTAGTCTACCCCTCCCCCATGGGCAGATGGTATCTCCCTGACCATATCATCTCTCCCAAAGGAAACTCATATCCAGGCACTATGAAATGACTCCAAAAGCATAACAAATGAAGGAAGATAAAGGGTTGGAAAAATTGAGAATAAATTACTGTAAAGGGGAAACTGCTTCACACCCTGTCCTCCATTGAGAACACTGGCCAGAGTGAAAATCAAAACTTAAATTGATAAAACCTTTTTCCTCATTATTTTAAGGGAACAGATTTGAGGCAGGGAAATTGATTAATTGTATGGCCTCTTTTCAACTTCAAAGAGCACAAAAACCCATAACACCATACTTAAAAAAAGAAAGAATAGAAAGAAAATAAAAGACAAAATACAGCCTCACAATACAAAAATCTGGTTAAAGAACAAATTAGCTATCCAAAAATTAATTATTAAATGTTTTGTGCATGCTGGACAACAGAGCATAATGTGCTGTACACAAGTGATGAGATTATTTATAGGTTTTTACAACATACTTAAGAACGATTTCATACGTAACGCCACTGAAATTGGTCAAACCCATTCAGGAGTTCTTCAATCTTAAGCCCTAAAGCAAACAAAGAGCAGAGAGCCCTTATTTCAGAGCGACCCTTTCCCAGTATTTGTAATGCATGGTGAAAATCCATTATGTCAAAACTCATTTCCTGCCTTGCAAAAACAAATAGCCCTTTCAAATGAAGGGGGAGAAAATGGCAAATTTCTTTCTTTCCTTATTTTAGCAAAAAAAAAAAAAAAAAAAAGACACAGACTCAGTTTCCTAGCAAGACCACCTGGGAGAAGTGTAATATTGAGAGAGAGGGTGGGTTTGGAAGGGGAAGAATATTATATTGTTGATTATGTGAAAAGTTAGATTTTTCCTCAGCAGGTACACATTTCTATCCAGTGTTGAACAGCTAACCTGAGAGGTAATTATCCACAATATAAAAGAAAGGTACTCACACACAATTATCTATGGCTCTTAACTTATCTCAAACATAATGAATACAGGTATGACTGCCGTTAAGCATGTACATTCCAAGAGCATAACAAAAGATTTCAGCACTGCGGTCATAACAAGGGCACTGTTCTTGTTTACACCATACATAAATGTTACCATTCCCAAATAAACTTTTTGATAGTTCACCAAATAGAACTAATGACCTTGAAAGAGGAGCAAATTAACAAACATACAGAGCCATCTGTGTGCCCTGCAGGCAGTCAAATTATTTCATCTTTGCCAAGGTACCCTAATGAATCTCCTACATTTTACATGTAAATCTCTGTCTAATCTCACTCCTCGCTTCTGCCAAACGTCTGAAGCAAATAAATATATAAAACCCAATTACGATTTAATTAATAGAAATCTCATGTTCTATGGAATTTGTACCTTGGCTAGGCAACTCTAAGCTCTGATGCAGACTCACATCTGAGCTTTATCAGCCCCTGCTGTTTAAACAAGCCCTCAGGGTCTGAGCAGAGCTTCACTAACCTCAATCTTTACAGTAGATTTTTTCCAAATTCTAGTGAGCTCCTTCACTGCCCACTGCTTTCTAAGTCAGTTTCGGAACAATTTACATACGGTGCGATTGTTTGAAACGCTGAGGGAAACTCAGGATTTTGCTTTTAGCCCAGAGAAAACATGGTGGACACAATGGATACATCATGTATCTGTAGTTGATGGTAAAAATTTGTTGAAATTATTATTTTCTTCATTTACATTAATACTAGCTAAGTTGGGCATAAAAATACCATATTGTACATTTATTAAATAATAATTCACAAATTAGTTTAACACCTTCATAAATTCTTTCTTTCTTTATAATTTTGTAGAAGTTAAAAATCTGTGCAATTGTATTTTTATTTATTTATTTTTTGTAGATAAGGTACATCTCAAGTGATTTTAATGCGCCAAATGTTGCAAATACAACTTACCAATTCGTAAATACAGACTTCCCAACAAGACTTCAATGTATCAATCGACAGCAACATATAAACATATATACAAAGTTCTGTCATGAAACTTCAGATGACGCAGTCTGATAGGTCAAACTCAAGCTGATTGGTTCTTTTTGTATCAGCAGCCAATGAGCTTGCTGCTGAACATTTAAATACTTGGCTAGTGCTTGCTATAGCAGTTGAAGCGTGCTTCAGAAACCCCCCACCTTCCCCAGCTCCACCTGTGTAGTAGATCTGTTACGGGTGATTCATGTATGTTTTATATTGGGGTTATTTTATATATGTTATACATGTGCAGCAGCAGTATTTCTTACATGCTCAAAGCAGCATGTTGTGGATGTATTGGCAGTAGCAAGTCTTGGTACTTGTTCTGCTGCAGCAGCAGCATATCAGATCTATTCCGCCATGACCAAACACATTAACACTGTCAAGTCCCTCCGAGAGTTGTCATTATAGAAACACAAAACTCAATCAGTGGGTTAAATTGATTTTTTCACTGTACACACAGAGCAGGATAATTAATTTTACATATTTGCTAAACTAATGGCAACAAATATATATTTTAATCAATACAAATATTTGTCTACACACATTGGACATAATAACGCAAATTTAATTACACGGAAGAGGCAAATTTCAACATTTCAGATGTAGACTTTGGCAGAATAAGGTATCTCAAGCCACCTTTCCTTTATCTCTGATATTCATGTATGATTGTCACATTTTATCACCCAGTGGCCATCACGTGGAAATTTCTAGTGTATGGTTACCGCCACACAAAACAAATGACTACCAATATGTCTGAAAGACATGCACAGTAGATTTACTAGGACTAATCAACGTAAATAATTATTAAAAAAATAAAATAATTATTTCTGACAAAGTAACTCATAACCAACCATTTTACAAAAATATGCTTTAGTGAAAGAAATATTGGTAATTCTTCCTGTGTTTTCCACCAATCTCATAGTTTTGATCAGAATCCCATCCGGCCAGGCAGTCTTAGTTCAAATATTTTAATAATATGTATACATATGATCAGAACTCCACACATCTCTCATCTGGGCTGTCGTTTGTTGAGGACAATGAAAAAGGTGGCTTTAAAAGGAAACCTGTTGGAACAATCTTCATGTTGGGAGCATCTACGATGCCCTTAAATGCTGTCTATAGACGCAACACTAGGTTTTGGAACAGAGAAATTGTGTTTTAATGGGAGCACTTCTCATCATGAGGGAACGTGTCATGGCTGTGTCATTTCTCTTGGTCACAAAATGGAGTCTGATTGTGTATGTGTGTGCACACACATGGGGGTGGGTGGTGGAAGACAGACAGAGAGAAAGAGAGAAGGAAAGAGAGAGAGGCTGTCACCCTGCCAGTCTGGGGACTGGGGACAGACATGCATCATTAGGTTCACAATGACAAGGTGCTATTACAGTATTTTTCATGTCCTCACACTGTCAGTGCAAACCTACACACAAGAAGACTTAAACCCAACTCACTCAGCATTACTTTCAAACAAATCTACTCAGACCTCCACACTGATTCTGACTGAGAGTGAAACAATACGATGTCTGACATGAGAAAAATCCCACATGAAAGAAAACAAACACACAACCAACAGCACAGCTCTCTTTCCTTTTAACATCATTTTGAAGTCCTCCACCTCCAGATTGAACCTGTACTGTGCTATATAACTTCTATGCATTATTTCTATGACAATGTTTTAACATGTTTCTACCAGTCTATATGTTATGTACAGTGGGGGTCAGAAACAGTAAAACCACTAGTGAAAATGCTTGTTTGGATAATTATTATTTTTTTCTAATTACATACTTTTAATAAAATTGTAATATATTTACAGATTATATTATCTGCATAACACTCTAACATTCATAACACTCTAAAAATAATTAAATTAAATTAAATGTAATTTGTTGTTTAACTTTCTGACAAAACAAAAACAAAAAGATGCACACAATCATTCAAACATTTGGGGTCAAAAAGATTATTTCTTAAAAACTGATTGAAAATTTCATACTTTTATTTAGCAAGGATGCATTAACCCCTTAACTGTCACCCCCCCTTCTTGAAAACTTTTTGAAAGTGCACTATTTAAAGTTAAATTGTAATAATTCATGAATGCTTTTGAATACAGACCTAAGATTGGTCTCCTTTTAAAGAAGACAATCAGCAGATTATTGCAGAAGTGAAATAATTTCAAAAAACGAAAGTAAAAAAAGTTATAAAAGTTTAAATTTACTGTAAATAACATGTACGATACTATTATTATTATATATTATATAAAATAAATATTTTACAAAATATATTTTAATCCAAATTTGGCATAAAATTAAAGCCATATGTCTAAATATGTTGTGTTCCAAATTTGAAGTTGATATAAAAAAATTTGAGGTTACTATGCAATTTTGTTTAGGCGTTATACCACAACCAGCCACCGGGTGCCATTCAAACCCCATTTAAGTTTTTTTTATGCACTTTTCTGTAACAAATGGATCAATTTCTCTCTCACTTTTACTCCTATCACAAAATAATCTTGAGACTCAGACCTTTCCGATGATATTTATTTTGTCAAGATTATAAAAAGTTTTGATTCTATAAGACCGTAATACATTTAGTCACCACTAAGGGGGAGGAGCCCGCTAAAAGATTTTAAAGTACCATTTCTATAGTGACGCAATATCCGATTTCAAAACGGTTTTCACAGGATGAATTTTGAGATTTTAAGCTTTCAAATTATATATAATATATGATGATTACTAAAACATGTGATAGGAAAAAAAGGAAACGAATATAATTTTTGTGTCAAAGGTCAGCGCTCCTATTATGGTGTATATGTTTTGAGGTGCGCTCTTGTCATAAATGAATCTATTACTGATCCTACATAATTTATTATATTATTATAACAAACTGTGGTGAAATATCTATTTAGGAGTCTTGGACCTTTCCAATGATATATAGTTTGTCATGATTAGATTAGGATTTAATGGTAATATATTTAAGTAAAGTTAGGTGTCCCGAAAAGGGACGGTGACAGTTAATTAAAATGACAGTGACAGTAATGGCTTTTACATTGTTATTAAAATCAATTTCAAATAAACGTTGTTCTTATGTTTTTGCTTTTTTTAAATTCATCAAAGAATCTGCTGCTGAAAATAGCTTTACCATCACCAGAATAAATTACATTTTAAAATATATCCAAATAGAAATCAATTATTTTAAGTTGCAAAAATATTTCACAATATTTATGTTTTTAATGTAGTTTTGATCAAATAAATGCAGATTTGGTAAACGTAAGAGATTTCTTTAAAAAAAACAATTTTATTTATATTTAACATATTTATAATGCATACCCAGGTTTAAAAACGAGAGTGGAGTTGTACTAATATTGATGCACTGATTGTATTTAAATTGTACTAAGTGCATATTAAATGTGTTATTTTGGAACAACTTTAAGCATGTTGTGTCCTTTAAAATATTCTTAAGATCAATTTTAAACTAATTTCAATATATTTTGATGTATTTAATTGTTAAAATGGAACTATGTCAAGTATATTTAGTGTAATTTAATTGCACAAGCTTAACACATTTAAAACACACTTTTATAATATATTTTAAAATATAGATTATACAGTAAAAATGGGATGGTTCTTGCTGAAAACCCGTTACCATCTCAACTGCATGTGGATGCAATTGGACCATTACCAGCAAAGCCAATTTGAAAAGCTTGGCTCTGACTGGCACTGTAGCGAAGCTGAGTAAAAAGATGGAACACTGAATATTCTATTTAAAATCAATATGTTGTTGGGTTTTACGTGTTTACTTGTTTGCACTCATAGAAGAATACTTAAAAGGCTGTTTTGTACTACAATTTTTACTTAGCTTTTGGATACATAACAATGGATTAATTATAATAGGCTACTATTTAATGGTACTTTCCAAAAGCATTTCAAAATAGTGTAGTGAAGTGCATCATGAATTTTTTTTCAAAAGATATGCTTAAAATCCATATTTATTGAATTGTTTGTGTGCTTACATTCAAACAAACTCAAACATGCGTGACAAAATCTGATTGGTTCTCGCGCTTCAAGCAAGCATGTCTGAGCTTTCGTTTACCAAGCCTTATGTGCGTGAGTATATGCGCTGGAAATGAATAAAAGTCCAAATTAAATCTGACATATAGAACAATAGTGTGTCTTCAGAGGACTTGGAAGAAATTACTTGATTCATGTGGATTACTTTTTGTGATGTTTTTTGTCTCTGGTGAACTTTTTGAAACGTAAACATTTTTGGTGACTTTTAGCGCAAGGATATAATTCAGATTTCATTAAAATATCTGAAAATGGGCGAAAGTCTTAAAGGGCTTGTAACACTATGAGGGTGAGTACTTGGAAGAATTTAGAATTTTTATTTTTGGATGAACTATCAAGTTAAGTGTGCTTATTACTAAGGCATAGTTGACAAAATTCTGTTTCTAAAACATTATAAATTGGTACAATGTAAGAATGCTCTTGTATATTTTATAGCCGTACCATACAATGTTTAAGTGAATTGATATACTTTATAATATATATTAAATTGTTAAATTTTTTTTCAAGATATCTTACTGAAAAGCAGGCTGAAGCACATGTTCATTACATATATATCTCAAATATATTGCTGTAGGTCTACATATGGACATACAATAAATAATATACATATACTTTAACCCACTAAAAGCTGAATCACTTTACTTTGAGTTACAACACCACCAATGCATGAGTGATAGAGCTAAGATCGCATTCATCATGTCTCTGCTGTCCGTGAGAGCGCTGCAGTCCCAGTGTATTGCGGACCCAGTGATCATCTCCTGCCTGCCTGCCTGCCTGCCCTGTTCGCCCAACACGCCCAGTGGTGAGTATGGTCCAAATCCATCCTGATGTCTCGAGAATACCACACATTGATGCTCACCTAATTTACATGAACCAATCTTTTCCAGTAAAAGTCCTCGTCGATTCCGGAGCCTCCGGAAACTTCATCTCCTCTCTCTGCCTCACCCAAATCAAAGCCCTAGTCATTGAAATGCCACCTACTACCAGATCTCTAATTTCCAGGGAAAACCACTGGGCAAGGGCTTGGTGCGCCCCAGAGGTCACTCTCCGCATCGGATGTCTACACTCAGCACGCATCTCTTTAAAGATAAGGACTGAATTCCTCAGTTGATTGAGCTTCATAAGACTGTATATGTTGAAACTTACCATTTTGAATCTGCCTTCAGTTTGTGAAAATACAGAAGCTTGTATAATTAACTTCCACCGTGTACCTCTCAATCCAGTTGTGATAATTATGTTCTAGGTAAGAGTAAAATGCATGTTGTTTAGTATGTTTAGTATGATAGTAAGCAAATATGTATTACCAAAGAATTACAAGTACACTTTTAAAGGTGGGGTATGTTTTTTTTTCCAAAACACTTTAGAAAACTGAGTTTACTGTCGGGGATTTGTTGTGTTGCACCGTCTACACATCCAGTGTAGACAGCATCACTGATTATAATGACTTCTATAGTATTTTGTTGCGCTGCTCGCATCCAGTGTAGACACAGGGTTATGATAAGGCAAGAAGTAGGACGTGTGTAAATATCGGATCAGATTTCCAGCGCTGGAGAGAACTCAAGGAGCGGGAAGGCCTGCGATCGGACACCGAGTTTGCTTTGTTTCTTCTCGATAGGTGAGTAACATTGGTTTTGCTTTGTTTCACAGAACTAATCATTGCCTTGGTTGCGTATGTGTGGGGCGGAGCTATCAAAATAGGGGCAAGACCCTTTTGAGATAGGGGTGTGTTTGTTTTGGTGATTTGAAATATCAACATTGGCTACCAGATATCACTTACCCCACCTTTGATACCCTTAGAGTACTTATTTTTAACCTGGGGAATTTCTTTCTTATTTTACACCTTAACTCTTCTCTTTTTTATAAATTTATCAAAATATTAAAACTTTGTTTATTTAAAGGTAAAAAAGTGGTCTCAGAGTGACGGTGGACATGCAGACACGACTGTCTACACATGCTATAACACCTCAGAAGCAGTCTGCAGATATGCCACAGATTCATGTCCACAGGTATTCCTTTATATTTTCTGAAGCCTTTTGGACAGGCAGAATCTCAGGAGAGCTCTTGTCAGATGTAACATAGCGAGAGAGAGCGATGGATAGTGAGAGACAGATACAAGTTGAGGAAAGACCACACGCTCTCGACTGTCCCTTTCTCCTTGCTGTCTGCTAGTCAAGGATAAGATGACTGATAAAAACATATCCCACAGCAGAAGATGGAGACAATCACTGCTGACTAGCAGACCCTGTCAATTAGCCTCATGCCAGGACGATAAGAGCCCCGTAATGAGCCTTTCATATCAGCAGCGAGACTGGACCCGTCCCCTCCGTGACAGAGAGACTTACTCTCCAATGCCTCCATTTGATAACAAAGCTTTCCTCTGTCAAATGATACATTACAGAGTTCAATCCATGCTCTTATCTTTTGACCGAGACGTCACCGTCCTTTTTACTCGCTCTGTTCTGATTGAGGTAATACAACCAGCTTTCTCTGTCTCTTGCCCTGTTAACAAGACAATATTGCTGTCACATTTGAGATATGTGTTGACTGTTGGGAAACTTATGTAAGCATCTCTCTAGGTTTCTTGGTGTTGAAAAACCAGTTAAACGCCTTATTAAGTGCTTCTTTCAGATACATTTAATATTAAATTCAGCATAATAATATATGTTAAAAGGATTCCAACACAATATGTGGATATTTGCGCTTAAGAAAACAACATGATTCCTTGAATATTGGGCACAAGTTCCCTGATTCCACGGGCTAAACGTTCTGTAATATTTTCTAATTAAACTCTTTTAAGCATTATAATTTTTCTCCTGTACCACAGAGACAGATACTTAGCCTCTGAAAAATAAAGAGAAAGAGAGCGAGAGCGAGAGAGAGAGAAAAACACCTTCCACCCACTCCAAGTGTTCCCACTTTGTGGCAGTTATTAGGAGCTAATAGAATTGCAATGTTGCAATATGCTGATCCAATTACAGGATCTACATTAGCAATTAACTTCAAGCTAAAAATAACAATAATGCCAATTACATGCATAAATAATCATATAATCAGCATATTCTGTCACCAGACAATTATTGTGATTACCCCTCAGTTTATAGAATGCTTTGCCAGAGGGATGTGTACACAAAGCCATTCTCATTTCCCCTCGCTTTCTTATAAATTACCAATTTCATTTTGTGCAAGGAGGTCACAAATGAAAAATCAACACACTTAAACATCCTCTAAAATGAACATTCGTGGCTATAAGTACTGCTAACGGCATAGGACATTTACTGTACGATTTATACTTTCAGTAAAGCTTAACCATAAGACACAGCAACAGCCTTAATTATTTCTTTCTTTGTCTATTGAAAGTTTGACAGGGCCAACTGCTTTTACTTTTTTGATCCAGACTAAGATCATTTGGATGAATCTGTCTTATTGCAGCTGTGGAAATGGACTTTTAATGTCCTTCAGTTTCATGTTGCTGTCTGGGTCTAAAGTGCTGGTTTTTGTTCAATGTCCGGTTCCCTGGGGTTGAGAGAAGGTCTCTGACTTCTTCTGCTGGCAGAGAAACAGAGCACAGCTTGCAGGGAAAGCCCGGCGCTGGTGGTCCGAGACGGTATCTTGCAATGAATGACTATTCCGTATGTTAGACTGACATGCAGAATGAGGACAGGATCGCTGTCAGCTGCAGGGCAGACTGGCTAACAGTTATTTGGCAGAAGTACTTTGTTTGCCACTTGGTCTGAAATGATACACCTGCCTATATAGAACAGATATTCTGACAAAACTAAAAAAATATATGTATACCTGCACTATGAGGTGGTAATCTCTTCATCATCTACAAGTGTGTTTATCCATTTTTTTCTAAGGAAGCAAATGTGGTAACCAGTTTCTTTTGTTATGTAGATGAAATCCCTGGATTTGGTCATTTAAAATTATTACACCCTAAGCACTCTGTAATGCTCCACAATGATCCAAATAGCACAATATTTTCAATGAATAGTATGTGAAACCAAGGTTACCAAGCCTGTGGCTTAAGCAAAACTGCACTTTTCCAACACGTTCTTCATCATTCATCAGTCAATCTTCCAGTATTTCTCTACTGCAGAGGACACTATACTGTGTGTGTGTTACAACAACAATTAAACAGGGATATTAAAACTAAAACCATAATTATTCAAAAACATTTTGCTATTTTAAATGAAGCTAAAATAAAATGTAAATATGTAACTGTAAATAAATAAAAACTGAAATAAAATAAAAGGTTAAACTAAAACTGAAAAAAAAAAAAACAATAAAAGGACTAAAAGCTGTAATGGAACGGGGTCGGACACAGAAGGTAAGTGAAATCACAAGGTGTTTATTTACAGGGTGAACAGCAAACAGCAATCGTGCGGATTCTTCGGACTTGGTGAGTGTCAGTTCGTGAGGTTAAAGTAATAGGAATGTCAATCACAATCAGTCTCTCTGTCTTGACAGATCCTGGAGTTTGGCAGCGTCAGAGAGGCAGAGACATCCGAGGACTCGACAAAGCCACCGGGGACAGCCGAGGAGGAGGACTGGAAGAGGACAAGGCAGAAGGTAAGTAAAGACAGGTAAGTAAAGACAGGTAAGTAAAGACAGGTAAGTAAAGACAGGTAAGTAAAGACAGGTAAGTAAAGACAGGTAAGTAAAGACAGGTAAGTAAAGACAGGTAAGTAAAGACAGGTAAGTAAAGACAGGTAAGTAAAGACAGGTAAGTAAAGACAGGTAAGTAAAGACAGGTAAGTAAAGACAGGTAAGTAAAGACAGGTAAGTAAAGACAGGTAAGTAAAGACAGGTAAGTAAAGACAGGTAAGTAAAGACAGGTAAGTAAAGACAGGTAAGTAAAGACAGGTAAGTAAAGACAGGTAAGTAAAGACAGGTAAGTAAAGACAGGTAAGTAAAGACAGGTAAGTAAAGACAGGTAGCTATACTCAGCTTATAGGAAGCCGAGACGGTCCATGTAGCAATCCGGAGATCGGACAACTGGTGACTTTGGTGACTGAGTTTATATGTGGCTGGTGATAATGAGGTGCAGGTGCAGGTGATTAAAACTCAGGTGAAGTGGATCGGGGTAACTGGCTCTGGGAGGAGCCTGGTCCTTCTGTTACAAAAGCTAGGGGACGACAGAAAGATATGATTGAGTATAATTTTACTACTCTGAGCTCTAAAAATACGTGGAACACTATGAAAGTTGTTACAAATATGGAACCAAGTAAACCACTTATGTGTGTAATGAGTTTGCTAAAGCAAATTAGCTGAATGATTTTTACTTTCGGTTTGAAACGCAGGATTTTTCGGATGAATGTAAACTAATTGTAGACTCTCTAGTATATGATGGGGATACCAGACTGGAGGTAGACAGTACCAAAGTGCAGTTATTGTTTCGTCAGTTGTGTACAAAGAAATCTAAAGGTCCGGATGGGATTTCTGCCCACCTTTTAAAAACTTGTGCGGTAGAACTTACTCCGGTTTGGTGCACACTTTTCCAACATTCACTGGATTTATACAGAGTTCCTGCACTTTGGAAAAAATCTGTGATTACCTGAGAATAATGATTATAGACCTGTAGCGATAACTTCGATCGTTATGAAATATTTTGAGAAATACATGGTCACCTTAATGAAAAATGAAGTGACACCACACTTAGATCCATGGCAGTTTTCCTATAAGCAGGGAATCAGCACGGAGGATGCAGTAGAAGGTATCACTCATTTAGTTTTGAAGCATCTGGAGGACACTAAGGCATATGCACGCCTCCTTTTTATTTATTTTAGTTCAGCTTTTAATTAATTACAGCCTTATTTACTGTTGGATAAATTAAAGAAGATGCAGGTAAATCCATTAATTATTAAGTGGTACTTTTCCTTTTTAACAAATAAAACACAACAGGTAAAGGTTAATAGGACAATATCGGATTCCAAATGTATTAGTACAGGAGCCCCACAAGGATGTGTGAGCTCCCCAGTCCTCTTCACATTGTACACAAACTGTTGTGTGAGGAAAACCACTAACAATTATGTTGTAAAATTCAGTGATGACACAGCCATACTTAGTTTGTTATACAAAGACCAAGATATATCATCTTATCATGATGAAATTAAACAGTTTGTGGAGTGGTGTGATGCACACCATCTTGTTGTCAATGTAAAGAAAACCGAGGAGATGTGTTTTGATCCTAAGTCAATTGGAGCTCACAGTCCAGTTTTTATTCATAAAGTTCCTATTATGCAAGTGTCCTCTTACAAATACCTCGGTATTCATATTGAGTGTTCATTGACATGGAATGTCCACGTTGAAAGTCTGTATTCCAAGTTACAACAGAGACTGTATTTCTTGAAGGCTGAGACTCTTTGGTGTTAACAGTAAGATCATGTGGTTGTTTTATCAAGCTGTAATGGAGAATGTGATTCGATATGGTATTCATCTTTGGTATGGTAACTTGACAGTGCAGTTAAAGACTATACACAGCTTAGTCGAATAGCCATGAAGATTGTAGGCATGAAGGAGCATTCTTATCTCCAGACCCTGTATGAAAAATCAGTGCTTAGGGAGGCATACAAGATCTTAAATGACACAACGCACATTTTGAATCCAGAATTTGAAATGTTGCCATCAGGAAGGAGATTTAGAATGCCGAGGTGTAGACTTAATAGGTTTAAGAATTCATTCATTCCTTCGGTAACTAAGGCACTAAACAGTAGCATGTGATTATTTTTTTTAATTTAGATTTTTGAGGTTTATTTATGTATGTTATGTATTGTTTAAATGTGGTGATGCAGTGGCTGTTTTTGGAGTCCAAGACAAATTTCCCTGCGGGGACAATAAAGTATACCTTACCTTACCCTTAAATAATAATATTGAAAAAACTAATAAAAATGGCAAAATAACAAACTAAAAATAATAAAATGAGAATTAAAAATTAAACTGAAAATAAAAAAACTTTAAAAATATGAATAAAAACTATAATAGTATATAAAAATGCTAAAATAACACTGCATAGAAAGTAACACTTGCATTGTGTATTTGAAAGTGAAGCCTATTCTGAAAGGAGTTTAAATAAATTTTGATTTGGAATAATAAAATAAAATTAAATAAAAAATAAAATTAGAATAACAATTATTAAGGTGCTATAGAATGAAAATAAATACATACATGAAAATGTAACTTCCTAGCAAACCAAAGTAAGCTAAGGAACAGTCTCAAAACAAATAAACTAACAAAAAAGCTACAGATCATAATTTGTGCCTCTGTGTTATTTTGCCTTTGAAGAAGGCCAAATGTGGCTACAATTGGACAGAATGGCACTCCGTTTCAGTAGGAGGTCTAGAACTGAGAATTTGTGTGAAACGGGTGAGAAGGGTGTGTGTGTGGCACAGAGTTGGGCGAGACCGGCCTGAGCAGGTTCCCTTGTGCATCAACAGAAATTGCAGCCAGCTTCTGGGAACACTTTCTATATAGCAGCTAAATCTCGGGGCTCGTGTGTACTGCCTCTGTAAATAGTGTTAAAGCGAAAGGAGAGGCTAGCGGCCATTTTTGGCTTGGGCATCTCTCAGCTTCTTACTGACATATGCTGTCTGCTTAGGACATACCATTAGTCACAAGGGAGAAAGTTATAAATACGAACCAGAACAAACAGTTGAGGTCTAAAAGTTCTGAAGACTGCAGCACAGGGTCAGGTTGCATAATGGGATAATAACAGGTATAGGTAGACCTCTTTATTTATCCATAATAATATTAGACCGACTAAACTCTAATGAGCTCCTGCTATCAATCTAAGTGAGTGACAAGTGAGACAATATATCTTTCCGTTGGTACAGTAACTGCCATGTGCATTTGATTTATGTCTATTGTTTTATAAAAGGAACATGACGAACCAAACGGCTGCTCTTTGCAAACTGCATCTGTAAAGTGGCCCAGTAGAGTTAAAAAGAAGAAATAATTTGCTTTAGTGTTCAAACAATGACAAAAAATGTCTTCAATGTCTGTAGGACATTTGTTGTGACCACCAAGACGAAGATCACTTCAATCTCTTTATATGCAACCAATTACAATGCAGCCGTCCTGCTCAGCTGCCACAAATGCTTTTTATAAAAACGAAACCTTCAGAAGTGCCCACAAGAATTGAAGGAATTTACCATCCACACAAAACCCGTAGATTTGTTGCAGTTCATATAATTTTGGTTTTGGCTCTGGAATAATTTGCAAGCGTGCACTTCAAATGAGATGCTGTCGTGCAAAGTGCAGCATGTTGTGTGTTGTGGACGGCAGTCTGGAGTAATTGAGGTCATTTGATATGCACCATTTGGGGGTACAGCCCTCACACATAATGTGCTGTTTTAACATGAGTCAAATGAACCCTTGCTGTACCTCCTTCAATGCGCTTAAATATACTGCATACTTGAATCAGTGGCAGAATATCGTCTCAAGTCAACCTGACCTTTTTAGTATACGTTTTTAACATTTACAAATACATTTCTGTACCGTATGTTAAAATACTGACAGCATCTAAAATGTATATAAAAAAAACCTTTATAAATTCATATTATTAAAAAAATATACTGTTACATTTTACTGCTAAATTTATTTTCAATAGCTTTTTATCAATAGATTTTTGAGCCTATAACCCAACTCTTAAAAGAAAGTTTCAATACAAGTAAAGTTCAACTGATAGTATTTGTGACACATAAAAAAATGACCTTGTCCTTTTTCAAATAAACAAAAATAAAGAAAAGGTACATTGAGGCACTTATAGTGTAAGTTAAGATAAGGGACAATTCAAAATTATTTTATACAGTATTCAACAATGTGCCACAAATAGTGTTAATTTTGCTTAATTTGTAGTGAACCTGGATTATTCATTTAATATGGTGGCCCAGTAGTGCATAACACACTGAAATATCCACAACACAACGAAAACAAGCCGCAATGCAATGAAATTAGCACAACACAACAGAAAAAAAAGTAGTAACACAACGGAAACAAGTTGCAATACAATAGAAACACATTGCAACACAACAGAAATACGCCACAACACAACTAAATTAGCACAACATAATGGAAACAAGTCGCAACACAATGAAATTAGCACATAAACGAAATTAGTCCAATGCATTGTGTTGTGGAGATTTCATTGTGTTGTGCACTACTGGTCCACTGTAATTTAAAGCTAATCAACAATATACAAACATTAATTTTCAATTTCTGTGCATACATATGCAAATCTATGTGTGTTATAAGCATACTTATGTACTATGTTTTCCAATGAGGTTGTCCCAGTTTCTTCTAATCTACCAACATGACGCTCTCTTTTTGTCAGCATCCACCAATATGTTGCAGAATTTAATTACAGCTTACATACACACATACCAAAGTTTTTTAAGAACTTGTCCAGTACTATTAAAGAAACCATTATAGAAAACTACTTGCAGTCACAAAGGTCCTCAAATTACCACAAACAAGCACACAAACTCAGTCTTATTGTCTTGTGCAAATACATTAGGATTATTCTCAGAGTAGACAACTAGAACAACTAGCTTCTCAACAACCACAAAACTGCACCCAGAGGAACATCCACGACTTACTGGTTCCCAGACCATAGAAACCCAGGGGAGAGGCACTCCACCCAGGAATGGTCTTCATGCTTCTGGGTTCCTGCATGTCCTTTGTGAAGATGGTGGCACATGGCCAGAATCTGGTTCCAAAGAGAAGCGCACAAGACATGATTTGGCACAAGTTGTTCTGGACACAGAATGTTCCCCTAAATGCTATTTATGTTTGCTCAGTCATACACATCTGTAGATATAATGTGAGAGTGATGAATGTTCAGACTTTTACAGAATGAACTGCCTGCAGATGAATCATTGCACAGCATACTTGATATGCTATTCAGTTACATAAAGACTAACTTGCGTGGAACATCAAATCAACAGCAATGAGTCGTCTTCAGGTTGGCCTCAGTAAAAACTCTAAGGTCTAAGGTCTTGGCTCATTAACCGAGGAAACAAAATGTCAGGAGTGGTCAAACAATGTGATTAATTTGCCTGAGGAAGAAAATTGGTTGCAAATGAACAAAATATGTAATTTCTGACCTCTTGGACAGGGAGCGAGAACACATAATAAGTCACGTCTAATTGCTGTGCCGAGGTGAGGACCTCAACTCAAGCCCTTATCACAGTTTTAAATCCACGCTATACAAAGGGCTTGCTGGTTCTCAGATTAGACGGTGTAACATTCCTTGAATTCTGTGTAAATGAATCAGAAAGCGTTTAACAAAACATCCATGGAGGTTTCATAATGGGTCTTGAAAACGCTGAGACCACAAAGCTAAAGGTTTGAAACCCTGCACTACTGTAGGAAAGACTCAGAGACTTTTCATTTTTGCCAGAAATCTGATATGATGCCACAGCAAGATTTTGTTGAATGGAGTGACCATTGAATTGCAGTAACCTAGCCACATAAACTGCGTCTTGTAAAATAAAGTAAATTGTAGAAAGCTAGTCTGCAAAGTTTGGGGTGGTGTGAGGGTCTGACACAAGTTGGCAGCATCGTCAACGTCTGGCCACAACTATGCCACTTTCTAGTTGTCTGCTTTTATGTGGCAGCCCTGCAGCCTCCCACATTCCTTAGTGTCCAAACATGTTAACCAAACATGAATCACCAATCTGATGCCACCACCCAAATCTTTATAATTTCACTTGCTGCCACACCAACCACCTGTGCAGACAGCAGCATGTGATTTCCAGTTGATATCAACATATTTACCATTTGCATGCTATATAAACCCAATTCTTCAGTTACTGATATTACTGAAAAAATTACTTTAAGGTATAGTTCATCCAAAAATGAAAATTCTGTCATTAGTTACTCACCCTCATGTCGTTCCAAACTGTAAGAAATGCGTTCATCTTCGGAACACAAATTAAGATTTTTTGATTAAATCCCAGAGCTTTCTGACCCTGCATAGACAACAATGTAACTGAAATGTTCATAGACCCAGAAATACGGTGGCCGAGATAAACGCACACGCTGCAAATGTTCACAACACCACCAAACAAAGAAACTCACTTTAAATAGAAAAAACGCCTGCAAATTAAGAAAACAATTTTCGTCAATTTGACAACACACATGCTGCAAATGCTCACAACACAACCAAACAAAGAAACTCACTGCAAATAGAAAAAAAATTCTGCAAATTAAGAAAACAACTTTCGTCAATTTGACAACACACACGCTGCAAATGCTCACAACAAAACCAAACAAATGAATGCACTGCAAATAAAATTTATTTGGTTGTGTTATGAGCATTTGCAGTGTGTTTCTTTATGTGTTTGTGTTGTGAGCATTTGCACTACCTGCTGTCAAACTGATGAAGATGTTTTCTTGATTTGCTGGTGCTTTTTCTATTTGCATGTGTTTTCTGGAGTTGCAGCGCGTTGAGCTCTCTCGGCCACCGTACAGAAAGGTAGTAAGGACATTGTTAAAATAGTCCATGTAACATCAGTTGTTCAAGAAAATGCAAGAAAACTTTTTGTGCGCAAAAAAAAAAAATCCTTCATGCATTGTGGTACTCTCGATAATGGCTGAGGACGGTGATGTGGAAGAGACTTTTTTTTATAAAGTCGTTATTTTTGTTTTCTTTCCGTGCAAAAAGTATTCTTGTAGCTTCATAAAATTACAGTTGAATCACTGTCGTCACATGGACTATTTTAACGATGACCTTACTACATTTCTGGGTCTGTGAACTTTTCAGTTACAATCCTGTCTATGGAGGGTCAGAAAGCTCTCGGATTTCATCAAAAATATTTTAATTTGCGTTCCGAAGATGAAAGAAGGTCTTTCAGGTTTGGAACGACATGAGGGTGAGTAATTAATTACAGAATTTTCTATCCCTTTAAGGGATAGTTCAACCCAAAATTGAAGTTTTGTCATTTACTCACCCTCAAGTTGTTACAAATCTGTATTCATTTATTTCTTCTGTTGAACACAAAGAGAAAATATTTTGAAGAATGTTGTTAACCAGACAGTTGTTGGTAGCCACTGAAGGAAAAAAAGTCAGTAGAAATCAATGGCTACCAAGAATTGTTTGGTTACCCAAATTATTCAAAAAAAGTATGTCATGTTCAACAGAATAAAGAAATTCATACAGGTCTGGAACAACATGAGGGTGTGTAAATAAGGACTTTTTTGGGTGAACTGTCCCTTCAAGACTTGTGTCTTCTGTTATTGTTAATATACTTGGATGAATGTAATTTCTAATAAGTTATAGTGTTCTGTATTTTGACTCTGGGAGCATTTTCACACATTTTTTTCACCCTTAATTAAGGGTATAACCAATGATGGCTACGGACAGGACCTGCTGGGTACTTAGGAAGGATCCTAATTGAATCTGACAATAATTTTCACATCACTCCCATGCTCTGTCTCCAATGCTATTAGTGACATTACTGCACTAATGGTTGCTATGGCAGCACGAGCAATGCTCATTAATGACCTCAGCTGTAGTAATAGTCAGCACAATCTTTTCTTTTTCTTTATGTCCTGGTTTTTTTGGCCCTAACTTCTAATTTGAAGATGTACGAGCACTTACGAGATTTATGACATTAATGGACTGCTCTCAAGACAAGTCGGGGAAAGTTGTGATGTCTCCAGTTGTAATTAGCATCTGAAAACTGTACAAGGGGGCATGAAAGAAAATCATTAGACAATTTGTGGTATTAAGGGTTTTCTATCACATGTATTTAACAGAAAAAAGAATCAAATTCAGTATGGAGGTTACAGCTTTACAAAGTCTTTTGCTTTGATAAGCTTTAAAAAAATAGGAGATCAAGTAAATAATGTGGGGGGGGGGGGGGGGGGCAACCAAATATTTACATAATAATAAAAAATAAAATGCAATTATCAACATTTGTTTAATCAGGCAAGTGACTTAAAGACATAAAGCATTGAAGAATGTCAAGTAACTGTATTTCTTTTACTTGATACAAAGAGAGATCAACAAAGTACAACACAATCTGTATTAGATTACCTTATAGGATGAATGGATGGATAGATAGATAATATTTATTTCCTAATTGTCATTTTTATCTACTATGAACACCCTCTGTTTCTACAATGCACCGCATAAAATCCCCTACAGGGAAGATCCTCAAATGGACAGCTGCTCTTTTAAAAAGTCTATTCTTACCAGCTAGTTTTGCACAACTGTGCAAAAATGATAGTACAAACAAATGTCTGTTGTGGATGAGGCAGTGTTTTGAAAGTGGTCAAGCTTTGTTTAACGAGCTTCCTGAGAAGCTCATTCTCCTTGAGACAGAGCACTCCGGGAATTGTAGCAAATAACATTTCAATGGCCTGTAAACAACAGGGTACGCGGCCAGATTCACATCTGATTTGTGGAGCACTTCCCGGCGAGTCAGCCAAGAGGATGGCCGTGTGGTGGCTCTAGCTGGGTCGAGCGCTGAGCAGCTGGACCATGGCAGATCTTTTCACACACCCACACAACACACACAGCAGCCACCAGCTAAAACACACAAACCCCACCCCAGACAGCTTGGAGAGACTACAAACTACAGTCCCCATGGCCAAAACAAATGTTGCAGTTCCATCACAGTAGCCCATGTAACCGATATGGATTGGCTGACAGTAGTCATAAGTGAATGCTACATCTGATCAAGAACACACAAAGTGGTTGTACAAATGTTTTAGTGATGCCTTTCACCTTACTGACTCCTTTTCACTGATTCAGAGAGATGTCCAACCCGTTCATATTTACAATTCATAAAGTTTATGAGAAAGAAACCTCATTTATCTTTTTGTAAATATATGAAGGCACTAAATATGACATGCATTATGACCAATCATGTCAAATTTATTTCATGATTAAAGCTTGTTTAAATTAAAAGTTAAGAATGGCCATGTTCTATAATTAATGATAATAAGTGTTATCAAATTATAAAGAAATGTCTGATAAATTTGCAGTTTAGGCCTCGTGGCAGAGATGCATGCATTTATCAAAATAATCTGTATGTATCAAGTTTAAGTAAAAAAATACATAACTATACAGTATTTATTATTTTATTAATTTCTTAATTATATCAGGTGTGATTTAGATCACAATTTACTATAATTAATCACGGAAAGCTCTGTTATTTTATTAGTTTGATTAATTGTTCAGGGCCCCTATTCCTAAAGATTCTAAGAATCCTTTTAGAGAGCTCCTAATGTATCTTAAACATTTCTAACTAGGAGTCTTAGCTTAAAAGTGATTCAGGACCACCTTTATCTTAGTGAGGAGGCGGGGCTGACCCCGTTGCTAGCTATGACACATTATTTTGAAGACTGTGATTGGTTGGTTGTCAAGAAGGAAATAAAAGAGCGCTTTTAAGAGTATGGTATATTATATGCCTTCACTTTGAAATTACAGGCCTAATTTATCCTGTTTTACCATACTCTCTCTCTCTCTCTCTCTCTCTCTCTCACATGCACACACACACACACACAAATTATATACAGTATGTATATATATTCTTTATTGTTTATTTACCATGCTGTCATACTTACCGTAATTTATAGGAAATGAACAGAGACATAGCCTAATAAGTGCTGTAACAGACCCAAATCATCACTGCTGCATAGTTGCATTTTTCCAGTTGCCAAATATGTTAATGTAGTGATTACGTCCATTTCTGGTGCTATGGCATTTCAGTGCAGTGTCTGGGATGTTAGCATGTCTTTAATAAGTTCGGTCACAAACATGATCCCTGCATGATCTACTGTGTAGTGTCTTATTAACTCACTGTCATGCATTGTGTGCAACACATTTATTCTCCCTCTTCATGTTTCGTCCATTTTCTCTGCTGCTAAAGAAACTCTTAAGCCCCTTAAAAGTACTCGTCCGTACTCCTAACAATTTTGGACCTTAAGACCTCTTTTAAGGGTTAAGATGCTTTCTGAATTACTTTTTTCTTTACTAGGATCTTTTCTTTAATTTTAAGAAGAAACACCCACATTTTCAAAGAATTTTCTTAGAATTTTGTTACAAGGAGCAGATGTTTACCTAACGAATATTAAATATATATTTTGAACATTATTCAAATTTAAAAGTTTTCAATGAGGTGCTACTTTCTTTGTCTTTTTCTCTTATCCGTATATTTGTCAAACTGTGGTA
Source organism: Barbus barbus (assembly GCF_936440315.1). NCBI lineage: Eukaryota > Metazoa > Chordata > Actinopteri > Cypriniformes > Cyprinidae > Barbus > Barbus barbus. Next base: position 21,359,963 of record NC_136734.1, on the reverse strand, counting down.
CACTTTTAAAAATTAAGGTTCTTTATTGGCATCAATGGTTCCACAAAGAACCTTTACCATCCATGGAACCTTTTCATTCTACAAAAGGTCCTTTACAGTGGAAAAAGTTTCTTTAGATTATTAAAATCTTCTTTTACTGTTCACTGAAAGGTTCTTTGGGGAACCAAAACTGGTTCGTCTATGGCATCGCTGTGAAAACCCACTTTTGGATCCTTTATTTTTAAGATAACCCTATCATGATAAAATCTTAATATAACAGTACTTTTTATATAATTCAAAGTGGCATTGTGAAGGGAAAATAATTTTAAATTTGGATTTAAAATATTCAAGTTTTAGAGTAATCAAACATGGGCTGTACAGTTCAGTCTTATCATGAGCCTTTCACTTCTTGAACTGAAAGAAAATATCTTCTTGTTTCTATTCAGCACAATTATTTACTTTTTATATTTATTAAGTAAATAATAATAGTCTTGGAGAAAGACGTTTGCATAAACCAAAGGGTCGTTCTGCTGTTTTACAATATGAATTAATTTTGTTCAACTGGGATTAATTCACTTAATTTCTGTTACCGATCGTGATGGAAGAATGACAGTTGGTTTATTGCTGCGTATGGTAAAACATCTCTTTGCTTCTGTCTGGCTTTATTGAGGTTGGAGAGCTGTTCGGCCGCTCGGAGATGGGAAGCTGCCAGTAATGGACAGTTGCAGATGCCAAATTGGGGAAGTGAAAGTGCTGGTACCCCCTCCTCTCTCTCTCCCTCGTTTTTTCTCAACCATTACAATAAAGGCCTAAGAACCACAAACCCTTACACTGAATGTACATGAACACACACACACACACACAAACACACACACACACACACACACACACACACACACACACACACACATTAACCTCAAGAAACTACTTTTTTTAAATATAAAGTAAAAAAAATACAGTAAAAAGTCATATTGTGAGATATTATTATAATTTAAAATAACTAAATCTTTTCTATTTTAAAATCTTAAAAAAAACAATTCCGCAGCCATTACTCGAGTCTTCGGTGTCACATGATCCTTCAGAAATTATTCTAATACACTGATTTGCTGCTAAAGAAGCACTGTGTATGCTCATAGACAAAATATCTAACAATTCAAGAACCATGCTGTAAATATGTATGCAAATGTTGATTTTTTTCATATAGACTTAAAATATCTCTATTAAAATTCAAATACACATCCGAACAAGACCTCAACTATCTATAGGACTGAAAACCATAATAATTATGGCCTCTCACCTTATAAACACATTCTTTATTTTCTGCTCATTCTCACCATATGAAAGTTGATGCTATCCTTGATTTCCTCTTCCTCTTTATTTGCTTTCTGCACAATCACATACCTATTAAACTATTAAACTAACAGGCTGTTTTCTCCAGGCAGCATAATCATTTGTGTATTGTTGCTGAGGTTACAACTGTCTTTCGGCTTCAAAAACACATTGATATGTATTTCTGCATTTGCAATACATTATGTTGTTTGTGAACTGATTTTCATACAGTTGAAGTGATTCCAAACCTGTATGACTTTCATTATTTTGTGGACCATAAAAAAATATTTTTACAATGAAAGTCAACTAGGGCCAATGTTGTCTGGACTCAAAGCAAATTATGACTATCCCTTTAAGTACAACTGAGAAAACAGAGCTGGCATAATGATGTCTTTGTCCGACTCATTTAGGGACTCTTTCTGTTTAGGGGAAGTGAGACAGGAAGTCTGAATCCTAAGGAGGCAGCACTGAATGAATGACAGAGAAATCGTCCCTTCCTGCATGGGTTGTCTGTAGGGAAGGAAAAAAAATTAAACAAAACAAAAAACCCCTGTGTTGTCACTGATGATGATGCCAATAAAACCTGCATATGCAGACTTGTAGGAAATACAGGGAAGTGTATTGCAAAATCTTTTGACCGCTGGGCGCTGCATCCAAGGGGATTTCCATCTGAGTTTCTGCAAATATTACAGGAAACTATTTTTAGAGACATAACAATTATTCTGAGAACAGGAATATGCTTCTATGGTATTTCTTGCCTTAATATTATATTCTGAGAACTTGACATGAAATATTTTGTACAGATGCACACATACGAGCCCCATTAATAAATAACTCCTACATTGAAAGGAAGCTTTATCTCGACACAAATTGACCTAATGCTGTATTTTGTTATACTCTAGTTACAGAGTAAACAGTAACCTGTCTCTCTCCTTCAGAATAAAATGTGGGGTGTGAACTTTCCCTGACAGAATGAGGGCAGGGAGACATCCAGGGAATTAAGGTGTTGCTCAAGCACAATTATATAATTATACATTTCCTTTGTTGTTGCCATATTAGACACAATTTACCAACAATTGTTGTAAATGAGTCCTGTCTTTGAAGTTATCAGACAATTACACACACAACATAAAAGTAGGATTTCAAGATCTTGGAGACTGAAGCCTTTGTTTAAAGATTACATCCTGTCACTACAGAAGCAGGGATTTGACTGAGCCGAACAAATGTGTGTTCCTTTCTCTCCAGCATGATATAAACATCAGAGCTGTGAAAGTTCTGCTGGAATTAATTTAGTCAGAAATAGGTTTGATGAACTACACCGCCGTCACAATGCCAATAGATTCTTATCTAAACTGATGCCATAGAGAAGTGGAGGGAAAACTCGCAATGAAATGGTACTTAAAGACTCATTTTGTTGAGACATGCACCAATAAACTTCCAGCACGGCATGGACATGTTCCAAAGTGTGGAAAAATTGTGTGTAATTGCGAGGCAAAGCAACCCCACTGAATTCACAACTGCGAAATATGGGGAAATACGTGGTTAATGCCAGTTGTATGTCAGATTTACGGAAACGTACGGAGAGGGTGGGGTGGAGGGATTTTTTTTTCTCACACAAACAGTGAATGTAAGGATGTGAGTGGGTGTCTATCAGCATAAAGGCACATATGGACATTCATTAAAAACTGTTCCTGAAACTCGTTTTGTGATGTGCAATAATAACTGAATATACTGTGGACAATAATAGTTATGCTCAGTCAATATCATTGTTGTATAATTACAATATATATATATACTTTTACACATTTTACTTATTTTTTAAATGCAAAAATAAATAAATAGCTGTCAAGCGATTAATCACGATTATTAAATATTTTGAAAATATTTAATACGTCTTTATATTCATATAATTTATATCATACATAAATATATTTAATATATAAACACCATTTTTCTGAAATATATACATGCATATATTATGTAAACAAAAATGTTTATTTTGGATGCAATTAATTGCGATTAATCGCTTGAAAGCACTAATATAACATAAGTAAATAAATAAATAAAATGTTATTTCTGATCTTTTAACTTTGATCTGTGCAAAATATACAACTTAAAAATGATGATTTAAACTGCTTTACAACTGAAATAATATGATTCAACTGAAGAATTAACACAAGCGTTTCAAGTTTCACATTTCTAAATGCTTAAATGCTTCAACATTGGCCCCATTTACTTCCATTGTAAGTGCCTCATATTTACTTAGCTTTTTTGTGATTTATACTATGAATTCTGTTTATTAAGCTTAACTTGAATTGAATAGTGCTGAATAGTGCTTTAACTATCTTTTAAATAAAATCTAATTCTCTTATGGAGGATAGTCCTACATGCAAACTTGATTTTGAGGATTTTAAGCTACAGGGTAAATATTAAATAATTTCTATGAAGGCTTCATTCAACCTTTTGGCCATTTATAAGGCCTTAAAGACGTTTGACAACCATCCAAACGACTTACTGATTGATACAGCTACTTACAAGTGTGCTGAAATGCCTTCAATTTACTTCAGTGGCTAATTTCTACCTTACACTGTGTGTGTGCAGCATAGTCTGAAAAAGACCGGAAAATACTACCTGAATCGGCAAATCTGGGGTCCTTATATCAAACAAACTCTTTTTATCTCCAAGGAACCTCAGAAGGTAGCTATCTGCAACCCTCGGAGTGCAGATCTTATGATTTCTGTTTCATTATAGTGAGCAAATTAAATATCAGGGCCAGAAACAGGAGTCGTGTAGTCTTTTAATTATGTCTAATAAATCTAACTCCCTAATTGCCCCTGGGGAAAAGAAGGACTGCTGGGTAATGGAAGGGCCTGGAATGGCACTTTGCTATTTGTTATTCTACCTTCCTAGATTAAGCAGACAGACAAAAAATGGCTGATTGTCAAGGCGTGCACCGTGTTTGTTTACGTCCTTGTAGCTGGAGGGGACTACCATTCTAATGAACATCGAGAAAACGCATGCTAATTGGATGTGTTTACTTAATACTGAAACATGATGCTATTGCTGTGGATTGTGCAGTTGAGAGAGGTTTGTGTATTTTTTTGCTGTTTGAAAATAAGTTAGCAACTCTTCATTAAGGGCATATCCACATCTGCTCTATTAATGTGGAAGCTGCTGTTAATAGTTCCTGATGCTCACATGGGTATTAACAGACAAAGACACTGAGTCAAGATAATTATGTTGTGGTAAAGATTACTGTCGTTCTGTCGGCTTCAATATATGTCACTATGAAGTGAATAATCAGTTGTTTATTGAGTGACTTCTGCTTAGTTTTAGGACACGTCTGATGAAGTCCTAATGTTTTTAACTGAAGTGGACAGGCATGTTCAACTTAAAGGTAATTTGAAAGTAAAATTTCAACAAGGCATACTCAAAAACCTTAAAATAATTATAAGAAATAATATTCTTATAATGTGACATAAAAACTTACAGAAAATTTCAAAATGAACTTGTCAAGCATATATAAAAATTTGGGTGATTTTTAATGTGTAAGATGAATCTCCCCTCAACAAACACATGTTCTCTTTTCAGACAGACTTTTTAGTGGCAGGTTTGAGGGGATATATTGAACGTCCTTTCCATTATATCACAGACCACAAATGAGTTCCTTGTCTCAGAATCTGTCTGATAGGCGTCACTATGTACTTTATGTTTTGACTCACAGGGCCATTGGTCAGTGTGCGTGTGTGTGTGTGTGTGTGTGTGTGTGTGTGTGTGCTTGTCTACATACACATCCGCGCTGTACAGTCAGACGTGATAGACCTGAGGCCTTTGCTGGTGGCTAGAGCTGGGGGCTGCTTACTCACTGGTGTCAATGAATCACAATGACTGTATAAGTGCTGTGGTGTTAGATTGGAAAAAAGTGGAATGGTTTGTGGTAATTCAACTTGAACAGAATGTTTTTTGAGGTGCCTGTTGTTATTTATTTATTTTTGCCATTTTTGTCTGTCTGTTAGCTTTAAAACCATGCAACTCCCTAAAAGTGTACATTTTTAACAAAACTTTTAGATAAAACATTTTGTTTTTGTTTTGTTTTTCTTGGGAAAGATAATACAAATTCCAGTTTTTTTTTTCTAATTAAAAGTTATATAAAATAAACAATAATACACTTAAAAATGAAATATCATGAAAATCTGACTTTTTTCAATCTTTTATCAGGTCCCCAGTGCATCTACCAACCCTGAAAAAGAACAACCCAGTAATTTTGTTTTGGTAAGCCTTTCTCTGCCAGCATGTGAAAAAATCGAGCTGCTCAGATATCCCTCCCCCCATTAAGTAGAAGGCGGAACTTATTATAATATTACCGCCCCTTAATCTGCTAAATTTCCGCCCACAGTGCTGCCATTGTTTTCACAAGCGACAATGGTGAACCAGTTCTAACAAACACCATGGCAAAGTTTGAGCAAAGCATGCTAACTGTTTTGTCTTTGGCTGCACTGAACAGCAGAACACTGTTTAGAGTCCCAGCCTCAGAGGAAACAAGAGAGCAGTGGATTTTTTTATTTTTTCTACTTTATATTATGCTGCTGCCACACAGATCTAATATAAACATGTAATTTCTTTCCTAGCTGTTTACCTTCACATAACCGACTGTTTTTGCAACTCGTGTGTTTATAATATAAATTGTGTGTATTTCATAGTTTATGTGCAATAAGACATAAAAGAGAACTTAGTTTAGTACTCACATGCCTTGTGACAGCCACTTTCTGTGCACATGCTTTGGATGTGTGCATTCAGAAAAACGTATATCAGATGTTTGAACTGATATGGCTTTAAAACGCATGATTTCAGCACGATAGACATGATAATAAAAACCAAACAGTTTTTTTTAGCAGAGTATCTGAGGAACGACCTGGTAAAGGCACAGCCCTATTCTGGAAAGGGGGCAGGGAGCAGCAGCTCATCTGCATTTAAAGAGACATGCACAAAAGCATCGTGTTTCTGCTTTCTCTCAAAACAGGCATATTCAAAATGATATCATAAATGATCTGTGGGATATTTTGAGCTGAAACTTCACAGACACATTCTGGGGACACCTGAGACTTATAACGCATATTAGAGCCCTGCATTTCAGCCTGGGCCCGATGGGCCCCGACTTTTTTCCGCCTCTAGGGCCGGGCTTCAGGCCAATTTTCACATCATAGTTCAGACGCGGGCCGGGCCTCGGGCCTGTTTTAGGCTTCTCCTTATTTTTATATTTTAGACATCCATCAATTAGTGATGAAAAAAAAATGTCGCGCTGGTGGAATCACTGGAAACACTGGTGGAAAGTCTATGAGACCGCGCTACCGCAAGTGTTCAGAGTGGCTCGACAGTGTTTAGTGTCCAGGAGCAGCAGCAGCAGAGAGTGTACTGTCAGTGCAGTTGAAGAGTTTTGCGTTCAAATGCACGCAATAGGCTAAAGCTTGCAGCAAAGCCCCAGCAAATGTAATTACCATGAATGTGTTGGGGGGGAAATAGTAAGGAGATATTTGAATTTTTTACTAATAAACTAGTGTTTTCTGAGTCCATTTCGCAAGGATGAATTTGCAGATCCTGACTCTCCGTCTCCTCATTAGACGCGCCTTTAGAGAGAAATGCATCTTTATGGATTATGATTATGATTATAATGAAAGAGTTTTTGTTTTCTATTCATTTTATTTTGTTAAGTAGTAATTTAAAGCTTTCTATCTTTCTATATATCTATATATATACAGTATATGGGCACAAATACACCAAAATGTATTTAAATACAAATACAAAATACAGTGTGGGAAAATGTATTTAAATATTAAATACAGTATTTTGTATTTTAAAAATACACAAAATACATGTGAAATTGGCCATCCAGTAAAGTAACACTGTTAAGGCCTGTTTGCACAAAGAACAATAATTATAAACATAACTAGTGTATTCTAAGTATACAATGCAGTTGTGTCATCTGTCACTTTAAATGCTCAAGTTCTTTAAAGCAGAAATGATTCCAAATGGCTGTCAATGTTTTTATCATTCATCATTTTTGTGCTGTTATGGTTATAGTTGTGGTGTGTTATCTGCTATTCACTTAGATTTAGGATATACTCACACTAGGGGCTCTGATCCATGCTTGAGCGCGATTGACCCCCAATGTCCAGTTGATTTCACAAGTGTGACTGCTCTGTACCATTTCCAGTGCGGCTCATTTAACCATGCCCTGGCACGCTTGAAGAGGTGGTTCTGGTGCGGTACACATTTTTTGTATGTGCTATTTGTATGTGCTATGCATTATGACAGCAAAAATCTTTATTACTACTTGGATATCACACTTTTCAGTTAATTTAATTTATTGAGTACATTTAGATTTATAATGGGTCTGGTTCTCATCTTATTGATGAACATGTATTGTAGTTTGTGAGTAAAGCTGCGAATTCCACCATTAACCTCAGTTGCCTCTGTAATAATTATGGAATTATTTTTGTGTCTTTATTATTCAAACAAAAATTCTGTATTTGCGAGCAAAACTAATTATTTTGCAATTAAAAAATAAAAGTTTGCAAAAAAAGTCTTCTTAAGGTTCAAAATTAAAGTAATTGAAAACTAAATAATTTGCAGTGCGTGTAAATCTTTAAAAAATATATATTTTTCTTTGTGCACTTCAAAAACTTTTCATCACTAATCCACAAATGGTGCTCTCTTTCCTGCCTTCTTTTTTTGCGGGTCTAAAACTTTTGTTTGCGAGTTGAAAAGTTTTGCTTGCGAGTCAAGCTGTGTGTCAGTGGGCGGTCTCTACGCACCAGGATGAAAGGCCCTTTTCTATTGGCCATCACCAACTACAGACAAGCTTAGCTAACATTATGTATTTAGGTGGACTTGTGTATTGTTTTTTTTTTTTTGCGCTGTTGTACGTTTCCATTCATACCCGTAGGTTGTGATCATTGGCTGTTTCGTTGTAGGTGACATCACTACGCCACGCATCGGCGCTGACGTTCTACCAATTCGCTGACGCTCTGCTGGATTTAAAAGGCCCATTCACAAGGAGAATGCAGATCCTCGCCAGATCTCAGCCAACTCGCGTGTGTTGAGCCGTTTCTTTTAGAAGCCATCCTGAACGTGTTATCGGTAATGTCTGTGAGATGCCTAGTTATGTGATTTGAGAAACACTCCTTCGGGTTTGTTAATTTTGATGCTGCATTTGGTTGTGTGTGTGACCGATCTCTGTCAGACCGAACGTATTAATGCAGTATTAACTTGTCTAGAGCACTTAGACCTACCTTTTGGGTTTGTTTACTGGTTGTGGACCATTACATCTAAAACCAACGGTAGACAGAATATTTCTGTTAGTTAGTTGAAGAGTGATTGTCACTATTGTGTTTTTGTTTTTAGATAGAGTAGTTTATTTACGGCGGCGAATCCGCTGAAGATTTCGGGTTTCTTTTTACATTTTTCTTTGATAGTTAGTTTTAGAGGTTTTGGGTAAACTAGCTGTGGCAGTTATGTTTTGATTATTTCCTTGATTTGGCAACACTCTTGTATTTGAATCTTCATTATTTTTGCCTGTTTGTTACTTTTTCTCTTTATAATGTTTCTTTGTCCTGGTAACTCTTCACTCATAATTAAACGTTTTGAACGTTGAGTCTGGTATTCCTGGTTGTTGTTTTTCTACCCGCACACATAACAACAGTATCTCACGTAAATGTTGCGCAATCATCCCGTTTACATCTTTAAACACGTAACATTTGGTGGTGGCAGCGGTGGGATATTCCTTTAATGGGATATCTTATTTTCTTGGGATGAGTTTTGTGAGTGCTGTTGCTTGTGTGTGGGTGAAGCAGCCGTGAAAGAGGTATTGTTTGTATGAAAAGGGAGTGCAGGTTCCGGAATGAAGATCATATGAGGTTACTTTGGAGCTAGTGTTTGTGGTGGTAAGTCTAATTGGAATGGCTGATTTTGATCTGGTTAGTTTTACGAGGGCACCAACTGTTGAACAACTAGATAAGTGTAGGAAGGATGATTTATTGAGCATTGCTGATCATTTCCACATTAGAGTTTCTAAACAACAGCTTAAGCGGGAAATTAAAGATGTTGTAGTGCAGGAGTTGATGAAATTAGGTGTGTTGAAACTGGCTGATAGATCGGAGGAGGATCCTCTGAGCACTGAAGTTTGCTATTCAGGTGAGGAGGATGCGAAGGTGGAGGGTACTGAAGACAAGGCAGTCTTGCCGCCATTCGAACCTTTTTCTCCGGCTCTGACTGGGTCAGGAGATCAGTCGCGTCTCCGAGTACGTTTGGCAAGGGTCCAACGGGAAGAGCGCGAGAGGGCAGAGGATCGTAGAGCTCAGTTAGAGCTGCAACTTCAAGTCCGCCGCCTGGAAATAGAGGCGGACACACAAATTAAGTTGCGTGAGCTGGAGCTTAGAGTAGCCAGAGACCCACCGATTCCCAGTATGTTTCCTGTACCACATGTTCAACCTGGACAGTCGGCTACTGTTGCGACAGGTGCGAGAGCAAGTACATTTGACGTGAGTAAACATATTTCTCTTGTTCCACAATTTAGAGAGACTGAGGTTGACTCATACTTTAATGTATTTGAACGAGTTGCTTCTATGCTTAACTGATCTAGGGATGTGTGGCCGTTGCTGCTGCAATGTAAGTTGACGGGAAAAGCTCAGGAAGTATGCGCTGCACTATCTTTGGAAGATAGTTTAGATTATGATGTTATTAAAACGGCAATTTTGAGGGCTTATGAGCTCGTACCGGAGGCATACAGGCAGCGATTTAGGAATCTCAAGAAAGGTTCAAATCAGACGTTCGTTGAGTTTGCTAGAGAAAAGAGTTTGCTGTTTGACCGGTGGTGCGCATCAAATAAAGTATCAGATTTTCATGCTCTCCGTGAGTTGGTTTTGTTAGAGGAATTCAAAAGTTGTATTCCTGATCGTATTGTTGTCTATCTAAACGAGCAGAAGGTGACATCATTGTCACAGGCGTCTGTTTGTGCGGATGAGTTTGCGCTGACACACAAGAGTGTTTTTACTCTTGCTCGGACTGAAAAGGTTTTGTCTGTTCCTGTTGTCTCGAAAGATCAGTGGCGTTCGAAAAATGTTCTAAAAGCTAAGGAAGGGAGAGAATGTTTTTACTGTCGTAAACCGGGACACCTTATTGCTGACTGTCTGGCTTTAAAGCGTAAAGAGCAGGGTGTCAGTATTAAAAGTGTCGCGTTTGTGAAGACTGTTGATCGCACAGGCAATGAGAATTGTGATGTCTTAGATCGTAGTTATCAACCTTTCCTGATGGAAGGATTTGTGTCTGTTAGCGAACAATCTCTGGATCCGGTCAGAGTTACTATGTTACGTGATACAGGAGCAATGCAGTCGTTTATAGTAGCTGATACATTACCGTTCTCTGAACGTACTTTTTGTGGAAGTCACGTGTTAGTACGTGGTCTCGAAATGAGTACTATGAAGGTTCCTTTGCATCAAATTCATCTGAAGTCAGATTTGTTTTCAGGACTTGTGAAAGTTGGAGTGCGTGACAGTTTACCAGTTCATGGAGTGAATTTCATTCTTGGTAACGATATTGCAGGTGGTAAAATGTTGCCACTATTAGAGGTTTGTGATAAACCTGTTTTGTCTGATGACACTGATGAAATGTCAGAGAAATTTCCTGAGGTTTTTCCTGTTTGTGCTGTGACTCGAGCACAGGCTCGTAAGTTCGCTGATGCTGATGATTTGTCCTCCACTTTCATGGTACCTATGTTTGTGGACGATGTTCTGCTGCCTGAGGCAGGTAAGCCAGATGGCACAGTCATTGTTTTGAAATCAGATGATTTTAAATTAGAAGTCACCAATGAGAAAATTATCGCGGCCCAAAAAGATGATTTTTCCCTACGTAAATGTTTTTCCTCTGTCATCTCTCTGGAAGAGGCACGAAAGAGGAAAAACGCTTACTATATGCAAAATGGGTTGTTGATGCGTTGGTGGTGTGCTGACGTTGCAAATGACTCTGAGTGGGGTTCTGTGACCCAAATTGTCATTCCGACGTGTTACAGACACTTAGTACTTTCGCTCGCTCATGATCATGATTTGTCTGGTCACTTAGGCATTAAGAAAACGTACCATCGAATTCTGAGACATTTTTTTTGGCCCAGAATGAAGGCTGATGTGGCCAAATTTTGTAGAACCTGTGAGACATGTCAACTCTCGGGTAAGCCAAACCAGGTGATTCCGCGTGCACCGCTGGTTCCTATACCAGTGCTAGGAGAGCCTTTTGAGCACGTCATTGTAGACTGTGTTGGACCTTTACCCAAGTCAAAGTCTGGTAATCAATACTTGCTTACAATGATGTGTACAGCGACGCGTTTTCCCGAGGCGATCCCCCTGAGGAAGATTACGGCGCCGGTGATCAGCAGCTCGCTTGTAAAATTCTTTTCAATGTTTGGATTACCGAAGATTGTGCAATCTGATCAAGGTACGAATTTTTTGTCAAAGATTTTTACACAAGTGTTAAAGACTTTGAATATTTCTCACAGAATTTCAAGTGCCTATCATCCCGAGTCTCAGGGATCTTTGGAACGGTTTCATCAGACCATGAAAGCGATGTTGCGTCGGTACTGTATGGATACAGGTAAAGACTGGGACGAAGGGGTACCGTTGGTTTTGTTTGCTGCTAGAGAAGCAGTACAAGACAGTTTAGGATTTAGTCCTGCTGACCTTGTTTTCGGGCATACTGTGAGAGGTCCGTTAAAGATGCTCAAAGAAGATATTTTAAATCACGAATCGAGTGTTAAAACCACGGTGTTGGATTATGTGAGTAAATTTCGTGAGCGGTTGCACAAGGCTTGTACTATGGCACGAGAGTCATTACTGAACGCTCAAGTGACAATGAAGAGTAAATATGACCGTAAAACTATTCAACGTCATTTTAAGGAAGGAGATCAGGTGCTTGTTTTATTACCTGTCATTGGTTCTGCTTTGTCTGCACGCTTTTCAGGTCCCTATGAAGTGATTCGAAAAATGAGTGACACCGATTACGTGATTCGTACTCCGGATCGCCGAAAGAAGTCTCGCGTCTGTCATGTAAATATGCTGAAGGCGTATCATGTTAGAGAGTCATCGCAAGATGTTCTGAAAGTTAATGAGTCGAGTACATCCTGTGCTGCTGCACTTACGTGTGAGGCGTTTGATTTCACTGCTATGCAGGACAAGGAAGATGATGGAGTTTTAGTACGACACACGTATCAGCAGTGCGCCAGGCTGAAGAATTCTGAGGTGCTGGCTGATTTAGATTCTCATTTGTCTCATCTGTCCGAGCCTCATAGAAATGATGTGAAAAAAGTAATTCATGACTTTCCCTCGTTATTTCATGACGTTCCTTCTCGTACTACTATTTTGCAACACGACATCGATGTGGGTAATGCTGTTCCTATTAAGCAATATGCTTACAGAACGAATGTTTTAAAACGTTCTGTGATCAAAGCTGAAGTTGAGTATTTGTGTGAAAATGGTCTAGCTAAGCAGAGTTTTAGCCCATGGAGTCCTCCGTGTTTACTTGTGTCTAAGAGTGATGGATCCGCTAGATTTTGTACGGATTATCGAAAAGTGAACGCAGTAACTGTTCCTGATTGTTTTCCACTGCCTCGTATGGAGGACTGTGTGGACAACCTGGGGTCTGCTAAATTTGTCAGTAAACTAGATTTGCTGAAAGGTTACTGGCAGGTGCCTTTAACATCGCGCGCATCTGATATTTCTGCTTTTGTGACCCAAGATGATTTCTTGCAATATTGCGTTATGGCGTTCGGCATGCGCAACGCGCCAGCCACATTTCAAAGGCTTGTTAACATTGTGCTTGCAGGTATCCAAAACTGTAATGCGTATTTGGATGATCTTGTGATTTATTCACTTAGTTGGTCTGCACATGTCTCCACGTTAAGAGAGGTATTTGAACGCCTTAATAAAGCTTCACTGACGTTAAATTTGGCCAAATGTGAATTTGGTCATGCTACAGTTACATACTTGGGCAAAGAAGTGGGTCAAGGACAGGTAAGACCAATAGAGGCAAAGGTGACTACTATTGCAGACTTTCCAGTTCCTGTTACGTGCAAGGAACTCCGCAGATTCCTAGGGATGGCCGGTTATTACCGGAGTTTCTGCAAGAATTTTTCTACAGTGGCCAACCCTTTGACGTCACTCCTTAGTCCTTCGCGCACTTTTCTGTGGAACGATGAGTGTCAGAATGCCTTTGATAATGTCAAAACTTTACTATGTAGCACACCTGTTTTATCAGCTCCTGATGTTGAAAGAACTTTCAAACTCGAAATTGATGCAAGTTCTGTTGGTGCGGGTGCAGTGCTCGTGCAAGAAGACGCTTATGGTATTGACCATCCAGTATGTTACTTCTCACGTAAGTTCAATAAACATCAACTGAACTACTCTACGATTGAGAAGGAAACATTGGCCTTACTATTGGCGTTGCAGTATTTTGATGTGTATGTAAGTTCAACTATTTTGCCTGTAATTGTATTCACGGATCACAATCCTTTAGTGTTTTTAGGCCGAATGTACAACCAAAATCAGAGGCTGATGCGCTGGTCTTTGATGGTACAAGGGTACAATTTAGTGATTAAACACAAGAAAGGTTCGGAGAATATAATTGCGGACGCTTTGTCCAGAGCTTAATGTGCTCCTACACATCTTGAAGGATGAAAAGAATAAAAAAGAAAGGCATGTTTTGTTCATGTTTATTTTTTTTTTTTTTTTTTAGGGGGAAAGTGTTACGTTCCACGTGGACTTGTGTATTGTTTTTTTTTTTTTGCGCTGTTGTACGTTTCCATTCATACCCGTAGGTTGTGATCATTGGCTGCTTCGTTGTAGGTGACATCACTACGCCACGCGTCGGCGCTGACGTTCTACCAATTCGCTGACGCTCTGCTGGATTTAAAAGGCCCATTCACAAGGAGAATGCAGATCCTCGCCAGATCTCAGCCAACTCGCGTGTGTTGAGCCGTTTCTTTTAGAAGCCATCCTGAACGTGTTATCGGTAATGTCTGTGAGATGCCTAGTTATGTGATTTGAGAAACACTCCTTCGGGTTTGTTCATTTTGATGCTGCATTTGGTTGTGTGTGTGACCGATCTCTGTCAGACCGAACGTATTAATGCAGTATTACCTTGTCTAGAGCACTTAGACCTACCTTTTGGGTTTGTTTACTGGTTGTCGACCATTACATCTAAAACCAACGGTAGACAGAATATTTCTGTTAGTTAGTTGAAGAGTGATTGTCACTATTGTGTTTTTGTTTTTAGATAGAGTAGTTTATTTACGGCGGCGAATCCGCTGAAGATTTCGGGTTTCTTTTTACATTTTTCTTTGATAGTTAGTTTTAGAGGTTTTGGGTAAACTAGCTGTGGCAGTTATATTTTGATTATTTCCTTGATTTGGCAACACTCTTGTATTTGAATCTTCATTATTTTTGCCTGTTTGTTACTTTTTCTCTTTATAATGTTTCTTTGTCCTGGTAACTCTTCACTCATAATTAAACGTTTTGAACGTTGAGTCTGGTATTCCTGGTTGTTGTTTTTCTACCCGCACACATAACAACAGTATCTCACGTAAATGTTGCGCAATCATCCCGTTTACATCTTTAAACACGTAACAGGGAGCATGAGAAGAGAGAACAATTCAGTTCACTAGTCACTGAATTTAAGATGTTAAATTAGTTAACTTACCCAGTAAAGGAGCGGTTGCTGGCCATTGCTGCTCTTCTGTCAGACTGGCGTCAGTGGCGTGAAAGCGTAGTGGGCGTGGTCAACCTGTCACTTCAATCGAGAGTGGCCAATAGAAAAGGGCCTTTCATCCTGGTGCGTAGAGACCGTCCACTGACACACAGCTTCACTCGCAAGCAAAACTTTTCAACTCGCAAACAAACATTTTAGACCCGCAAAAAAAGAAGTCAGGAAAGAGAGCAACATTTGTGGATTAGTGATGAAAAGTTTTTGAAGTGCACAAAGAAAATATATATTTTTTAAAGATTTACTGCAAATTATTTTTTCTTCAATTACTTTAATTTTGAACCTTAAGAAGACTTTTTTTTGCAAACTTTTAATTTTTAATTACAAAATAATTAGTTTTGCTCTCAAATACAGAATTTTTGTTTGAATAATAAAGACACAAAAATAATTCCATAAATAATCCCCTGATATCTGTCTGTTAGTGAAAAGACAATCGCACTTGGGCTTTAGTACAAGGCAACTGTGCCTAATGTGAGTATGCCTTTAGAACAATTTATATATATACTGTATGTATATATATATATATATATACACACACATTTCATTGGATAGTAAGAATTTAAAATGGGGGGGAAATATCATTATGAAATAAATGTTTTTCTCTAATACACATTGGACACAGTTAACGTGAGCCTTTTAATCAATACTTTTTGAAACCTCCATTTGCCAGTTTAACAGCTCTAGATTTTCTCCTATAATGCTTGATGAGGTTAGATAACACCTGACAAGAGATCAGAGACCATTCCTTCATCCAGAATCTCTCCAGACCCTTTAGATTCCCAGCTCCATGTTGGTGCTTCTTCTCTTCAGTTCACCTCACTCATTTTCTATAGGGTTCAGGTCAGAGGACTGGAATGGCCATATCAGAAGCTTGGTTTTGTGCTCAGTGACCCATTTTTGTGTTGTTTTTGAGGTTTGTGTTTGGATTATTGTCCGGTTGGAAGATCCAAACATGGCCCATTATAAGATTTCTAACGGAGTCAGTCACTCGTTGATTTTTTATCTGTTGGTATTTGATAGAATCCATGATTCCATGTGTCTAAAAAATATGTCCAGGGCCTCCAGCAGAAATATAGGCCCACAACATCAAAACTACAGCAGTATATTTCATTGTACACATGGGGTACTTTTTATCCCTGTGTTCACCAAACCCATCGTGAGTGTTTGCTGCTAAAAAGCTCATTTTTTAGTTTCATCTGACCATAGAGGCCAGTCCCATTTGAAGTTCCAGTCGTGTCTGATAACTGAATATGCTGGAGTTTGTTTTTGGATGAGCTAGGAGAATTTTCTTTGAAATCCTCCCAAACAACATGTGATGTAGGTGCTGTTGGACACATTTTATTTAAGGTTTTCTAACCCCAAGACTCAACTATTTTCTGCAATTCTCCAGCTGTGGTCCTTGGAGAGTCTTTAGGCACTCAAACTCTCCTCCTCACCGTGCATTAGGACGATATAGAGACACATCCTCTTCCAGGCAGTTTTGTAACATTTTCTGTTGATTGGAAATTCTTAATTAGTGCCCTGATGGTGGAAATGGGAATTTTCACTGCTCTAGCTCTTTTCTTAAAGCCACTTCACTAATTTGTGAAGCTCAATTATCTTTTGCTGCACATCAGAAATTAATTTTTTGGTTTTTCTCATTGTGACGGATGATTAAGGATATTTAGGCTTTGTTTCCCTCCTATTTATATTTCTGTGAAACAGGAAGCCATGGCTGGATAATTTCATGTTCATAATCACCCTGGAGTGCTCAAAATTGTGAATATGAATGGGAATATATTTCAGAGATACTGTATTTTACTCATAAGAATTTCTAGGGGTACCAATAATGTACAACATGTATTTGAGAAAAACATTTATTTCATAATGATATTTTCCCCCATTTTAAATTCTTATTATTCAATGAAAGGTTAGATTTTTGTGATTTTTTTAAATAAAAGATCAAAAGGATTAACAATGAAGAATAATTTTCACAGACTTCTTTGATCATATTTACCAAGGGTGCCAATAATTCTGACCACTACTGTATATCTTTATCATTAGCATTATAGTTATCTTTGTCTTGGGGTACATACACAGCTGCTTATTACTCATTTATCCATGTTTCTTTATCACTCTGTTGTGTCAATAGCTCCTGCCCACTAAAAGCTCCACAGATATATTTGCGTACCACAACAATATATAAATGATATAGAAAAAGTTCAATCGATTTACACTTTATATCATTGCCGACATATGTATGTTGCCATAGCAAGCAGTAATGATTAAAGTTTAATGAAGACATTTGACTAGCTAGTTGATAAAACAAAACAAAAAAACTAACAATACTGACTAGTTCTAATGTTCCCTTTGCTAGTGCTTTTTTTCCCTTCATGCTATTGCTAACTAAACGCAAATCTTTTCCATTGTAACCTTAATCAACAAGTACAACCGACCAGGACATCCTCACCTTATCTCATGCTGCCTTCACAGGGTATCCTAATTGTTTATTTTTATTTATTTATTTTTTATTTTATTTTTTTTTTAAATATGACTTTTCTAGTTGGAAATTGGACATGAATGCCTTTGTCATATTTTCTACTTTCTACTATAATTTTTATACCGAAGTTTCTGAGTTGTGCAGGCCATAAAGTTTAAATATGGCGGAGGGGAAAACATTTGCTGCTGGGACAGGTATGCTTTTTTTCTCACAGAATCAAGATCACACGTAGTGCAATAACTATTTCAAGCATTTTGTATGTTTTATACACAGCAAAACAGCATGTATTTGACTGAAAATCCAGAATTATCAACAAGCTAACTATAAAGATATGTGATTGTTTATATAGTTGTCAACAAATGGGATGCTACATTTTATTCAAAATTAAATATCTACGAATTTAAGGTTTTAATAAGATTTTCCCAGGAAACCTGGCATCCTCCACGATTCCTGTTCTTTCCAACAGCAAAGCACTTGAATACGACAAGCTTGTAATTGGGACTTCTGGAATTTGAAGTAGGAAATTTTGATAGCACACGAAGGCAGTATTATTCCTTATTTCCTTACAGGAATCCAGAAAATGTCATTACCCAATTCTAGATGGAGTCATACAGCTGCAGTTCACATGAATGAAAGTGGCATGTCTGAACCAGTTGATACAGGAAATCAGCAGTCTAATAAAGAGGTTGATTGGCGAAAAGTATTTTATGTATTTTGAAAATACAAAAATACTAAGATTAAATGTATTTAAATGCTAAATACATTTGAATTTTTTCAAAGGTATTTAATTACAAAATACAAAATAATATTTTGTATTTCAAATACGTATTTTAAATACATGTATTTTAAATACTGCCCATCCCTGTATATGTATATATATATATATATATATATATATATATATATATATATATATATATATATATATATATATATTTATTTATCATGTCTGTGAGGCATGTATTTGCTGAGTTTCGGTTCATTTTTGTGAAGTACTCCTGTTCAAGACGATACGGCAGAAAGCGCATCATGTTTGTTTTCTTTATTTCATAAAAGCACAACGTTTTGTTGATATTGTGAGTGCACACAAATAGACCCTTCAACAGTTCCGAATGATGTATTACTCTTACCTTTATGAGCAAAAATTACGGCATATCCACTGAAAAAAATAGAAGTGATCGCGCTGGCATCTCCATGTCCTGCAAAGTGTGCTTTAGATTAGATTAGATTAGATTCAACTTTATTGTCATTGCACATGTAAGGTACAGGGCAACAAAATGCAGTTAGCATCTAACCAGAAGTGCAATAAGCAGAGGTACAGGATATACAGTGCCTACAATATGTTACATATGTACAGAATATACAGATAAGGCAGTAGTACTATGGACATAATTTACAAGTTTTTAAATACTATCAGTATGATATACAGATGGGTGATATGAACATACTATACAGATGGATTGTGCAGTAAATGTATGTACACTATGAGCAAAAACTATGAAAATAATTACAAATGGATATGAATAAGCTATAAATTGAGATATATAAACACTAGTGCAATGAACATTGAAAGTGCATAGAAATAAAAATTTACAGTACATAGTACTCAGTGTGTAGATTGGTTGTTTTTTTGTTTTGTTTTTTTTAATCGATTTAATGATGGGGAGGGGTAAAGAGTTTGTAGTGGTGTGTGAGGGGGGTATCATTGGGCAGAGTTTAGTAGGGAAACAGCTGTAGGAAAAAAAGCTGTTCCTGAGTCTGCTTGTCCTTGTTCGGAGGCTCCTGAAGCGCCTCCCAGAGCTTCCACTCTCTGCAAAAGCTATTGGATACAGCGCACATTTACCTAGGTTTAATATTTAAACATTGTTATAGCCTATGCTTGAACTGTTTTATATCTATAAATATTATTTTAGGAAATTTGTGATGATTTGAGAAGGCTAAATTGATCAAACATAGACTATGATCAGCTTACTGTATGCCGCTGTCCGCTTGGTCGTTACTTTAAAAAACAAAAACTTATAACAAACAAAAAATGCTCCAAATGTTTTTCTAAATTAACTTAATAAAAAAACAAATGAAATATAATTACTTCACTATTTTAATAGCTGAAGCAGTAGTATAAGCTGTTTTGGGAGAAGGGGGAAAAAAAGACCAGCTTGGGTCGGTAATTCTGATAAGATGTCGGACACGGGCCGGGCTAGGGCCTGAGTGTCTCGGGCCAGGGCCGGGCCAGGCCTAAATTTGAGGCCTGTGCAGGGATCTATCGCATATTAGGGGCATAATAGGTCTCCTTTAAAACTGCCCAACGTTCAATAGAAAATACATCAAAAATGGAAAAGAAATCTGCTTGAAGTTACTTCATGGGGGTTTAATCACAATACACAGAAAGTGAAAAAAAGTTAAACTAAATAAATAAATAAAAAACTCTGAATATATTACACTTTATTTTATAAACTACAAATGACTGATGAAGTTTAAAAAGATGTTTCCAACTCACTCTCAGCAATACCACATGGGCACAACTTATTATAAGACCACTAAAGTTTGTAGACAAGAGCAAATAATGGTTCTGAGAAAGTAAACGCAATGGACTAATTATTTCCTCCGGAGCTAATTTCCTTTCAGGTTTCCCTAAAGCCATAAACAATTTTTTTATATATATTAATTTCCTACAAAAATCATGGGTCTTTCGGGCCCATTAACCAACCCTGTGTAGCCCAATGAGTGAAAATCTTTTTATGAAAACAGCAAACCCCTCATGGTCTAGCTTTCCCAATACCTCTGAGACTTCACAACAGATAGATGAAACAAAGAGAGGAAGATAAAATTTGGAAAAGGTCCGCAGGGTCAGCTTTTCAAAAATTGAATGGACAGTAAACAGCACATTTCATTTTGTGTTTGCCAGAAGGCAAATTTCTAACGGTCGACAATTACTCAGAGGAATTAAAAAAATAACTGTATTTTCTAAACATGTCAGCACTTTTTATGGCATTAGTTCACAAAATTGTTTTGCTTGCATAGCTTACATTAGAAAGATAGCTGACAATTAACGGTGGCAACTACATTTTATAGTGTTGAGAATGTGCCGTTAACCAAACTTTTTCTTTATTGTGCTGCTTCTGTGGGGTGTATTATGTGTACCCAATAGATTATTTGAGCAGGTAAATGAATCATTCAAGAGCAATTAAGCAAGGGTCTCTTATGGTCAAGAAGAGGCTGTACATGTATTATTTAAATAATGCATAGAGTAGCCTCTTCTTTGAACATAGATGTCTATGGACATCTATGTTTTGATCATGATAAAATGGCTCATAACTGACTGATTTCAGACAACACTCAAACCTGCTGTTCTGCTGGTCATATGACATGGATGTATAAAGACCATGTTCACAGAATTTTAAGATGACATGTGTCTCATTTAAGCCAGTTAAAAAGGTCTTCTCCATAGTCTTTATGAATCTAACCTAAAGGTGAGGAGCTGAACAATACTGGTTGTATTAAATCCCTTCCCAGGTGTGTTTCCCAAAAGCAACTATGGCCCAAGTTCCATCATTACCAATAGAGTTCAATGGAACTAATGACCATAGTTAGCTAGCGAAGCTTTTGGGAAACGCATCATTTTGGGGTCTCCAAACTCGGTCCTGGAGGGCTGGTGTCCTGCAGAGTTCAGATCCAACCCTAATTAAACACACCTGAAGCAGCAAATAAAGGTCTTACCAGAGATTATCTTACTATAGGGAGATGAGAGGGTCTGTATTACTTACTATTGGAGAAAGCGACACACAATCGCCGTTTACGGATAGCATAGGAATGAATGAGAAGTGCCGTAAACTGAATCCCACCTGTCGCAAAAGTCAGTGACTTCTCTTATAAAACTGCATTTTTTTTCGTGGTAAACTCTAAAAATAGTTCAATCTAAAAGTATTGTTTAGGGTAAAACATGCTCAAGATTAGCAGATAGGCTGTCGATTCATTAAATAAGCCGTTTACAATTTACAATTACAGGATTGTAATTTTAAGGTGAACTAATCTTTACAGCACACTTACAGGGGGTTGTCAAACCTTACTTTGACCCTGTAGTGATATCCTGATGGCTGCTGCACAGTTGCAGGTCGGTCTCAGGATCCCCCCGTACCTGTTAAAACAAACCGACCCTCTGCTCTTCACGCCTTTCAGCATCCAGAGCTCTGCGAACACTCAAAACATTCAGAGTCACCAAGCGTGGCCCCGGCCACACTCTTTAAACACTTGTTAAACTTACACTTTTTCTGCAATGTCAACAGCTTCCAATCACCCTGCAGAGAAGGTTCCTACTGCTCTGCAACACTACTGTGAGATGAAAGAAGAGAGCAGGAGGGAGGAATGGCCAGAATAGAAGCTGTCCCTCTGCTTGTTCTCTTCTCATGAAGGGCCTGATTGAGAGACGGATGACAAACCCAACCAACCGTGCCAACCACCACACCCCCGAGTGAGTCCAAAAGCCCCAAACTAGACAGCAGAGACCAGGGATCACAGTTACATTCCTATTACCTGTGAAGTTTTGGCAGCACCATGCACTCCAAATGGAAACGTTGGGCAAATAAAACGGGCCAAAGCTGTCTGCACTCTCTCCCCGCAGATGGATGGTGAAAGGCAACTCAAGCGGGGCTTAGACAACCGTGGCCTCCAACCTTCTCTGGAAAGTGTAGTCTGAGGAGTTTCCAATGTTTTAGTGATGGGGGGAAAGAAGACCACCGGTGGAGGTGTCCATATGGATTATCATGAGCGCTCTTAGCCTGTGAGCTTCTGCAGGCGCCACAGCAAGGCATGGAATAACTCTCTACAGTAAGTTGGCTGTGGTGGTGGAAAGCCAGGACAGAGACCAGCCAAACTGGACTTCCCAGTGATGATTGCATTGCATTTTCATTGCATCACAAAAATCTTCTTTCCAGCTTCATTTCCACACAATGCTCTCACAACATACTAGCTATTTAACTGACCTTAAAAATAGGACTGGCCAGTCTCACTTTTGCAATTGCTGCTATTTGCCAAATTATACAAGCTTTTTCAATTTTCTAATGCAAGTTTTTGACATGGATAATTGGATAATGCAAAATTACTAATGTTGATGATAAGGCACATAAAATAGTGACATAAGACACTCAAAAATGATGATACAATCAGACTTAAGAAGTTCATGCTCTGGATTAAATTATGTGTCAGCCTTCATTCGCACATGAACTTGTATAACATTATTAAGAACACCTACATTAATCAAGGTGATATTATTTGTGAAGGGTCAGTTTACTATATTCCTTAAATAACAATAAATAATTTAAGTCAATAATAATTGAATAAATGCCAAGAAGACGAAGTAGAAGACAACGAAGGAGAAGAAGAAACTTCAAAGTCTTAGCAATTATATCAACTCTTCTAAGACAATGGGTCTCATTTACGAAACTAATGTACAACAGAAAATTGGGCATACAGTTGTTTCTATGTGAACTCGTAATTTATCAATATGGACGCAAGTGGCGGCTACAATTTTAAATCTCGTGTCAGGTCTCAGCGTACTCAACTTGAGTACACAAGTTTTTGAGTTAACCTGAACTTGCATGCAGCATAGAATTGTATAATGAGAGCATTGTGTTCATTTAGATATTTGTTCGCAATAGATTTACGCAGATATTGGAACACAAATGAAATAAAAAGCCTTGTTTATATAATGAAAAATAGTTTAGCAACAAAATGTTACATGGCAATTGGCAAAAATGGAAACATTTGGATTCTTGTGGAATGATAGAGGCTTGTGAGTCCAATGCCATTTCAGTTTCACTTGAAAAATGTATTTTTATCTTGACGTTTGTTGCTATATGAAGAGTTCATTTGCAAAAACCGATAAACGCCACTTAAAAAAAAGAGCTGATTGCCATGCGCTATTCTCCACATATAACGCGATAAGTTGATGTCTGCGCAATGAATGCAGAAATCAACTGAACTTAAATGACAGAAGCTCTTTTGCCGACTAGACAGAGGAGGGCCTCCACTTACATAAACAACCGACAAATTGGCTTTGCCCCTGTTTTTCCAGCCTTTAATGATGTTTTTCACCCTCCCTGGCATTACCAAAGATGAAAGTAATTCATTCCAGGACCCGCAATAATAAGGTGTTCCAAGCATATCTCCCCATTTCTGTGAATCACAGCGGAAATAAGAGAAATGATTGTGGGGGAACAGGAGGAGCGAACTTAATAGAGGAAACCATTTAGACATTACAGTCATTTTAATGTACTTATGTCTGCCTAAAATCACCCCTTGAGCTGCGCACTGCTACAAGTCACAGAGTATTAGTCCTGTCAGCAGAGGCTTTGAGAGTTATTGACTGAACAGGTAGCTGCTCACTTAATGTCGCATAATGTTCTGGCCCAAGGAAGGAGTGACTAGTGAGCGAACAGAATCTGTTTGATCTCACAAAAGCGAATGTCATAATTATGTCAGTTAAATCTACAGCAATCGGGTACAAGACCCATTTAACTGTGATTTTTTTCGATAGCCATGTGACCTAATTTAAACCTTGCATTTGCGCTTTCTGTTGGTCTTATAATATACATAACATTGTTGTAAGCTTGGCAGTAATGACAAATGGCAAATACGTGGTTCTCAGCCGATATTGTAAGTCACCGTAAACAGGACGGAGGTTGTTTTCTGGCTCGTCTCTGCCTTTTAATGCCTATTCAGCACCACATATTCATTTTATTTGTCATTTATGGGCTCAGGGACAGTGAAATGAAACACTTAGAAGGCCTTATAAGCTTACTCGCAGCCCAAATTTGGCTTTGTTTCAACACAACCTTTGCCAATAACAAAGTAGAAGCCAATCAAAGCAAATAGCCCAGTGGATCTTTACCGTATAATTGAGATACATGTAATCATTAACCTTGGCGCAGAACGAGGAAGTTAATGAATCAAATCAATACCTCTCTCTTCTGATCCATAATTATTTGAAAAGAGATGAAAAATTAAACAGGCCCGGCCTATGAGGTTATCAAGCCATGCAATTAGCTCGCCGGAGGGAGATTACGTTACCTAGATACCAACGGGAGAAGTGTAATTTCTCTTTCAGATGAGAGTTTTTTAATGAAGAGTGCAATTACCTAAATAGGTCAGCAGAAGACATGGAAGCAGTTTTCATCCCTACCTGTGAGGGAGAGATTTAGAGAGACGGAAAGAGAGAAAAAGAGGGGGGGACTTTCCACTAGATGGGTGTTGAAACTCACACACACACACACACACACACACACACACACACACACACACACACACACACCTATCCCCAACTGTTTGGATCATATGTCTACAAGTGCTGCTCATTATCTACCCAGACACTGCGTATACACAACAACAACAATGATAAAATTCATTATCTAGCATATATTTATATGCAATAAACAAGTTCTGTATTTATTATGTCAGTGTGGCATGCATGTCTCTTAGAAGAATCAGAACAAAAGATTCTTTTGAATATTTTTTTTACATTATATTTATTTTGTGATGTTTCCTTCATAATAAGCCAGTGGAGAGGGTTTGCTTAAGCATGTTACATTACAAAACATAACTATTTTTGAAACTAGAGATGCATTTTAAATGCGCTGTTTATAGTATTCTGAAAAAATTACTTTTTTTTTTTACTGTGGCAATGGTTGTTGTTCATTCCCTTCTCTGTCCACCTAAGTGTACAGTAACAGAGGAAGGGCATGAAGGTGTTGCGTTTTCTGGATGACCCAGATCCTTTGGGATATCTGATTTGATTAGCTAGGAACACAAGCGCACTGGTCTAATCTAGGTCAGACACACAGGTACAGTAAGCTAGTGATGATGTCTTCTCTACCTGTACTGTTCCAAAACTACAAACTCAGCACTCTGACATCACTGAGCCAATCAGACTGAGGTGAACTTGCAGACTTTTAATAAATGCAACATGACTTAGACATACAGTAAATAACGAAACAGATGGTTGGATTAAGCAGCCAAGTATAACAGCCGAATTGTGAATATGATATGTGACCCTGGACTACAAAACCAGTCATAAGTAGCACAGGTATAATTTGTAGCAATACATCGTATGGGTCAAAATTATATATCTTTATTTTCAAAAATCATTAGGATATTAAGTAAAGGTCATGTTACATGAAGATATTTTGTAAATTTCCTATTGTAAATATATCAAAACTTAATTTGATTAGTAATATGAATTGCTACAATTGGACAACTTTAAAGGCGATTTTCTCAATATTTATATATTTTTTTTTTTTGCACCCTCAGATTCCAGAGTTTCATATATTTGTATCTCAGGCAAATGTTGTCTTATCCTAACAAACCATACATCAATGGAAAGCTTATTTAGTAATAAACTTATTTAATAAAATTGTATTTATTAATAATAATATATAAATTCAAATTGACCCTTATGACTGGTTTTGTGGTCCAGGGTCACATATACATCTGGTATGTGTAACGGAACGGGTCGGACACAGAAGGTAAGTGAAATCACAAGGCGTTTATTTACAGGGTGAAACAGCAAACAGCAATCGTGCGGATTCTTTGGACTTGGTGAGTGTCAGTTCGTGAGGTTAAGGTAATAGGAATGTCAATCACAATCAGTCTCTCTGTCTTGACAGATCCTGGGGATTGGCAGCGGCAGAGCGGCAGAGACATACGAGGATCCGACCAAGCCACCGGAACAGACGAGGAGGAGGACTGGAAGAGGACAAGGCAGAAGGTAAGTAAGGACAGGTAAGTAACTGCAGGTAGTTATACTCAGCTTATCGGGAAGCAGAGATGGTCCATGGAGTAATCCTGATATCGGACTTTGCAGTGCTTGTCACATCACTTCAAGATCGGACAACCTAGTGAGCTGAGGGAAGTGCTTTTATGTGGCTGGTGATAATGAGGTGCAGGTGCCGGTGATGATTGGAGATACACAGGTGATAGTGATGAGTGACGGGGAAGACTGGCCATTCTGTGACAGTATGATACATGAGCTTCATATTTGCATATAATAGCTGCTATTTAATACTGTTCTTCTTCTGTTTTACTTGATTACTTTTACAATGCATTATTTGCACTAAACATAATATTTTGCATTGAGACAATCATCTACCCTTTCTACCTCCTTTACAACCACAGTAACTTCTGTTACGTACTTGCACTGACTGGTCTACCATCTGGCTCTTCTGATGCTTTTATCATCTAGTTAGATTCTTATTCTGACAGCACCGACTCACTTCAGAGGATCTGTTGGTAAATTTTTACAAATTTGTTCCAATGAAGAAACAAACGATTGATTGATCGACTGATTTATAATAATAACAAACACACAATAAAATAGAAGGTTTCTCAAACTAACGCACTGGAACACTGTAAAAAGTGATAAGTTGACTTAACTCAAAGAAATTGAGGAAACCCCTTGCCTTAAAATTATCAAGAAAATAATAATTTAAAAATTAAGTTAAGTGAATTGTCAGGTTCATCTAACTTATTTTTTTTATTATTATTATTTACTTGATAATTTTAAGGCAACGGGTTTCCTCAATTTTTTTAAGTTAAGTCAACTTAACACTTTTTACAGTGAAGAACCTACTAGAGAACTTCTAGGCATCCAAAGGCTTTTGTTTATGATGGAGCTAAAATTGGATCTTCAGAGTTGCAGAAGAAACATATGCCAAAAGATGCCAGTTTGGCAATTTCAGAATACTCAATTGTTCTCATCATTTTAACTTTTCAGTGTGATACAGCATGTAGTGTATGCATTGTCACTGACAACAAACATCCAAAGGACCTCTAACTTTAAGTAAGTGTAAGTGTAATTAGATTTAATATCATACATTAGAGCTTCCTTCAGCATAATGATCACAGAGCACTTTCTCCATTACATCTCCAGAAGACCAGTAGACTACAAAAGGGATTGAGAAAACACAATCCAAGATTTATTGGATAGAGTTAGATGAAGGGATAAGATTCAACGGTTGGCCGGGGGAATTACAGCCTACACAATACATTGGTAAATGATCCCTGTATTTGGGTTTTTTTAAGGAGTAGTTTTGGAGCCAGCTATAAATGTGAAGACAAATGTTAAGTGATGGGAGTATACACATGTGCTTTGATTATAGCTGTGTGGCACCTTCACTGTAAACTATACTTCTGCCCTCTGAACCTACTCAACCCAGCAGCAGAAAATCACTTGAGGTTGAACACGCTTCCTTTGAACTAGTAACTTTTGTTTGCTTCTGAAAGGAGACTCAAAGTTGGACGCTGGTTACTGTAAATATATACCATTTTAAGGATGTCATCAATCAGTTTCAGTAATTCCAGGGTTGGCAAAATAAACATGTACTGCATGGATTGGAATCACAGCAATTACAAAACTAATTCCCTATTTATTCAAGCTGAATTCTTTCACGTGTTTCCTCTGAATAAGAAATGGAAGAAATGATTTGAATTTCTTCAGGTCTATTATTCCTTATACAGTTCCAATTAAGTAACACACATCTAAGTTGTGCTCAGCAGGTAGCTAATGTTTTGCTAGTGAAATAGAGTGCAGGATTTAATGATACAAAGATCGTGCTTATACTGGAGGGGGTGGTGTTTAAGAAATCACTATATGGGGTCTGTAGACCTTTAAACAACACTCTAATAAAGATTTTTAGTTTCACTATAACAACGTTGATTATTTTTCCAAGCAGTATGATTAAATAACAGTGCGTCTTATTGGTTTCATTGTCATGAAGTCTACCTACCTATATTTGTTTCCGTTCTGTGCTGTCTCTACACTTTACTTGGTTATCAGTCTTTTTATTTTTTTCATTTTTTTTCATGGGAGTGTTGGCATCTAACATCCACATTCCATATGAACTATGTGACCAACCAAATGTTCTCCGTTGCAGGTTTGCAGAATGACAGGTGCTTCAGAGTTTTCAAACGGCATGCCAGCGAGTGTTATTCCCCACACCAAACTTGGCAGCAACATCACGACAGCCTCTGAGCTGTGACTTCAGCAACAAGAGCACACAAAATGCGTCAAAGCGAAGCTTTTAACAGCACTAGATTAGCAGACATTTGGTTCTTCAGTGGTTTTAGCAGCATGTCAGAGAGAAGCATGTCAGATGCTCTGGGACCCTGAGTTGAGGATACAATGTCATTCTTCCTTTGATAGATGGCTCTTTTGGGTAGCAAGTGTGTTGATTGCCTCCCCCACAAGGAGCAGAACTGAAACTGAGGGCATCTCAGTGATGTTTTTTTTTTTTCAACATCAAGAAAAGATATTTATTATTTTATTGTATTAAATACCTAGAATGTACCTGAAGTGAAGTGAAGCACCTAACACAGGAGTAATGTGTGGGCTGTCAATAAAGCAATTGATATCATTACCCAAGTTGTTATTGTTAACTACAGCTAAAACTATTAAAAATATTTTCTTAGAAATTTAAATAAAACTGAAATAAAATAAAGTAAAATATAAATATTAGAATAAACAAAACTTAAAAATGTATTAAACTTAATTAAATAAATAACACTTAATCTAAAATTTAAATGAAAACTGAAAACATAAAGACAAAAGCTAATCTAAAATATCAATAAATAATATAATAGTACATAAATAATACTAAAATAACACCATCACTGATCAATATTTACAGAGATAAGACCTCGAATAAAGGTAATTCTAAGACACTATCAATGAATCAATATTAGTACTGTGCAAACTATGTAACCTCTAAAAATGCTTGGAAGGACACATTTTAACATATAATATGAAGACACAAATGTGATATGTTAAATAAATTAATTAATAAGCAAGCATTGTTTCTTCTACAATCTAACATGCACAGCACATGTAGGTGTTGTGAAACTTCTGTTCATTTTACTGCACAAGACAGGCAGAGCTCTTACATTTCCTCCTTTACTTTTGCCCCTCTTCATCGCTTCCAGTCTCGCTGGCCTGTTGAGCTCCGGTACAGACCCTAAGGGCCCTCCTGCACAGATGATTAAAGGAAAGACTGCCCCCTACAGAGGATCCAGGGCACTGCCCTTGGCTCCCTCCTCCCTCATTCCCTCTCCTCGTGTGCCCTCACACTCTCCATGCCGTTCTGACCCACCCTGCACCAAGGAACCAATGAGACATGACCAAGTTCCCTCTCTGAGGTAGCACCGCTGCAGGCTAGATTTCCTAGGAAGGCTGATTATCTTAAGAGAAAGAGAGAGAGAGAGAGAGAAGGAACCGGCCACGGCCTTCACATGTAGCAAAGGCACAGCGAGGCAACCAAACAGTGTTTTGAGAGAAGCAATCCTGCACCTTGAGCTGATTTCATGGCTGGAGCAAAATTGCATGGCGTTTGCCAAAGCGCAACTGCACTGCTTATTACCAAGGGATTCCTTCTGAAAGCATCTCTTACAAAACTTGACAAACCATCTCCGCATTGATTTTTATCGGTCTGTTTGCCGCTTAAAGATGAGAAGGCTTTTGTTCGCTGCTGAACCCTACATGCCGTTTACCTTCCCTTCAGGGCATTTTCAGTGCGTTCCAGGCAGGGGATGAACTTGCGCGCTGATCTTTCTGGTGTGGAACGGCAAAAACTCTGTAGTATGACAGAAGCTTTACGGAGCCAAAGGTGGAAGAAGTGCAAAGTTTATGTGGTATCAAACACCCTCAGCCATCAAAGAATGCACTCTGTTGCGCGTTTGTGAAAGTTACAAAGCCATTTTCTCGAGATTCTTCCCTCTGTTTGTGCGTGTCTCTCGCGCTTTCTCCCTCTATCTCCCCACTCGGTCTGTGTAGGAGTTTTTTTTCTGAGGACAGCGAGGTGGCTTGTCTTGTTTTGAAGTTTGTCAGTTTGCGCAAGAACATAGCAGCCTACTCTTTTGGCACCTCGACGCATGCTCTCACTTCTTTCCTCACAAACATTTGCCGTGGGTGGGTTGCTTGGTTTTTTGCCTGCAATGATCTATCATTATAAGGTGTGTGAGCTCAGTGGCGAGTGTAAACTTGGTCTGCTCCGTCTGTCGCGCCACCGCCCCAGTCCCTGTTAGCTCAGCGATTTCAGAGTGGTCAGGCCGTCTTGCCACAATCGCACGCTGGCGCCACAATCGTGTAGCCCAACTGCAACCCTTTGACTCGGTAATGAATACATACTGAAAATACACAAAACCACCTCGCTCTGCTCCACTGCTACCCGGTACCAGAGAACTAACTGGACCATTCTGAGAGCGGGACCGCTGACCTGCTCGCCCGGACCTGACTGGACCGTGTGGTCGTCCTAACACTGGTGCACTCATAGAGAGGGAAGCGACCGCTAACCCGAGAGGCCGGTCTTGGGCAAAAAGTGGGCCGTGTGATGCCATGCTCTGTGGCGATAATAAGGATGAGTGTTCATGGCATGTGTCACTGTGTTTGAAGGTGTCTGCGTGTGTACACACAAGCCACAAGTCATAAATACATTTGGTTAAAAACCTCTGCGGTTTCGCTGACCACTGCTTTCCTAATTGTGAAAGAGCGACTATCATTAGCCTAGTAATTTTCCATACGCTTCTTCTCTCTACACAGGTGCTCCGGCCTCCCTTTTGACCAAAACAGGTTGCAAACTGATGTAGTTGATCAAATTATGTATAGTCATTTTTTTCAAATGTTCCATGTTGCACTCAAATAATATTCACATTTGTTTAATATTTCTTACAAAAACAACACAATTTAAAAACAGACAAAACTGTTTAAAGAGTCCCTAAGATTTGTTGTAATCAAATTGCAAATTAAACCATTCAACATGCCATACTGTTTAAGTATATATAAATAATAAAATATTACAGAATTACTGTCAAGAAGACAATAACAGCACACACGTATAAACAGCTATCTTTGTGGAGAACTGCAATAGACTTCTTTTGTTTTTATACTGACCACTAATCTAAACTTACCCCTCACAGACATAAATAAATTCATATATATACATTAAATAAATAAATACATATGAACTGCAGCTTTTTTTCCAGTACCATTATTTCATTGACAGAGGGGGTCTCATGTTAGTTATGTAATAGACATTCTACAGTAAGGTGATCATTACAGCAAAATAAACACAGACAGAGTGATCAGGACCCTTCCGCAATCCTCAGAAGAGGTTTATATACAAACCACTTTATATAAAAATATTTGACTGCAGAATACCGCGATTAGAATCAAGTATTCCAGAGAGCCATGCAATAAAAGTGATTAATGGCATAATCATAATTTTGTCTCAGGAGGGCTGTTGTGAACAGCTTCCTCACATGGCGAAGATCCTCTATCCATTTGTGAAACAAGCAACATTCTGTATGTACAGCAGTTAGCAGTTAACAACTCTAAAATTTGTCCAAATGTTGACACAGACAACCAAATCGGCCTATTTTTGGTATTTATAGCTGGTGTTTGGCAGCACTTGAAGGCAGCCCAGTACTCCTAATTGAATGTTGCTATTGTAGGAACACTAGTCATTGCTCAGAGATAGACATTTTACTTCTCACTGTTTTTCACTTTCAAATACACAAATGTCCTCTTTTATAATGCCTGCCGACAAAAAGTAGCCTAGTCATTTTTTTTCTTTTTTCAGAGGATCGGTTGTATTGAATAACTGCACTGAAATCACACTGTAAATGAGAAACATACAAGAATATGTCCTCATACTAAACTTCACTTTAATTAAATGAAATGTGATCTTTGTTCTGCGGGGAATTGAACATTCAGAATGAAATTTCTGTCAAAGAGTAAATCAAAAGCAACCCTAGACTCTTTCTTCTTGCAGATTGTACAGTAAATTATTTTTACCCTATACTCAACCACATATATTTCCCAATATATGCAGCAAAATATGTAAGTTAAAAAAAAAAGCGGTAACTGGATATTAATGAGAAATCAAAATCAACAACTATCGAATGACCAAATGACACCATTCATACTACACATAAATGTGACCCTGGACCACAAAACCAGTCTCAAGTCGCTGGGGTATATTTATTTATATATATGGGGTATACAAAAATACATTGTATGGGTCAAAATTATAAATTTTTCTTTTATGCAAAAAAATCATTAGGATATTAAGTAAAGATCATGTTCCATGAAGATATTTTGTAAATTTCCTACCGTAAATATATTAAAACTTAATTTTTTATTAGTAATATGCATGGCCAAGAACTTCATTTGGACAACTTTAAAGGCAATTTTCTCAGTATTTTGATTTTTTTTGCACCCTCAGATTCCAGATATTCAAATAGTTGTATCTCGGCCAAATATTGTCCTATCCTAACAAACCATACATCAATGGAAAGCGTATTTATTCAGTTATCAAATGTTGTGCAAATCTCAATTTCGAAAAATTTACACTTATGGCTGGTTTTGTGGTCCACAAATCTGGTTTGCTTTTCAATCCAACTGACTGTCCACAATATTTAGTTTCTGATCAGATCAGTTTGTTCTAAAAGTAGTCAATGTACAGCATCTACATCAGTTGCCATAGTAACACGAACACAGACATACTAGACTCATTCTTAATGGAAAAAAACAAACAAACTAACAAACAAAAAACATTGCCATAACATAAAAGAGGTATAACTGAATTTACACATACATCTACAGCAGGGCCTCATGACTTCACAGGGTGGACTGACAGCTACACAATCATAAGCATAAGTAACCCTGGCAAAAAAAAAAAAACCCTCACCCGCATACAAGTGTATGCCATCCTGACATGTCAGAGCTCGCTTGTTCACTTACATCACATCCTGAATTTAAAAAAAAAAAGAAAAGAAAAGAAAAAAGTGTAATCTGTGGCTTCAAACTGTGAGCTTTTTACAAAATTCAGATTTTAATGAGATCTTAAATCACATAATGTGGTTTGGATTAGGTTGGTAAAATTGGTCAACAAACAACTAAACGGATACAAAAGAAATGCAAGTTTTCTTTTAAGTTTTTTTTCTCTACCTGTCTGAACAAAAGCAGAAGACATTCTCATTAAGTGAGGTCTCTTTCACAAACCTTGTGTATATGGATTGTGCTCATTTTTCACAACACTCTTTTACCTCTTAGTCTCTTTCGCTCTCTCTCTTTCTTTCTGTCTCTGAGTGAGGTTGCCTTCACATCAGGGAACTCGTCAATTATTTTCTTCTGACGTGCCAGGTCCTCAGGGGAAAAGCAAGAAGGTCTTCTTGTTTGTGTGGAAACCTGGAACCAGCATTTCGTTCATTCAAGTGATGATATTTTCCCGCTGTAATTCAAGTCAAGAAGACTTGCCGTTTCTCATCCTTGGCCTTCTTGTTGTCATTGCTCCTGTTCTTACAACACAAATCAAGAGCTGTTGAAGACAGGCATGTGTATGATTGGATATGTATGTGTGTATCTCTGCGCATCTGTGTTC
Source organism: Barbus barbus (assembly GCF_936440315.1). Lineage (NCBI taxonomy): Eukaryota > Metazoa > Chordata > Actinopteri > Cypriniformes > Cyprinidae > Barbus > Barbus barbus. Next base: position 21,325,955 of record NC_136734.1, on the reverse strand, counting down.
GCATGTTTGGTTTGGAGGTGTGTGATTCGTGTTTGATCTTTTTTTTTGCCTCTCATATTCAACCCTGTACTCCCAAAGGGCAAATCTTACATTCCTACTCTGTGGAAAGATATGATCACGGAAAAAGAAGAAAACAATAAAAACAATAACATAAAAATGCATTAATCAATTCTTGGAAAAATAATAATAATATAAATAATAATGTCTGCGTATCATTCATTTAAAAGCACTGCTTATTCTTCACTGCTCTTGTGTTGTTCATAATTATTTTACCAAAATTAGAATCAAAATTACAAGACTAGAGGTGGGCTACATATTTAAAAAAAAAGAAAAGTTTTTTCAAAATGAAAATTCTGTCATGATTTACTTGCGCTAATATTGTTCCAAATCGCAGAGCACAAAAAAGGAGAATCTTCATCCAGCTCTTTTCCCAGACAATATACATTTTTTTTTAATTATGTAATTTATTATTAATTTATTAACATATTATTCAGTATCTTATCAAAATCAGAATTTGTATAATTTGGATTTATTTGTCCATGCTTATTTACAGAATTTGCAGATTTATATTACTGTCATCTATTACACATAATCTTTATCAAATCTGAAAATTCAGATCCATTTTCATCCTGTACATCATAATGTTCTGATGCCTAAATTCATTTGTAGCATTTAAAATGACTGATGTCATTTTTACAGTTTTATTATTTATTGTTATATAGTATACCAATTTTAAAATGAGAATGACATTTAACAGCTATAGGCCTAGTGGTGCGAAAGATTTTCTTACATTTTAAATAAAATTTTTGGATTCAGAAGACCTGCAATATAGTGCAAGACAAGCTCTCCTGCTATTGTATGTAAAAGCCACGTGAAGACATTTCAGAAAATCCCTTTTCTATTTTGGGGTGAACCCTCACTTTAGCATCAAACTAAAGTTCAAAAAGTCGTTATGGGTTAATGTTCATGTATTAAGAAAAACAGAATGACATTCATATCAAGACTTTATCTGCATCCAAATTGTATATTTTTGTTTTGTTTTAAGTATACACAGGATTTCTTCAGACTGAGGGAGCTGAATTGTGGCAGTGCAAATGCAAAGAGCATAAATAATAGATGGAGAGTGTGACACCTCAGTGGCCGGCGGTAATGAACGGCAGCTCCCGCAGGTGGCTCCGCTAACCCTTATCTCAGCTCTGACTCACCCAGCTGACTAATAAAGATGACACTTGACAGCTAACAAAGCTTGTCGAAATCCCTGCCATCCCCACAGAAGATATCCAGCTGAGAGCCTTACTCCCCCTCCTCGCATCTGTCCGCTAGGCCTTGCTTCGTTCCTCCAATGCGGAAAAAAAAACTAGAAAAGGAAAGACTTGTTTTCCAGTTTGTTGACCTTTGACCATCTAAACCGCTTGGTGTGCTGTCAAAACCCGGGAGTGCAGCTTTTACTATTTCTTTCACAGCTCAACAATTGACAGCTGTCATACTTGTTTGTATGCCAGGAGCTCCAGTAAGATTTTCCACAGGGGGAGGGCACCTCAAGGGACACAGGCAGACCTCACGCCCCCCACCATGGAGTGACCGGCGATGGGCAATCCACTGCTTACACTTCCTTACTGTGGGTAAACAATAAACAATAAAAAAAATAATAAGTCCGTTTTTAGGCTTGCCCCCACGCTACCCCCACACGCACCCGCTCAACCCCTCAGTGAGGCCTCCGAGAGCCTCACCACGGCCGGCCGTGAGGCCCAGGCCAGGCTCACCAGCCACAAAACCGCACGAGGGTGTGGTTTCAGGCTGGAACAGGAAGGCCATTTATTTCGAGTGCATCTCTGCAGAGTGACTCATATGTTGACTGGAAAATGTTCCGTAACCATTCGGCTTTCAATGGTATATCAGCTCACGACCCATAACGCTTTACATGACACCTTCTACTCACCTGGTTACGCTTGCCCAAAACGGTCATCCTGCTTGCTGCAAACCTTTTACTAGCCTCAGTCTCAGATGACACGCTCGTGGCCCGTCCACTGTGCTTGGTGCATATTGCATACAAAACTAGAAATCACCAGCATCTAAGCTCCTAGTTTTGTACCTTCATATCTTTCAAAGATATTCAGAGTTTTGTCTTCGGCAGTAACAACCGGTGACTGTGAAAGAATCTGTGGAAAATCACTATCCACACATTTACACTAATTTCTTGGTGTTTTCTGCATAGTCATTTGCAGACATTATTTCTAGCCTGGCACTGCATTTTCATTTTTTTTTTTTTCTACAGTCTATTATTGTGGAACAGTACTGTACAATCAGGTTTCAAAAACTATAAATGGCACATAAAAACTAAACAAACTGTATTTGGTCTCTTTCCATGTCAGTCAGACATTCTCTTTCTGTCTAAGTGGGCAGTTTTTGGCCAGAACGAGTAGCATAGTGAAACAGACTTCACAAGTCAAATATCTAGCTTCGAGATTAAAAGGTACAAAAAGGTACAAAGTTTGAACATTTTCTTTGATCAAAGTTGTACAATATGATACGATTTCGGCATTACCACATGAGTTAACACATTATAACTTCTCATGAGGCCAGGTTAAACTTTTTGCAACAAAGACTGTTGGTTTTTTTCCCCATTCTGTACAAAACAAAAATTGTAATTGATTAGCCTGTGATTAATGCAAAAGATGTGATGAAACGGAAGTAGTGGCAATTTTTATTTTTGGTTTTATTTTTTTATAATTGTGACACATCTGAGGGAAATTAAAAACGTACATCTGGGATTGTAGGATGTGAATGCATGCTTGCAGTCGATTGTAAGAAAGGGTTTAAGCGGACAAAATGATTGGAGAAATCTGTGGTAAATTATCAGAGAGAAGACTCGTTTCACTAGAAGACAGAATTTGGATTAAAAATTATAATAAAAAAATAAAAAAAATATTCACAAATGGACAAATAACATGCACTTGTAAAATAGATACATTTTTATCTAGGGTAAAATGTAATTTCATGGCAAGTTTAAATGTGAACAGCAACCTTCTGTCTTGTAATGTGCACTTGGCATTACACTTCGCTTTACTGTAAATGTTTCACTGTGTTTTCCTGTTGTGGGCACAAGTCTGGCGTGCGCTGGCGTTTGAGCTCAACAGACAAAAGGCCATAAATGAGACATGGAGCTTCACAGCTGGAACTTTCCAGATGGCAGGAGCAGTTCATAAAAAGGGGACAAGAGGCCCGTAAAAAGACTTCAAACATAAAACTCACCACCATAAAAACAGAGCAGAAAATCTTTAACAAGGCAGTTATTTATCTGCCTTGTTAAATAAGGGTGTCCACTTCAAGCCACAAGGCTTAAATTTATTTTTCCTCAATATAAAATTATTGGTAGATGGAGACATTTTTACATAACTGTATTTCCTAATTCGGAGTACAGTTCTATTGTTATCGTGGTGCTAGTAACGAAGCCTGAGCTATATTAATACAAATTGATGGGGACTGTAAGAGAAACATGACACAATGTGCTGATGAGGCATGACATATGTGTAGAGAGAGCTATTAAAAAAAATCCTGAGTTCAAATCAAATTAAGATCAATAAACAGCACTTGTGGCATAATGTTGATTATACCACAAAAATTGATTTCCACTTGCCCGTCCCTTTTGTTTTAAAGAAGCAAAAAATCAGGGTTACAGGTCAAGGTTATTATTTTTAACTAAAAGTAAAGATATTAACAATTTTTGTGAACTAAAATAAAGCTAAGATAACATAAATATTAGATAGTAAAATTAGATGGAAAAGTTCAAACTGGTAATAATCTCAAACCGAACCGAAACTAAAAATGAAAATACATAAATTAAGACAGTTTACAATGGTAATTTATATATAAAAAAATGACAAAAACAACTAAAAATGACTTAGCTTTTATTTTTATATTTTATGTTTTTAAAATAATACTTGTCAAAACAACATTTGTTTTAGGTAATCAGCATTATCCCATAAACACTGTTGACTGAGCTTAATTTAACTTAACTTAGCTTAACTTGAATCCAGAATCAGGTCAAATGAAATTTAGGGGTTATATGTACATTATTATACTTTGATGTTAATTCACAGGGCTTCACAGCATCAAGAGGATCTCCATATAATATCATACATGTATGAATTAATTAATTTCCCCTGTGGAAATGGCACCAGCCGCCTTTGACGAATTAGCATTTCATTGTCTCACTCTCTCTGTCTCTCTCTTTCTCTGTCGTTAGGGTGGGAGGGTTATGCAGTGTGGAGGAAACCATCTCAGCTGCGGACAGGCCCTCCTCAGCAACAAAAGGCAGACGTTTTCTCCTGCCGCTCGCGACTGGGACATGTGGCACACTGACATTCCCAGCACCCACACTGGCAGGGGAATGTGCCAATTAGTGGCCATCTCAGGGAGGGGGTGTGGGGGGTTGGTGGGGAGATGGTCGGGCTGGGGGAGGGGCGGGGTGGTGAGGCGTGGATGGAGGTGGGTAGGGGTGGAGTAGTGGCACTGACACCAGACCTCAGGAATGCCTTTCACTCAGATGTAGGGTGTAATTAGCCGGCTGTCCCTCTCCTCCCAGCCTGCTTCGGCGGAAGTCCCGGCCCACGGCCCTGTGCTGTAGGTGGGAAAGGCCATGACCTGCAGTGGCCCCACCCAAAAGACAGATGGAGGCATTCGTGCGGTGAGCGTATGCTCGATTATATATGTGTGCGAAACTCATACTCACCCACGCAAGCCTCTACTGTCATTATCCAGTACCCACTTCAGGTCTCACGCACACCCTAGTCGCTCTCCTTATGTAACTACAGTATATGAACACAATTACCCAACTGCAAGTGATGCCACATGACCTTCCCCATCCATATCCATCGCAACAACTCCCTCGACAGCTGGTGAACTGCAGGAGAGGCTGGCAGGGGGTTGCTGGGACTGTCTGAGACACGACAAAGACATTTCTACTGATGGAGACGTCAGAGTTATCTTTCATTTATGTCTGACTGCCATAGAATAGGTGAGTTCTTTATGCAGATGGGGGCCGGGAACACTTCTAGTGACCCCAACCAGAATTTAGACATTTAAACCACTCAAAAATGTATAAGATAATTGGATAAAAAACAGAATTAACTATTTTTCAGTTACTTTTGCCAAGTGGGTACAAGATTATTTTTTTTAAGTAGACATATAAAAGCAGTTCTAGAGGAATAACCACAGTTGCTACAAACACTATGAACATGTTCTACTAACATCAGACCACTAGAAAGTGTCAAAATAGATTTATGTTCATTTTGTTTCAAACCTATCAATTTTTTTTTTTTTTCCTGAGAGATGTTTTGCTTGAAAGGTGTGCTCAAACTGATAGTAATACATTGACAGTAAAAAGATTAAACCAATAATTATTTTCATGTCATTGCAGATAACAGATACATGGAATAGAACAGATAAATTTAATAATTAATATTATTTATTAGTAGTAATAATAATAATAATACAATTTTGAATAAACAATTTATGTAAGCATGACAATGTAAAATATTTTTTTCTAGATTTCTAGAAGTGTTTACAGTGATAAAGTGTTAGTATTATTAAATTATTAAGTTCTTAAAGATTAACTAGAGCATTATATGTCAGGAAATGTAATCTAAATGTAAAAATAGCGGCAACAAGCATGAATAAACCATTAAATAACCAATATCAACTGATTCAATAAAAAATACAACTATCATCAGTCAAAAACCATTTTATATCTAATGCTAAAAATATTTTTTTTCTAATGCAATAACGATCACACATTTTAAAGCTGCGGTGTAGCAGAAACAGCAGCAGGTGTTTTCTTATTGAATGCATTGTAATTTGTGACTTACATCTAAGTAAAACCGATTATCAGAAAAGAAAAAAAAATAGGACAAAGACTTGGTTCTGTCTATTAGTTACTGATTAAATGGAGGCAAACCAGAAAGAGCTAAACTAAAGAGAGAAGTTTGAAGTCAGGCATATGTCACCAAAGAGAAGTAATTGAATCTTTTACAATACAACTAATAAGATGCATTTAGAAAACAGATTCAATTTCCATTTTATGTACTTAAAGTCGACATGAAAATGTTCAAATAGTCAAAAGAGCCTTGGAATAAGTTGTTCTATAAAACAATGGAACTGACCTTAAAAAAGGGAAGGTAACTGATGGTGAAGCTAACAAGAAACATCATCATCATGCCAGGATGGAAAGACCTGAAGTGAGGTGAATTTAGCAGGTATATAGCCGATGCATTATTCACACAATGATTTGATAGAGGTTCAAGTCAATTACAATGCAAAATAGAAAATGCTATTATGCTACTCAAATTTTACAGTACTGCACTTCCAGTTCACTATATTCCTTAAATCTGTGGCTTGAAGAAAGAGTTTCTAAGTTTCATTTAAAGGCCAATGCGTGTCCCCAGTACCCTTCGGCCAGCTCTGAGCTTCTCTGCAGTATCCACCCATCAGTGACCTATTTGAGCAGCTGTTGGTTGTGTGGTCACTAAGGACACAGGCTGACTGGGACAGACAGATGTGAGCCGTGAGCCTGGTGGCTAAAACCCAGAACACGACCACTACCTCGACACCTGCTCCTAAAACACCAGCAGTGGAAGAAGAGGCCTCAGAGGATACTGGGATGGTTATGAGGGCCATAGAAAGATAACTTTTAAGAAAGACTCATTATCCACTAGCCAAAAAAAAGTTAGCAGTATGTGTTCAAACACATTTTTACGGTGTTTGAAATAGAGAACTTTCTTTTTTACCCAAATAGGAATTCTGATTCTGTCATCAATTACTCACCCTGATTTTAAACATGGAAGCTCAACTGTACTTAAATGACAAGCAAGAACAGACCTCATTGGTTTTTAAATATCAAGCATGCATGTTTGAGCTTCCATGTTTACCATATTTGATGTGCTCTATGCACATTTATCAATGTTTATATATGATTACTAACTAAACTAAATTAAATCTGTTCATCATACAAAGTGATTGTCTCTCTTCGGAAGACTTGGATTAAACCGGCACAATTGATTTCTTTTACAACTGTTTTATGTAGGTTATAAGAAGAGTTTCAACTAGAAATTAAAATTAATAATTTACTTACTCCGACCTTGTTTCTACACAGAAACTGAGTTTAGGAATGTCCTAGCAAATCTTTTTTTAGTATACAATGAAAAAAGTGCATGTGCTATATATCAAGTCTTTTTAAACCATCCAATAGCTTTGCGTTGTAATTTTTAAACTTTAAGTCTTTATTAAATGCAAATCTTGTCATCCACCTTGGATTTTGTTGACATATAAGAGTTCATGGAAGCTGTAAAAATATTCAAAATATCCAATCATTCTTTTGAATCAGATCTTATCAATTACTTGTTTCATCCAGTTCAAATAGCCATTATGAATAACCTGTTTAAGGATCAGACTGATCTGATTCTCAAATCACTGACTCAGTGATCAGGGCTGTGTCTCCCAAAAGCATTGTAAGCCTAAATAGATCATAGAACCATTGCCATCAAGGGTCTTTAATCAATTTAGTTCACTGTGCTTTTGAGAAACACATGCCAGGTCACTTTGGTTAACAACGCTATCACTTCATAAGTCTTAAAGGAAAAATAGTGACCACAACATTATTCAAATGTTCTCCTTTTCTGCTCCACAAAAGAACGTCAGTTTGGAACCACATGAGTTGATTTCATTTTGGGGGAAGGAACAATTTCTTGAAAGAAATCTTAGAGATAAAGCATGCTTAAAGCTACCGTACAAATGGCCTTGAGTACAAAACGCTGACCCAATCTTTCTCTCTCATTATATTGTATTAATGTATTTACCCTTAGCTTCCAGTTGACACCATCTCCTCACCCCCTTTCTCCCCACCAAAGTCAAAGTGACAGTAAGTCTTCAGGCGACATTTAGAGGCCACAGGGTCACATTGAAGATGATGCTGTTTGCTAAGGGCAAACGGAGGCTGGCCAAAGCCAGAGGGGGATATGGAAAGGAGAGCAGAAAGGAGAAAGGGAGGTAGCCAAGAGGAGTGAAGTATTCATTAGTGAAGTCAAGCTGACACTGTCACCTTAGTGTCTTCGAAGGGACCTGCTCTGGGCCTCATCTGTGACCAGCAGCACAAGTGTATGTTTGTCTTGAGGGATAAGTGTGTGTTTTACACTATGTTAGGATTCACACTGTATCTTGTGCATGAGATTGTACTCTTTACAGTGCCATGTTATTGTCAGTACTGTTCACCCTATAGCTGGCAACAGTAGATACTGCACAGATTCAAATACACGTCTAATCAACTTCATAAAACTGAAGAGAATAAGTGCTTGTTTTGGATCACCAGGGCTGGCAGGTGCATTTCTCTCCTATGAAGAGCCATGTATTATGTACTAACCAAATCACTTAGATCCAACCCAAGCAAGATAAGAAAGATTTAGGCAATGCAATCAACTAGCAACAGCTGGTTTCCCTTGTTCTTGTTTTTGGAATACATTTTACAATGACTGTCAATTGAATTAAATATTTAATCAAATTAATCACATCATGTGCTGACCTAATTAATTGCAAACATCAATATTTGCTGACAAAGCCCCAAAATCAAAGATCATTCAAAGACATTTCAGGTCTAAGGTGATGCAGAAATCGAACCAGAAACATTCTGGTTACCACACCATACTTGCAATAGCCAGTAAGCAATGACCAATATTAAGAATAACATAAGATGAGCAAAAGGAAAAGAGGTACTATTTATAAGTGGCAGATAATCAGAACAGGTGGGAATAATTGGACATTGTTATGAAGATAGTATCAGTGGTCCAGTTATGGAATTTGTGACGGCCCACTACCATGTGCAGTTCCAGATGCCATTCTATTCTAATCAGTTTAAAAAAATAAAAGATTGCTTTTTTGGTCCAAGTAGCTCGGTTCCAGAGGGTTTCTGTCGTCAACAGAGCTGTGCATTTGTCCATATGTCATCTTTTTTTGTCCTCCCCAAACCAGCTAGCAGGGACATTCAAAGAATTAAGCTTTGCCAAGACATTGGTCTTGAACGTATAAACTCAGGCTCTCTCTACTGGTTTTCAGCAGTCAGTTCCCAAATCATAAGCATTTACACATCTTGTAATTTCATCAGTGTTGCAATGCATGAATGGACAAGGCCTTCACAATGGACAAGGACTTATATCATTAATATCTACTGTAAATTAACCAAATTACAATAAGCAGTCAAGGAATCTTGAGTCAAGTCTCATGCATCAAAATGTACTGTATATGTATGATCAAGTTTTGAAGGGCCTTCCCAACTTCTCAAGCACTGCTGAAAACTGCTAGGGCTCTTGCAAACTGTGACATTTTCACTCTATTTGTAGAAATCTGAAATCTACAAAAAAATATTGCAGAAAAATTATAATCTAAATTTCAAAGGTCCAAAAAATTAGAGGTTACCCAAACACTACTAAGAACAACAGATGAGGAACAAAAGCAAGTCTATCCAATTAACAAATGGCGATTATAATTATTTATACAGAGGAGATAATTAGTATGAGTGAGGATAATTAGATATTGTCATGGTGATATTATCAGCAGTCCAGTGATACTGACCTGTGTTGATGAACTTGTAACATTACATTTGCGAGAATAACCCAACAAACTGCACTAAAGTCTGAAATGCATGAAAAACATTAGATTCCTTCAGCATTTTCATCATTCAGCCAAGTTGATGTACAGCCAACCTCAGGCATGTTAGGTCTGTATTTTTTCTCTTCCACCTGAATGCTTAATTACCTAAATGAACTCATTAAGCGCTTCATTGGACAAATTTAACACTTTTGGCCAAGGTCAAGCCTGACGAAGATTTAATGTGACCCTAGAAAGCTAGTGAAACGAGGTCTGAGAAGTCCACTGGTGTCACATCTGAACATGATGGGTTATTCTGAAGGAGGCAAAAATAGACAATATAGTTGTATATGGTTTAATAAAATTAATTAGCATGGACTTTCTTAATTAATCACTTTATTTGTACTTTTAAAGATGGTTTGACATCCTGTTTTGCAAGGAATGTTATTTAGTGCTCGAGTTAACATCTTTACTGTATTTTACATTATATGTTGCACGAAAGAATACACCAGCATAACAGTGGTATAAAATCATAATATAACAAGATTAAAACCACAATATTATCAGAATTAAATCATTAAAAAAGGACACCATGGCCCGGTTTCACAGACGGGGCTTAGCTTAAGCCAGGACTAGGCCTTAGTTAAATTAAGACATTTAAGCAGTTTTTGAAAAAATGCCTTAGAAGAAAACGTTACAGGTGTGCATCTTGAGACAAAACAATGTGACTGGCATGTTTTAAAATATGCCAGAGCAAGATATTTTTAGTTGAGACAGCTCAAACACGCATTTTAGTTTAGGACTAGCCTTAAGTCTCGTCTGTGAAACCGTGGGCATGTATCTTGTACTTAATGCTGCATTGGAAGATCAAATTCACTTTTCACCCTACTGATAAAAAATGTTTTTGGTGTTTACACCATCATAAATGTAACAGGATATTCAAAATCATATTTTGATGTCATGTTGACTTTAATGTGATTTTAATTTTTAATGTTAATATGTAGTTTCAGTGCGGAAATACAGTATCTAATATGCAATTATAATCTGAGATAGACACCATGGAGACAAAGTCAAAATACCCTGTCAACTCAAAAAATTAGGCCTTCTTTAAGATTACCTAAATTAAAAAGACAACATAAGCAGGTAAAGTCAGAACCAGTAAACCGCCGGTGCCTTAATCACCACCCCGCAGAACCTCACATTACATTCTCTGACAGTTCCGTCTCACACAGAATCGAGTGTGAAATGTAGGGCATCTGCGTTTTACGCCCAGCCCTGGTATACCTTTCTTCTCAGATCTGGTCTGGAGCTGCACTGCCGTTCCCGGGGACCATGGGGAAGGACAAGTCCTGGCTGTCCTGGCTCTTGACAGGGGAAATAAATCACAGCGCACACCGGAGGATACCCTTCCAGGCTGCAAGCTGGGAACTTCATTATCCCGCCCCTGCTTCTTATTACTATGCATATCGGCTCTGATTGGTCCTGGGCTCTGACATACCGCAGCCTACTTCTGTCAGCCTTCGAGGAGCAGGGGATCAGTCTTCTGCCACAGACAGTAAGAAAGAGTGAGAGGGGGATGAACACAACTTTGAATGGGCCAGGAAACCCTGGGAAAGATGCCGTAGATTAAAATGAAGAGAAAGGAATGGGATAGAAGGAAAATGGAAAGAAAAATAAAGAGGAAATCCTCAGGAAGCTGCTGACTTGGGTCTTGCTGGAACTGTCTGTTATTTGTTTAAATATACTAGACCACAACGAAGATCTTAGCGCCAAGTGGTTAACCCTTTGGGTTTGTGAGCAGTGCATAAAAACCCATTCCCAACATTTGATCTGAATATTAGGCATTTAACTGGCGCACAGTTCTGCTTTGATTTGTGTATTATTCTTTCCTGTCGTTTAATTTTCCTTCAGAATGCTGAGAATGCAATAGTGATTCCAGGCAGCGATTCTGAAGGGATCGACCCTGGATTCTGTTCCATGTATATTGATTCTGTTGATTCCTTCTGTCTTCATGCACTGGAAGTTGAACTTCTCTTGCATGTAAAACACATTATCTTTGTTTGGTGCTGTTGACATAAGTAGGATAATATTATTCAGTCTGAGCAGAGGTGATTTACCTCTAGAGAAGATGAGGAGAAGGAAAAGAGAAGATTACATGAGGACAGCATGAGGGAACTGGAAACCTCAACACAAAAATTCACGGGATGTAAAACAGTCTTTTCCACAATTTTAGTTTTTTTTTTTGAGAAAACAGTGGAGAGTTGCACAAAAAACTGTGCACAAAAACCTATATACTAAGCCAACGTTGTTTATTGTTCCTGGGCTAATGAGCCACATGATTCTGTCATATTCACAGGTAGCTTTTAATACTAAATATAAGCACTGTTACAATCTTGCCACAGGGAAAGATGATCATTATCACTATAGGTGAAGATTAAAATGTTCCGTGCACATTCCAGTAATAAAAATGCAACAGAGTACATGCTAAAAGATAGCAAGTCTCATTTAATTAGCTCACTGATTGATGAGTCTGTTTCAGTAGCCAACACTTTCTAATACATGCCAAACTTTAGACTTTAAGAAAAGTACCTCCTTATGAGGTCCTTATCCTTTATGTCATTGTTCTCATGGCATCAGACGCTCATTTTCCTCTTGAGGTCTCTTCAATCATGGCAGAGCAGTAACCCGATCACATCGACCGTCTCTGATTGGTTCACAGTGAGCTAGGTGAAGTGAGGCACAGAGGTTCTACAGAATGCCTCTCCGAAGACACCTTTTTTTTAGTGATGTATGATTGCTGTGAATGTGGGTGTTAGAAGAGCTGTGATCTTTTGTGTCTGGTTTAACCCCAGAGCTGGGAGTTGAAAGAGGGTATGTAAAGGCACAATTGTGACATAAGCTAATACAAAAACATACAATAGTGAATATCATGTAAGGACACCTAAACAGAGTTTTTGACCTGAACATGAGTATTTATAATAAGAATGAGTATGCAAAAAGACATACGTATCAGTGGTTTTCAATCATGAATACCACCAGTGGTACATAATTTTATAAATTAATACAGAAAAATTATAATATACTAAATTACTGTTCTAGAACATGCCATTGATGTTGATGTTGTGCTGCTTAATATTTTTGTGGAAACTGTGATACATTATTTTAGGACAACATAATTCACTCACAAAAATCATGATCACTATATTACAATCATAGTCTTGAGTATGAAGTAGGCCCATATGAATGATGCACCTCAATCACTTTTTCGCACACCTTGCACTCACATTTAATATCTGGTCAGCTTCATTCCCATTTTAAATAATTTAATTACTGAATGAAACCCGTTCCTGAGCCTTCATGTGGATCGATAAGAAATGCATCCATACCCCTTCTCTTCACTCACCAAGTAGAAACAAGGAGGAGGGAAGATTACTTCTCGCTCCCTACCCCTCTTCCCACCCACCCGTTCCGGGCACAGCATGGGAATCCCTGGAGCTCAGCTGGGCTAATTAGGGTGAGTTGTTAGGAGGGAAACACAGGTGTTAATCTGAGCCACTCGCTGTATGGAATGATGACTGTTCCCTTACCCTGCGCACCCCCAGTAATTTGTTCGCACCCTGTGTAACCATGCATCTCTCTGCTCCACTTCTATGCACATTTCATTAATTCACTTTATGTGCCTATTCGTTCTCATTATTTATTGCCCACACAATGTTAATGCCATTAGCAGAGCCACAACAATGACTTTGCCTGTGTAGTCCTTACCTGGGCCACGGGGAGCTTGCTGGATGTGGTTTATTGGGTCAAGGTTCTGTGTGAGGCAAAGACTTAGCAGAAGCCTTTCTGTGTGAAAGTGATCATGCAAAAAGGATGTGCTCCAAATCACACAGTTTGCGTTACAAGTGGCAATTCGATTAGCCAAACCTTTGATACATCATGGCCAGGGGTTAAATTGGACCAGACCCAGGGGCATAGCAACCATATAATTGAAGAGGACAAGAGCGAATTATTCAAGAGCAAATTAATCTGTCATCTGGTTGTGTCAGTGGTCATTTAAAAGAACATGAAATCGAGGGAGCAATCCTGAAAGTGCTAAGACCTATCTGCTTTTCAGCAAATCAGTTAAGACTATGTTACATTACCTAATTAATAATATGATATTACAAAAAAGTGCTACCTAATTAATTATATTTATATTCATGAGCCAACATGACATGGTTTTACTTTTATTATCTTTCAAAGCATCCTACACCCCTTGCCACACAACTTGCATCAAATAAATAAATACACTAAATGTCCTAATCTATAATAACCTGCAAAAGCCACTCTCCAGCAGAGTTTAGCTCCAACCCTGAAAAAAACTAGAAAAAAAATACCTAACTGCATCCTGAAGACCTTGATTAGCTTGTTCAGGTGTGTTTGATTAGGGTTGGAGCTAAACTCTGCAGGGACCCCGGCCCTCCAGGATCAACATTCCCCACACCTGTCTTAGACAATGATTGGATGGATTTGGTTCAACTGTGATCAGATTCTGAAACAACTGAGTATGAAAAAAATAAAATCTATGAAAAAACAAATTTTTGACTTTTTGAATGGCAGCATACAAGTAAGTTAGCTGTTGGTTAGTCTCGCGTAGCCAGACCTTCAGACTGACGGCTGAAGGTCTGGAATGGAATGCCGCTTTCATTGGCCAAGGCCCACCCATGAGGCCGTTTGACCAACATGTCAAACAACCAATCATAGTTCATTTAATTTAGCATTACGTTTCGGGGCGTGGAAATGTCGCCACAATAACAAACCGGAGTGTGAAACTCTCGGATGTATTTTAAAGATACTATGCCGCAAACTTTAGATATTTCACATGCTTTTGAAAATCCAGCGTTTAGTTGACCCTGATAAGTTTTCGTCGTCACAGTTGTAAACACGACGTCTTTCTTTTTTCGTGAGGGGGTTTGGCACCATGGCATCTTTGTTTCCCGGTGTCTCCCAGAAATCCGGTTTAATTCAACCAGTCAGATGATAACATCGACATTCCTGAAGTGTTTCCAGAAAAGTGTGCCATATGCATCAGACATTTAGCCAACGTTCCGTGGCCGTTTTTGGTTTTTGGGGGTGGGATAACATTTCAAATCAGCATATAAGATGATTTCTGAAGGAACATGTGACACTGATTGGGGTAATTCAGTTTCGCCATAACAGAAATCATTTACATTTTAAAATACTAGAAAGAAAAATAGTAACATTTCATAATATTGCAGTTTTGTAGTTTTGATCAAGTAAATGGAGCCTTGGTGAGCATAAGGCACAAAAGCTTAAAAAAAAAAAATTACCAACCCCAAACCTTTTAACACTAACGCATTGTGGTCAAAATTTTACATACACTTTGCAGTATCTGCACAAATTTAACTATGAACAAGACATTTTACACAAAAACATTTACATAAAGTCCACAAGAGAAAATAATAGATGAATTTATAAACATGACCCCGTTCAAAAATGTACATACAATTGATTCTTAATACTTTGTTGTTACCTGGATAATCCACAACTGTCAGTTTTGTTGTTGTTGTTGTTGTGTGTATGTGTGATAGTTGTTCATGAGTCCCTTGTTTGTCCAGAACAGTTAAACTGCCTGCTGTTTCTTTCGCGTATTTGACAGCAATGACTATGATTTTGAGATCCCTCTTTTCACACTGAGGACAACTAAGGGACTCATACACAACTATTACAAAAGGTTCAGATGTTCACTGATGCTACAGGAGGAAACAAACAAACAAACAAAAATGTATGCATTAAGAGTCAGGGGTGTAAACTTTTGAACATAATGAAGCTGTGTACATTTTTTTTTTATTTTAGCTAAATTTCATGTTTTTCAATAAGTACTGCCCTCCAGAAGCTACAGAAGATATTTAATGTTTCTCAGAAGAAAAATCAAGTTAAATTTACCCTGATCTTCAAATTCAAGATGTTTTCACCTCCAGGCTCTTTTTGTTGTTGTTGTTGTTGTTTGTTTGCTTGTTTTGTGTTTTTTGTATTTTGTATTATGTATTATATATGTGTGCCACATTTCTCCTACAGAAACACACATTCCTGGTTGCCCTGCTCTTATGAGAAAGTGGTATTCTTGCCATTAATCTTGTCAACATCTTTCTTGAACGGTTAGTTAGGGGCGTGCCATATTATACCTGAATCACCATCAGATTTAACCTCTGATCATATCCAGAGAACATCTAGCTGTTACTGTTACACAACAATATGTTGTGATAACCTGCCTACCTTTCCGAGTCTATTTAAAAAGAAAACTCCAAGAAGTGAGCTTAACACAAACTTTCAAGCTCTTCTCATCACTGGCTTTGGGAAGATAGTTCCTGTGCATAAATACTTTTGCCACGTAAATAATACATACAACTCCTCATGCCATATTTATGCACACAAATCGACAGAGAGTCAAGAAAGCAGGAGAGAGACACAGATGCCCGGGCCGATTCACTCAGGCACGACGTGTGGAAAAAGAGGGTGTGGAGAGAAATGCACACAAAAGACGCGAGGAGGGTGAGGTGCACCATTAAGGGTTTTAGTGCGCAGTCATCGAGGTGGAATTGGAGGGAATCAAGAAACACTCTCTCAGCTCAGAGCCGGTCGTACACTCAGCAGTGCTCATCCAGGCAAAAGCTTTAGCTCTGACTCAGCTCATAAACAGAGGAAACCATTCCTGCCTCGTGATGGACGATGAATCAATTGCATCATGCTTTCTCAAGAGCTTCTATTTCAGGTGTGTCAGGGGGAAAAGAAGAGGAATGAAAGACAATGTATTTGCAGCCAGCTGTGAGCGTTTTCTAGAGAAGCAGGCTATCAGCTGATACGGAAAGAAGACATCAGCGTTCAAAACATTCAATTTATGCTATACTACCAGTGTAAATGGAATACAATATAGAGTTGGTCTGTAGAAGGTGATTCACTGAACAGAAGGTTAAAAAAGCAGTGTTTTTAGAGAGAGCAGCAGAATCATGAGATGAGCAAAAACTGAGCCTGCAGGAAAGAAACATCTCAATTGTTTCATGTAGACAGCACTAATATTAGATTAAGTTCAAATGAAGACTTTTGCTTCCTAAATCCCTCATTAGTTTTCATATATATATATATATATATATATACATACATACACACACATACACATATACATGTTTATATTGTAACACAAAAATCTCTATTTTGACTAAACACTGTTTTTTTTTTTAAATATCACAGGTCCCAAAAAATACAGTATATATAAAAAAATAAAAAAGCAGCACAATTGTTTCCAAGATTGATTAAAAATCAGGATATTAGAATGATTTCTAAAGGATCATGTGACTCTGAAAATACTGCTTTGCTTCACAGGAATTCATTACATTTTAAAGTATATTAAAATAGAAAACATTTATTTGAAATTGCAATAATGTTGCACAATATTATTTTGTGAAATAATATTCAGTATTTGTTATCAAATAGATACAGCCTTGATGAACATAAGAAACTTCTTTAAAAAACTTTATTGATCCAAACTTTTGAACGGCAGTGTATTGTACAGTAAAAATGTTTTCTCAGGTAACCTAAAATGTACATCATTTAGTTACATCAAGGGTCAAATTAAATATAAATAGCACATTTAAATTAAAAGTTACACACTTTTTTGTGTGCGTGCTGTACAGGTCTGGTATAAAGAATGCTTTTGCTCAGGTGCCCGAAATGTCTGACCGATAGAGAAAAGTTTTACTCAGCAAGAAAAAATATTAGAGGGAACATTGCTCCCATGGGTCCTTAAATTTGATACAATTAAACTGAAGAGTTTTTAAGGCCTTAGACAGTTTTAAATGTTAAATGGTATAAGAAATTTTTTTTTTTCAAATTGCCTTAAATAGATTTTTAAGAATTCTGCAGATACCTTGTAAATAGTAAAATAAAACTTGGTCTTTATTTTATTTGGGCTAGTTAAATTAATTTTCGGGCTACCAAAATCTGAAGAGTACCTGCCCGAAGGGCTACTAGGGATTTTGATTTCCATAAAAAAATATATATTTACTTTTCTTCTCATTGGGGAATAATCTTGCTCAGATAGAGGAAAAACTTGGCAAGCTTCTTCCGAACGCCCTTTATGAGAGAACACACCAGGCTCTGATCAGTCTGCACCTTGAATGCACGAATAACACGTTTAATTGATATGTGGTAATGGTGTCAAAGCACCAGAGGGCACATACACACACACACACACAAACTCACACACTTACAGTGTTAGCATAGGGAGCAAATGCCATTTACACTAAGCGAAGGCTGAATTCTCTGAGAGTCACGACATCTTGACATAGCCCCAGCAGTGACACACTGCTGATCAGAAGGTAGGTTTTGTATCCCAGGGGTATGCTGTTCATTTACACTCTGCTACTTGGGTGTGGATTTCTGAGTGGAACTTCAAGCTGCTACCAAACTTAACTTTTGTTCATTAGTTAAAGTCAGCTCTTTTCATTTTTAATGTCTTCTGTACTTTTCAACAGACTGCTATTTGGGAACGTGAAATTTAAGCTTTAATGAGTACAGTTAATTAATGACACAATAAAATGAGGTAATATTTCTTTTCCTGTGTTTTTTTTTCTTCTTCTTCTGGTACTTCTACTGAAATCAAAATAATGGAAATGTTACCTTTCTTTTTCTAAATAAAGGCATTACATGTAATTTAAAAACAAATGTATAAAAAAAAAGTCATATACGGTACTTAAAATACATTAATTTCATAATAATTATAACATATTTTCTTACATCGTTCAAGATTTACTGATATGCAAATTATAATTAAACTTTATTTGGAGAACTACTTGTGCACAATGCGCATTTCTTAATGTTAAGCCTAAAATGTGTTTAAATGTCACTATTGATGAGGATTGTATGATCTTTGAATAATATCAGTCTCTAAATGCAAGATATTTAAAGTCTACCTAAAATATACTTGCAATAGTTCCACTTCAGCACAATCAAATATACTTCAGTATATCATTAGTTGGACTTCAGCACTACTTCTGCATATTTAAAGGGCATTAACCACAAAATTAGTTGTTAAAATTTTGCAGACTTACCAGTTTAGTATACTAAAGTTTAGTATACCAGTTTAGTATATTAAAAGTACAATTGCAGTGCATTTTTATTAAGTACATAAATATGTAAATGTATTTGTAGTATACTTGTGAGCGTATGCTGTTCTGTGTCAGCTGTGCCACACGGATACGCTGTTTTCATTCAAATCAAAGCGTAATCAACCTAAACAGCGTATCCGCATGGCACAGCTGACACAGAACAGGATACGCCGTTTGCGTTCAGTGGATACTCTCCAAAATGGCGCTAGGGTGACACGGAGGAGACAAATTGTTGAATAAAGTTATTATTTTTGTTTTCTTTGCATACAAAAAGTATTCCCTGTCAGAATGCATAAAAAATATCTTAATTTGTGTTCCGAAGATGAACGAAGGTGATTAATAACAAAATAGTCATTTTGGGGCGTGAGGGGGGGTAACCCTTTAATAGGTTATTGACGAAATGAGAGGATGCGAGTTTAATTTCTAAATTGCTATCATCATCATCTGAATACAGGCAAGATGCAATCAGTAAGGTGTGAAAATGTCATCTTCTCATGTCATATCTGCACAGGCTTTGGTGGGTGAAAGCATGGTAATCATAAAGACCAGATGGCAGGTATTATTATCTTTAAATGTGGTGTATGCATTAAGAGGTGCCTAACCTGATAATGAAAGTCTAAGGGTGCCTCTGGTGAGCCTTGCATGTGAGACAAAGAACTAAAAGCATTTAAACATAATCACAACTTGTTAAAATTTGTTTGAAATGGAGAGAAAGCCCCACAGCCAAAAGCTCATGCTGATATTTATATTATGCAAATTAATATTTCATCTGCCTCAACTGGGAATCTGAATCTTGCGAATGCAACATGATAAAACCAAGAGATACTGTATTTGGGGCTTTTCTACATCCAAATGGTTTACTGTGTGAATAGTTTCTCATAACCGTGTTCCTCTAATTTAGCAACCATTGTGTGCTCTTTTTAGCATCCATCTTTTAGAAATACATGTAATGTAAGTGGCCAGATCCTATTTGGCCAAGAGTTTGATGTCCCATCTGGAGCAGGACAGAAAGAGATGCTCAGGGACGTGCCTCGCAAGTACTCGATAAAACAAGGGGAATATAAGGGGTAAAGTAAAGCATTATCACAATAATGCTCTGTTTTCAGGGGGTCATTGTTAAAAGCACTAAATTGAGGGACAAGCAAAAAGCTTTGGTTTAGTACTTTGCCTCGCACCCTGTTGTCTGAAATGGGGCTGGAGAAAGAGCTCTCTTGCAGCATTAAACCATTATATGTTTTCCGTCTTCTCGGTTTGAAAAATTCCGACACGATAAAAAAAAAAAAAATCTGCACAGATGGAATGCATCAGGACCGATGTTTTCTTTCAAAATCCCCAAAATCCTTGTAGCAACAAGCTGTGCTTTCCACCTTATTGTAATATTCCTTTGTATGGTATTTTATGTAAAGCGCCAACATTTACATCAGTATATTTGCTTTTATAGGGTTTAAAAATCCTGTAAATGTTGTTCTTGTCAGAACAGATTCCATCAATCCTTCGCAGCCGCTTTGCTCTGAAACTATTGAGCGGCCTTTATTTCAACAGCCGAGAGTAAATCAAAGAGCCCTGGGTAACGTTTCAAAGAGAACTCCCACAGAATGGTCATTTACAGGCCTATAGCTTATGTTTGTCTGGTTAAGACACATGCCCAGAGGCAGGTTACCTTCCTTAACAGTGGTGTTGTCTTGAACGTCAAGAGGAACCCTCTGTACCCACAATTCATTTCCTTCTCAGTCACGCCACCCTGTTGGCAGCCTGGCAGAATTGGCCGGGACCCGAAAAGCCATCTCGGTGTGAATGGACATCTATTTTCACTTCTCAGTGGGACTGCCAATTCACCTGGGCACCTTTCCATGCTGCTGTCTTCAAAGGACGCAGGCCTCATCCTGAAACGCATCAAGTAAGACTTCATTTTAGTAAAGATTAGGAGGTCTACCACAATGTTTCGACGTCCTATAATTCTCATAAAAGTTAGTTACATGTGTGTAAATACATCAACAAATTTTACTGACACCTCAGCCCGGGCCACGCTTTGATGGCTTTTCTGTATTCGTTTTCAAGCTGTGAAAAGTGAATGAAGGCTATTAGTTAGTGACATTTAAAATTGCTGTACTGCCTGGCAGCACATTTGAGCACCGTGAATGGACAAAGCTTACACATACAGCCACATCCTATATACACCACGTCCTAACCAGTCAACGGTTTCCGGCTACAAGCAATTTGTTTTTCCATACTGTCTATGGCTGCAGAATCATAACAGCTACTATAAAATCATACATACTAGGCTATATGACTACAAAATCATAGTTGTTTTTGGTAACGCTTTAGATTACAGCCCGCAATGTACTGGGTAATTAAACAGAATTTACAGCGTACCTATTTTGTAACTATAGAGTACCTCCACAGTACCTACTCGTAGGTATAAAGGAACAATATGCAACGTTTGGGGAATAAGTGTGTAATAACCTGCGGAATTATAAAGCATTCATACTGTAAGTATTTTATAACTAAAGGGTACCTATTCTGAAATTATGTGGTATGTATGACACACAAAGCACAATTTTCCGCGTGAGCATAACTTACAGCTCTATGTACCTGTAGGTAAATGGAAACAATGTGCAAA
Organism: Barbus barbus; assembly: GCF_936440315.1. Taxonomy (NCBI): domain Eukaryota; kingdom Metazoa; phylum Chordata; class Actinopteri; order Cypriniformes; family Cyprinidae; genus Barbus; species Barbus barbus. The sequence continues at coordinate 21,304,538 of NC_136734.1, read as the reverse complement.
GTTTGGGAGATAATGGGGTAATGACTTGGAAAATTAAAAGTATTTATACTGTATTTCATATGCAATGTAACTATTCTAATATTATGTGGTATGCATGACCTACTGTGTTTGGCAACAATAGTATGATTTGTAACAATTTGCCTTATTGTAATAACATAAAATATACAATGCAGTATATTTTACACTACATACTGGGTACTTATTGTATTATTACAACATATATCTTACATTGGATTGGATTGGATTCAATTTATTGTCATTGCACATGTAGGTACAAGGCAACGAAATGCAATAGAGAAGAAGAAATACAGCATAACATGAGGAAAGAGAGGAGAAAAAAAAGTGTCCTCACACTACGTCCTTGGAAGAGAGTGCAGTGTGAGAACAGACAAAAAACCTCAGCATAAAGCACAGTCAACACAGGAACATAACTTGCATAGTAATCCTAGTTCAGACGAAACAGCCATCCGGCCAGCAGCCATTACAGCGCAAACCCACGGACCCGTTAACACCTGACAGGATGAAGCGACGAAGGCGTGGGATGGGGGTAGGGAGGTGTATGAGTGTGTGTATGTGTAAGTTCGTGTGAGTTCGTATGCCTTGAAATCCGTTTCGCCAGCACTCCAAACCAGTCGACTCAGTTCGCAGGTTGTGATGCGACATAGCAATTGCCATGGAAACGACCTTGGACAGAGCACAAGCGCCCGACAATAACAAGGTGTTTTTGGGAGGAGGGAATGGAAGAAAGAGCGTCTCCCTGCAGTATTCACCGGAGAGTTGATACCAGAGCGGCCTTGCCAAGCCGTTCTGTTGTGGGAAGCCGGAAGAGATAAGATTGTTTTGTCTTAGTGCGAACAGCTGTCTTCCAGTTTCACAGCTATTCTCATTGTCCATTCTGATCTCCTTGTCCATCAATTTTTAATTTTCTGATAATTTAGGGCAACGCCTAATCCAAATAGCAGAAACCCAGTTATCATTGTTCCGAATAAGAAGATGTCTTCAATGTCCTCCACGGAGAGAGCCGCCAGACACACGACCCGCCATCTCTCCCATGCGTCCATCGTGTAGTCAGCAGCAAACGTCCCAGCGGGACATTCCGGTTCTCCAGATCCCGCTTTCCTAGTCGAGAAGATGGTGTCAATTGCATTTAGAGACCAGTTGATCAGATCCATAATTTCGGTTTTGTAAATAGTGCAGCGAGAGTCTCTTAAGAAGGACAGGACAATACAAGAGAGCAAGCAGGGAAGTTCAGGAGGGAGGGAGGGAAGAAAAATGCGACCGCCTTCGAACAGAGCCAAACGAGAAGTACATGACATTGAAACAAATAGTAAACTGTAGTAGGCCTATACTATTGTATAATTTAGTAATTATAATAAAGTTAAAACCATCATAGTCGAGATTACTAAAGTATGGGGAAATTTTGCTTCTGCTATGATTTGGTTTAAAAATTGATATTAAAATTTACCTGATAAAAGAGCATTGCAAATGGTCATGTCAGCAGCGAATCATGTCCGTTGAGGTGCAGTAAAGTGAAAAACTAGATTACCTGTTTCCAGCTGCTCCAGGGATATAACATATAAATATAACATCATAATACACATGTACATTTACCGAATTGATGTTTTTTTTTATAGCTGTAGTGCTGTTTGGTGCACTTGAGCTTCCGTATGTGGTTTGAGGCAAGTAGAATAAAATGTACAACATTTTTCTTAAGTACTATGCAAACATACACCCTTGTTATGTGTAGTTACTGTGTAAGTGTAACATCCGCGGGCTGTAATCTAAAGCGATGCCTTGTTGCCCTCTTGTTACGTGTAGTTACTGAGTAAGTGTAACATCCGTGGGCTGTAATCTAAAGCGAAGCCTTGTTACCCTCTTGTTACTTGTAGTTACTGAGTAAGTATAACATCCGAGGGCTGTTACGTGTAGTTACCGAGTAAGTGTAACATCCGCGGGCTGTAATCTAAAGTGATGCCTTGTTACATGTACTTACTGAGTAAGTGTAACAAGGCTGTAATCTAAAGCGAAGCCTTGTTACCCTCTTGTTACGTGTAGTTACTGAGTAAGTGTAACATCCGCGGGCTGTAATCTAAAGTGATGCCTTGTTACCCTCTTGTTACATGTAGTTACTGTGTAAATGTAACATCTGCAGGCTGTAATCTAAAGCAATGCCTTGTTACCCTCTTGTTACGTGTAGTTACTGAGTAAAAGTCTTTTTTTTTTTTTTTTAAGTCGTGACGTATTGTCAAGTATGGTGACCCATACTCGAAATTGGTGCTCTGCGTTTAACCCATCCAAGTGCACACACACAGCAGTGAGTAGTGAACAAATGCACACACACACACATACACACACACCGTGAACACACACCCGGAGCAGTGGGCAGCCATGCTGCGGCGCCCGGGGAGCAATTGGGGGTTCGGTGCCTTGCTCAAGGGCACCTCAGTCGTGGCAAATGGGGGTTCGGTGCCTTGCTCAAGGGCACCTCAGTCGTGGTATTGAGGGTGGAGAGAGCGCTGTACATTCACTCCCCCCACCTACAATCCCTGCCGGCCGGGGACTCGAACCCGCAACCTTTCGATTACGAGTCCGACTCTCTAACCATTAGGCCACGACTTCCCACATTGAAGTCGTTGTAAGTGTAACATCCGCGGGCTGTAATCTAAAGTGATGCCTTGTTACCCTCTTGTTACGTGTAGTACCTTAGTAAGTGTAATATCCGCGGGCTGTAATCTAAAGCGAAGCCTTGTTACGCTCTTGTTACGTGTAGTTACTGAGTAAGTGTAACATCTGCGGGCTGTAATCTAAAGCGAAGCCTTGTTACCCTTGTCACAGATCGACCAGGCTCTCAGTCAACCCAATCACAGCGAGCACCCTCACCAGAGTACTAATGAGCACACCTGCACTGAATCATCGCCTCATCACCAGTCACAATAAAACCACACACCTCACAGCCGTCAGACGTCTGATCTCGTTCCAACAAAGTGGACTCACGTATGCTATCTCAGCTATTGATCTGTTACCTACCCAAGTGTGTACTTCCCTCCAAGTGTTGTCGTCATCCGTGTCCAGGATCCAGATCCTTCCTCCGAGTCTCCGTCCTCCCCGAAGTGAGGTGTGTGGCACCGCGATCATCCACGAGCTCCTGTCAAGATCCCAATAACCAACAGTCAAGTATCCAGTCATCTCACAGTCTCTACAGTCTGAACGATTCCAGTCATTCCTCTGCCAACGCTCATCTGCTTTTAATAAACTCACCTTTTGTACCATCTATCTCGTGTTGAGTCCCCTTCCGTAACAGAAGATCGGACCACACCAAACAGCAGGATGAGTGCTACCGACCCGTTTCAGGAGCTCGTGGATCTCCTCCGACGAGTTCTTGTTCCCACACCACCGCCAGCACCTCGGATCACCCCTGTCACCGGAACCACAGCTCCTTCACCCCCAATGATCTCCAGTCCCATGGCCCGACCCGCAATGAGAGAGCTCTACTCACCACTTACTGGCAAGGATTGGAGCCCAGACTGCGACTGCAACTGCAACTGCAACTGGTCAGCCTGGATGACACCTGCGGCTTGGAGAGTTTCATACAGCAGTCTATTCGTTGCGCCACGCGCATGCAATCCTGCCTTGCGGAACAACCCTCCTTAACCCGTTGCTCTCCACCTCTCCGCCACCCAGCTCCCAGTCTCCCTCCAGAACCCAGTCAGGAACCCATGCAAACTGACCGAACCCACCTTACGGATTACGAGCGGCAGAGGCGGCTTAGGGAGGGACTCCTTATCCACTGCAATTGTGTTTATATTGTAGGCAGAGCGGGAATATCCGATCCACCAGCCCAGTCCATCTGCCTCAACTTTTGGTGAGTGCCCTCCAATCTATCAATCAAAACATGAAGCCTCTCACTGTCGAAGTCTTGCTTACTGCTTCTAATGTCTCCGTTCCAGTACAAGACCTCCTTGATACCGGCTCTGCCGGTAACTTCATCTCTGGCAACCTCTGCCGCCAGCTCAACCTCCCGAAATTTACAAACCCGACCATCTACCAAATCCACTCGATAACTGGCAAACCCATCGGAAGGACCACCGTCCGGTACACCGCTGGGCCCGTCCACATCAGATTCGGTCAGTTGCACGAGGAGAACATCTCCCTATTGGTTCTGGAGGGAGCCCACACCAACATCATCCTCGGGCGCCCGTGGTTCGTACAGCATGAACCCCATGTCTCCTGGTGCACCGGGGAGGTCCTGAAGTGGGGCATACAATGTTTCCCAGGTTGCTTTCCCAGCATCCCACAACCATCCAAGCAACCAGTCCAGAGTGTTCCCGTAAATTCTACTTCCATAGAAAGCTCCGTCGAGAAGCAATCTGTATCCATTCCACCATGTTATGCCCCCTTCAGTGACGTGTTCAGCCTGAAGAAGGCCTCCAAACTCCCTCCTCATAGGCCATGGGACTGCGCGATCGATCTCCTACCAGGTGAGCCAGTGCCCAAGGGTAGGATCTATTCGCTCTCACTCCCGGAACAGAAGGCCATGGAGGAGTATATCAGTGAGGCTCTTGAACAAGGTTACATCCGCCCTTCTACTTCCCCTGCTGCGTCGAGCTTCTTCTTCGTGGCCAAGAAGGACGGAGGCTTGCGGCCTTGTATTGACTACCGGGCTCTGAACAACATCACGGTGAAGTTTCGCTAATCACTTCCTCTCGTCCCCGCGGCTCTGGAACATCTCCGCGGAGCCACCATTTTCACCGAGCTAGACCTCCGCAGCGCGTATAACCTCATCCGGATACGTGTGGGGGACGAATGGAAGACAGCTTTCGTGACACCTACCGGCCACTATGAATACCTATTTATTACATAGTTAAATGCAAGGTCCAAAGACCTTAAGTTAAAGAAATATTTGTATTATTTAAAAAAATTTAACAGATCTTTTCCAAGAACAGAATGCAGAAAAAAAATCTAATTTGCAACCACTTATACAAAATACAAAAAAAAAATTAAAATGTAAAAATACACACACACAAATCATGTTCTACATTTATTTTTAATAGGCATATTATAAATTTTTCCTTTCAGCTGTGGGCAGGAGTTGACGAATTTCTGGAGATCTTTTGCATATGCTTGCAAAGTTGTCCCTGCAGTATATGAGGAAGCAGAAAAATCCTCCCCCTCTGATGCAGTTTTCACCTGTGATCACAATTAGAGAAAAGTAAATTGCAAAAAAAATAAATAAATAAAAATAAATAAAATTGCATAATGTAAAGAAGTGTTGCACAAAGCTTATATTTAACCAAATATATGAAATATATAAAATAAGGGTTTCTGTGAGGACTCTCTGTCACAGCAATGTTTCAAGGAAAATCTGTAAGAGTTGCCAACACTGTGATACGGTAAAGCAATAAATAATAAAATAACAAAGGACTACAAAAGTACACAGGTAACTGGAAAATAAAAACAAGAACTTCATAGTACAACAAAATAGAGAATATGCGACAGCTAGTAGGTCAACTCCACTCTGATGGGCTCCAATTCAATTCCGGTTCATGACAGTTAGGGTATGTCAAAAAACTCCCATCTCATTTTCTCCTCCAACTTTAAAATCATAAAATCCTAAATAGTCCTACATCGCACCGTTTTTGTATAGGGCATTTTACCTTCTTTGTATATTCACTTTGTAAACATTGGGTCAGTACTTCTGCAGCGATGTAGGACGATTTTGAAGTTGGAGGAGAAAATGAGATGGGAGTTTTTAGACCTACCCTAACTGTCATGAACCGGAAACAGAGTTCACGCAGAGCTAGACAACAGGAGCATTTAATTAATCTTTTCGCTGGTGGTTCCGGCAAGATGGCGTGTTGAGCAGTAACTCACATTAGCGACGGTACCAAAATTGTCCCAAAATCACAGTTGTGCACTTTTTAAAACCACTCCAAACATTTAAAAAAGTGAAATCGAAGTATGATCAAACCAGCCAGATTTAAATTTAAAGAAGGGGAGAGCGCAAAGACACAGGCTGCGATGAATACTGAAGTGAAAGAGCTGGATCAGCCTGCCAACCACGATTATGCCATGGAGGTGACCATAGTTAATAAAAGAAAAGACTCCAAGCAAGCGCCAATAGAAGAAGAAGAGCAAACCTGCACCAATGGAAGGTGAGGTCTCAAACCTAACCATATTGGAAGCCATTCAAAACATGGAAAATAACTTTAATGAGCAGTTGTTGGATCTTCGAGAGCAATCTAAACAGAGCAGCTGCATGATCGCTAGCTTAGCCAAAGCTGTACAGTTCAATGCCAATGAAGTTAAAGACTGTAAAGGAAAGATCAGCGAGCTAGAAAAGTGCAATGAACGTTTGTGCAAAGAACACAAAGAGCTTAAAGAAAGAATCCGGGAGCAAGAGAGATATAAGATGAGATGGTGTCTGAAAATTAAAGGCTTGATGGAAAAAAAGGATGAGAACATCAGATCGGACGTCATACAACTCTTGAATAAGATCGCCCCTGACATGGAAGAGCGAAAGCTCGAAGAAGCAATCGACATTGTACACAGAGTTGGCCGAAAGGATGACATCAGGAAGAGACACATTGTTGTCTTATTTGTTCGGAGACATGTCAAGGAGAAGATATGGCGGTGCTGCAAGGATTCTCAGGTGTGCAGGGAGAAGGGCATCCGCCTCACTGAGATGCTACCGCTGGAAGACAGGGAGGCAAGAAAGCAACTGTGGCCGCAGATTGAGCAAGCCCGTAGAGAGGGGAAATGAGCTTACTACCGCGGACCGCACGGATAGATAGAGGGTCGACGGATTGGTTAAACCGCAAAAGGAAGACGTGATTTGTTTGCACTAGATACAAAAAGGAGTGTATTAAAAACTCATGGGACTATTTCTGTTATTGAGAAAAAGCACACAAAAGCTTAGAACAAAGTTCTCATTGTTCTTTCTTTTATTTTGTTTTATATAGCTTCTTACACTTTTTTTTACAAATGCTCAATTGTTCAATTTCACTTGCTTCTTTAAATGTGAGGGGTCTAAAAGATTTGGTCAAAAGAAAGGCTGTGTTTTTATTTTGTAAAGGGCGGAAACCACATTGTCTTTTGTTACAGGAAACTCATTCTTCTGAAGTAGACGCTAAATTCTGGGCTAACCAATGGGGTGATCGAATATTATTTAGTCACGGGACTAATAAGTCCGCTGGTGTTGCAATTTGTTTTAATAAGTTTCCAGGTGACATAATTACACACAGGGCAGATGATCAAGGTCATTGGTTAATGGTGGTTTTAAAAGTTGATTTTTTATCTTAACAAATATATATGGACATAAAACTAATGCCCAAAATAAACAAATGCTTGATGATGTTACAATCACACTATCAGAGCTCAAAACATTATACCCTACAGATTTTATTTTAATGGGAGGTGACTGGAATATGACACCGGATGAGTGGGAAGACAGATGGCCCTCTAAATTTGACAGTAACCACTTTAATCGTATAATTGTAGAATTTGTTACCAGAAATTATCTGGTAGATATATGGAGAAGGGTAAATCCAGAAGCAGTGTTGGGGAAAGTTACTTTTAAAAGTAATGCATTACAATATTGCGTTACGCCCTAAAAAAGTAACTAATTACGTTACTTAGCTACTTTTTATGGAAAGTAATGCGCTACGTTACTTTTGCGTTACTTTTTAAATATGAGCAGGGCTTGATTGTTTTTAATACAAGAAATTACATTAATACAAATGTAAAAGCCCTGTATCTTGTGAAGGAAAAGTAAATTCACGTCTGTAAAGTAAAACTCAGGATAAGAAGGTTTAACACTCTTCGGCAATAAAAAAACAATGAAGCACAATTGTTAGTTTATCTAAAGTCATTTTTGCTTATTAGTATGTTTGAACTGGATCATCAAAGGTCAGCAGCAAAGACATTGGTTAATAAAATGGGATTAGATACATTTGTGTTGTTTAACATATTTAATTATTGCAGTTTGCGTCATATTCTGAGTTTGCATTTCACTGTTTTAATTCATTTTGATGAATACTAAATCTGTTTTTTGCGAGTGGGATGAATTCATGCACATTCACATTTAGAACTATAGTAACAGCATGTTCACACAGTGCACTGTCAGTGAATAAATGGGAAAAAAGTAACTTGCGTTACTTTTTTGAAAAAGTAACTTAGATATTTCCTTGTAAATTAAAAAGTAAAGCGTTACTTTACTAGTTACTTGAAAAAAGTAATATTATTACGTAACTCGCATTACTTGTAAGGCAATACTCCTGGCATAAACCTAATAACACCTGCAAGTCTATGATTGACTATTGACTGGTTGTTGATACACTTGCTGGGTTTATCTCGGATCTTTTGATTTCTAAAGCCCCATTAACAGATAACTGTATAATAGAAATGAAGATAAATTCAGCTAATAGAAGTATAAATAAAGGTTATTGGAAATTAAATTCAGGTCTGTTGAAAAATAAGGAGTATTGTAAAAGAATAAAATAAATATTAGCCGAAACTGAAAATAATGGGACAAAAGATAGTTTTTGTAATAAATGGGAATTTTTAAAAAATAAAATTAGAGAAAGTTCCATCAAGTTCAGTAAGGAGTTAATCAAGGAAAAAAGAAAAGAGGAAAGATGCTTGTTTCAGGAAATTAGTAAATATTGTGAAAAAGTAGAATTAAACGGTGACGATAAAGAGAAATTATTGATACTACAAGCTAAATTAGATGAGATGTATTGTAAAAGAGCCAAAGGTGATTTTGTAAGATCACGGGCAAAGTGGATAGAGGAAGGGGAAAAGAATACCTCGCATTTCTGTAGTTTAGAGAAAAGGAGACAGGAGAATAAGGTCATATTAAGTTTTCTGATAAAAGGAATAGAGTGTAAAGATGTTAAAACAATTGAAAAAGAGGTTTTTACTTTCTATAGAAACCTCTACACATCTATGTACTCTCACTCCGATTGTTCCAAATCTTTGAATAGAATCAATACCCAAAATTGATGAGACATTTCAAGAATTTTGTGAGTCTGATTTAAGAATAGAAGAATTGGATGAGGAGAGCTTGAAACGGTCCTTGAATAAATCTCCTGGCTCTGATGGGCTCACGACCGAATTTTACAGGTTTTTCTGGAAAGAAGTTAGACATTTGTTATTTAAAGCAATTCAAGAATGCATAAAAAGAAAAGAATCACCAACAAGCATGAAACAAGGCATAATAATACTAATTCCTAAACAGGGAAAAGATAAAAGATTACTAGACAATCTAAGACCCATTACACTTCTCAACACTGACTACAAACTATTATCGGGAATTATAGCCGCTAGGATGAAAAAATGCCTGTCTCAGATAATAAGTGAAACTCAATCTGGCTTCCTTGGTGGAAGATCCATTCATAACAACATGAGATTGGTTTTAGATTTGATCGATTACAGTGATATATTGGTAGAGAGGGGTTTCATCGTATTTCTAGACTTTTACAAAGCCTGTGATTCAGTAGAACATCCTTTTATCTTAGAAGCTTTAAAACATTTTGGTTTTGGACAGAAATTCACAAATGTAATTAGTATACTGTGTAATGATATTAAAAGTTGTGTATCTTTAGAACATGGTACTTGCTCGAGATTTTCAGTTAAGAGGGGCATTAGGCAAGGTTGTAATTGCTCTCCTTTACTATTTATAATGGTTGCTGAATTATTGTCCATTATGGTAAAGAACAGTGGATCTGAAGGCTTAAACATATCAGAGGAACACATCATCATAACTCAGTTTGCAGATGATACAACTTTGTTCTTAAAAAATGAAAACCAAATTTTTACAGCACTAGATTCAATTAATACATTTTCTAAAGCATCAGGTGTTATGCTAAATACGAATAAGTGTGAAATTCTTGCGTTGCATGAACAACCAGCTTGATCAATCAGTAACATGAGAGTTAAAACAGAAGTTAAATATTTGGGTATTACAGTTACACCAAATAAAGAAATAAGAGAGAAAGAAAATATTCTTAAAAATATTGATAAATGTGAAAAGATGCTGAACTACATTTCACTGCTGGTTATACTCTGTATAATTGTGTATGTGACAAATAAAAATCTTGAATCTTGAACTTATGGTTACAAAGGGATATAACAATATTTGGCAGGGTTTTACTGTCCAAGATGGAGAGTATATCAAGAGCTATTTACCCAGCCTATTCATTAGGAATTTCAGAGAATATGATTAATTTATTGAACAAAACAAATTTCAATTTTATTTGGAAAGAAAAATGCCATTACATTAGGAAAGCTGACATGATTAAGAGTATTGAGGAAGGTGGCATGAATGTTATAGATTTTTCTGTGATGAATGGTGTACTAAAATTGAAGTGGTTGAATTCCTTTCTTAGTCATAAGGACTCCTTCTGGTTTAACATCCCTAATGCAATTTTTGGTAAATTGGGTGGAATTGATTTTTTATTGTGCTGTGATTATGATTTACAAAAATTGTTTTTCCAATGTGAAAGTTTTTCCAGTGTGAACTTGTACAGAATTTTTGGATTGAATTTCAAAACTGGCTTCATTCTAAACATATATCAATACACCCTTTGACTGTGGTCTCAATTAATTAACTTAATTATTTTAACACTTTATTCACAGATGTAAATATTTAAAGGTTAAGCCTCACTTCAGCAGATGGAAGAATGAACTGAAGATATTTGCTAAGTCCCTTTATTATGGAAAGGACAGAAACGCCCAGAACCTCTTATATAATTTGAACTTGTTTTTGTTGGTTGAATGAGACCCACGCCCTTCTTTCTTTCTTTTTATTTTCTTTTATGTTTTTTTTTTCATGTTTTTATTTTTCAAATTACTGTATCAACACGAATAACTTGTTTAGTTGTTGAAATGTGCAGTTAAAGTTTGTATTTGAATTGTATGCCTTAATAAAAAAGAAAATAATAATAATCTTTTCGCTAGATAAGACGCTTCTTCCTCGGCTGGGATTGTTTAGAGTCCTTTGAAGTTGAATTTAAACTGCATTTTCGAAGTTCAAACTCGGGGGCACCATAGAAGTCCATTTTATGGAGAGAAATCCTGAAATGTTTTCCTCAAAAAACAATTTCTTTACGACTGAAGAAAGAATGACACAAACATCTTGGATGACAAGGGGGTGAGTACATTATCTGTAAATGTTTGTTCTAGAAGTGAATTACTCCTTTAAGGTGAATTGGAGCCCATCAGAGTGGAGTTGACCTACTTGCTGTCGCATATTCTCTATTTTGTTGTACTATGAAGTTCTTGTTTTTATTTTCCAGTTACCTGTGTACTTTTGTAGTCCTTTGTTATTTTATTATTTATTGCTTTACCGTATCACAGTGTTGGCAACTCTTACAGATTTTCCTTGAAACATTGCTGTGCTGTGAGTCCTCACAGAAGTCTTATTTTATAAATTTGGTTAAATATAAGCTTTGTGCAACACTTCTTTACATTATGCAAACTTGACATGTATTAACAATTTTATTTTTATTTAATTATTTTTTTGCAATGTATTTTTCTCTAATTGTGATCACAGGTGAAAACTGCATCAGAGGGGGAGGATTTTTCTGCTTCCTCATATACTGCAGGGACAACTTTGCAAGCATATGCAAAAGATCTCCAGAAATTTGTCGATTCCTGCCCACAGCTGAAAGGAAAAAATTATAATATGCCTATAAAAATAAATGTAGAACATGATTTTTGTGTTTGTGTGTGCGTGTATTTTTACTGTTTTTTGTATTTTGTATAAGTGGTTGCAAATTAGTTTTTTCTGCATTCTGTTCTTGGAAAAGATCTGTTAAAATTTTTTAATATTTATACAAATAAAAATATTTATTTGTTAACCTAAGGTCTTTGGACCTTACATTTAACTATGCAATACAGTTCATTGTTAATAACTTTGAAACACATCTATTGTAGCATAAATAAAATAGTTTAATGTTACACTTACTCAGTAACTACACGTAACAAGATGGTAACGAGGCATCGCTATAGATTACAGCCCGTGGATGTTACACTTACACAGTAACTACACGTAACAAGAGGGTAACAAGGCTTCGCTTTAGATTACAGCCCGCGGATGTTACACTTAGTCAGTAACTACACGTAACAAGAGGGTAACAAGGCATCGCTTTAGATTACAGCCCGCAGATGTTACACTTACTCAGTAACTACAGATAACAAGAGGGTAACAAGGCATCGCTTTAGATTACAGCCCGTGGATGTTACACTTACACAGTAACTACACGTAACAAGAGGGTAACAAGGCTTCGCTTTAGATTACAGCCCGCGGATATTACACTTACTAAGGTACTACACGTAACAAGATGGTAACAAGGCATCGCTTTAGATTACAGCCCGCGGGTGTTACACTTACTCAGTAACTACATGTCACAAGAGGGTAAGAAGGCATCGCTTTAGATTACAGCCCGCGGATGTTACACTTACTAAGGTACTACACATTACAAGAGGGTAACAAGGCATCACTTTAGATTACAGCCCGCGGATGTTACACTTACTCAGTAACTACACGTAACAAGAGGGTAACAAGGCATCGCTTTAGATTACAGCCTGCAGATGTTACATTTACACAGTAACTACATGTAACAAGAGGGTAACAAGGCATCGCTTTAGATTACAGCCAGTGGATGTTACACTTACTAAGGCACTACACGTAACAAGAGGGTAACAAGGCATCGCTTTAGATTACAGGCCACGGATGTTACACTTACTCAGTAACTACACGTAACAAGAGGGTAACAAGGCATCACTTTAGATTACAGCCCGCGGATGTTACACTTACTAAGGTACTACACATAACAAGAGGGTAACAAGGCATAGCTTTAGATTACAGCCCGCGGATGTTGCACTTACTCAGTAACTAGATGTAACAAGAGGGTAATAAGGCATCACTTTAGATTACAGCCCGCGGATGTTACACTTACTCAGTAACTACACGTAACAAGAGGGTAACAAGGCATCACTTTAGATTACAGCCTGCAGATGTTACACTTACACAGTAACTACACTTAACAAGAGGGTAACAAGGCATCACTTTAGATTACAGCCCGTGGATGTTACACTTACTCAGTAACAACACGTAACAAGAGGGTAACAAGGCATCGCTTTAGATTACAGCCCGCGGATGTTACATTTACTCAGTAACTACACGTAACAAGAGGGTAACAAGGAATCACTTTAGATAAGATTACCCTCTTATTACCAACAGCACTACAGCTATCAAAAAACATCAATTATACATTAATGATATGTGTTTTGTATTATGCTGTTATATATCCTGGGAGGAGCTGGAAACAGGTCATCTACTTTTCCACTGTATTGCACCTCGACAGTACAGTGCTAGTGACCTGACTCGCTGCTGACGTGACCATAAGCAACACTCTTTCATCAGGTAAATTTTCATATGGGAATTTCTAAACCAAATCATATCAGAAGCTCATCACATAATTGCCCCATATTTCAGCTGAATTGTTCAGTAATCTCCATGACCCCACATAAATAACATTAGTGCATGATATATACATCATATATTTTGTGTTATTACAATAAGGCTACTTGTTCTAAATCACAGTATTGTTGCCTAACACAGTAGGATATAAATACCACACAATCTTAGAATAGTTACACCTTACTTATGAAATACTAACGGTGTAAATTACCCCCTTATTCCCCAATTGTTTCTGTTTACCTACATGTACCTTCAGCTTTAAATTATGCTGACGTGGAAAATCGCAGACTCTATATACACGTAATTTCAGAATAGGTACCCTTTAGTTATAAAATACTTACAGTATAAATGATTTATAATTTTGCAGGTTATTACCCACTTATTCCCCAAACGTTGCATATTGTTCCCTTATACCTACGAGTAGGTACTGTGGAGGTACTCTATAGTTACAAATAGGTACGCTGTAAATTCTGTTTAATTACGCGGTACATTGCTGGCTGTAATCTAAAGCTTTACCTTGTTTTTTCTAAACAATTATAATTAGTTTCTCAGACATAAAATGTCTTTTTTTGTTTACGATAGTACAAAGCATGCTTGAGTCTATAAAACCTATATTATATATATATATATATATATATATATATATGCTCCTGATATTAACATGCTGACAAATGTTTTTGGTTGTTTGTATTTTATTGAATCAGGTACCTGAACCACAGATAAATCCTGCTGACTTTCTTCAAACTGTCTTCCTCTGAGAGTGCTGTACCAACATCAGATGTTCAACTACACTGATATTCTATGGCAAAACAATATCCTTGACTACTGAATATGTTTTTTTCTTCTTGAATCCATGGAAAGAAGCAGAAACATTTAGATAACACACGTATATATCAGGTATGATTTACTTGTTTCACTTGTTGAACAGAATCTGTTGCAGGAATGACTGGAAGTCTGTTCACATCTCTGTTGTTAGTGTAATGAACTTGTCAGACACAGCAGGTTAGTGAAAGAACAAAGGTGTTTAATAGTGAATCTGGAATCGGAAGAACTGAGGGGTTGGTATTCTTGAGATGAGTAGAAGTCAATGGAGTTACAGGAGACCCGTGAGCCGGGATAAACTCAGTCACTGTGTCTTTGACAGGGATGATGACAGCGGGAACCTCCAGCGTGCAGGGGAGTGCTCTGTGTGCCGTGATACGTGTCCAGTGAGTGGTAACCACAACAGTGTCCGTCGTCGAGCGTCTGGATCTGCGGATGGGGAAGATGAAGAGGAGCAGAACAAGAGGTAAGTTTCAACAGGTAAGTATCGTCAGGTAGTATACTCAGCTATGAGTCTTGAGAGCGTCGGTCCTTGTATGTTACAACAAGATCGGACCCTGTTGTGATTGAGGAGAGTGCTTTTAAGTGTGTGGTGATTGTTCGCTGATGAGGTGCAGGTGCGGGTGATTAGAACTCTGGTGACGTGGATCGTGGCAATTGGTTGAGAGGAAAGCCTGGTCGTTCTCTGACAGTATCTCCCCCTCCCGGAAGGTGCGTCCCGCACCGTAACAGTAACATCGGGGAGGGGGGGGCGGGCGTCCTGGAGGCTGGAGCAGGACCAGGATATGACAGGGAAGCCTCCAGGACGGATCAGGAGCCTTGGGATGCCCTGGCAGGACTGGAGATTCGGGAGACCAGGGTGGATCCGGAGCCTTGGGAGGCCATGGCAGGACTGGAGATTCGGGAGACCATGGCGGATCCGGGGCCTTGGGAGGCCATGGCAGGACTGGAGATTCGGGAGGCCATGGCGGATCTGGAGCCTTGGGAGACCATGGCGGATCAGGAGCCTCGGGCGGCCTTGGCGGATCGGGGTCCTCGGGCGGCCTTGGCGGATCGGGGTCCTCGGGCGGCCTTGGCGGATCGGGGTCCTCGGGCGGCCTTGGCGGATCGGGGTCCTCGGGCGGCCTTGGCGGATCGGGGTCCTCGGGCGGCCTTGGCGGATCGGGGTGCTCCGTGGCCTTGGCCCTTGGCCTGGCCACACCGACTGAGACTATATGGCCCCCCCCCAAAATTTCTTTGGGAAAGTTCCCCTCTGGGGGCCACATTGGAGGAGCGGACTCCTGGGGGCGCTCTGGAGGAGCGGACGCTTGGGGGCGCTCTGGAGGAGCGGACGCTTGGGGGCGCTCTGGAGGAGCGGACGCTTGGGGGCGCTCTGGAGGAGCGGACTCTTGGGGGCGCTCTGGAGGAGCGGACTCTTGGGGGCGCTCTGGAGGAGCGGGCACTTGAGGGCGCTCTGGAGGAGCGGGCACTAGAGGGCGCTCTGGAGGAGCGGGCACTGGGGGGCGCTCTGGAGGCGCGGAGCTGGACGGAACCAGCGGAGACGATGGAGAGCTGGACGGGACCAGCGTAGACGCAGGAGGGCGCTCTTGCAGCGCGGACTCCTGAGGGCGCTCTTGCAGCGCAGACACTTGAGGGCGCACGGGAGGCGCGAAGCTGGATAGAACCAGCGGAGACGAAGGAGCGCTGGACTGGACCAGCGGAGACGCTGGAGGGCGCTCTTGCGGCGCGGACTCTTGAGGGCGCTCTTGCGGCGCGGACTCTTGAGGGCGCTCTTGCGGCGCGGACTCTTGAGGGCGCTCTTGCGGCGCGGGGCTGGACGGGACCAGCGGGAACTCAGGTGGGCTGGACGGGACCAGCGGGAACTCAGGTGGGCTGGACGGGACCAGCGGGAACTCAGGTGGGCTGGACGGGACCAGCGGGAACTCAGGTGGGCTGGACGGGACCAGCGGGAACTCAGGTGGGCTGGACGGGACCAGCGGGAACTCAGGTGGGCTGGACGGGACCAGCGGGAACTCAGGTGGGCTGGACGGAACCAGCGGGAACTCAGGACGGCTGGACGGAACCAGCGGGAACTCAGGACGGCTGGACGGAACCAGCGGGAACTCAGGACGGCTGGACGGAACCAGCGGGAACTCAGGACGGCTGGACGGAACCAGCGGGAACTCAGGACGGCTCTCTTGCAGCACGGACTCTTGAGGGCGCTCTTGCAGCGCGGATTCAAAGGGGCGCTCTTGTAGCGCGGACATTAGAGGGCGCGCTTGCCGCGCAGACATTATAGGGCGCGCTTGCCGCGCGGACATTAGAGGACGCTCTTGCAGCGCGGACATTAGAGGGCGCACGGGAGGTGCGGGGCTGGACGGGACCATCATCGCCGTAAACGGCGCAACGTTCGTCGCCTGTTGCGGCGGTTTCCACGTCGCCGCGGGCGGAACATACTTCGCCGGGGATAAGGCTCCGGCTCGGGGTCGGAGACTCTCCAGACACCGGATGATGGCTTCTCTCCAAGTGAGGTCGGAGGTGTCTGGGAGCTCTCGCTGCTGGTGGTGCGTGAGCCCGAGCCGGAGCAGCATCTTGATGGTCTCATCCTCGAGTGAGCTGGCGAGGGCGAGAGGCGCAAATGCCATCAAATAGTGGATGGGGTCCTGGATGGCGTGAGCCAGCTCAAAAAATTGCGCGAGCTCGCCCATCTTCTGTGTCGGTCCGATCTTCTGTAATGAACTTGTCAGACACAGCAGGTTAGTGAAAGAACAAAGGTGTTTAATAGTGAATCTGGAATCGGAAGAACTGAGGGGTTGGTATTCTTGAGATGAGTAGAAGTCAATGGAGTTACAGGAGACCCGTGAGCCGGGATAAACTCAGTCACTGTGTCTTTGACAGGGATGATGACAGCGGGAACCTCCAGCGTGCAGGGGAGTGCTCTGTGTGCCGTGATACGTGTCCAGTGAGTGGTAACCACAACAGTGTCCGTCGTCGAGCGTCTGGATCTGCGGATGGGGAAGATGAAGAGGAGCAGAACAAGAGGTAAGTTTCAACAGGTAAGTATCGTCAGGTAGTATACTCAGCTATGAGTCTTGAGAGCGTCGGTCCTTGTATGTTACAACAAGATCGGACCCTGTTGTGATTGAGGAGAGTGCTTTTAAGTGTGTGGTGATTGTTCGCTGATGAGGTGCAGGTGCGGGTGATTAGAACTCTGGTGACGTGGATCGTGGCAATTGGTTGAGAGGAAAGCCTGGTCGTTCTCTGACAGTTAGATCAGTGTGCACAATAATGTGTCTTTGACCTTCATTATGTATGTTTTGATTATACTGTGTTGTAAATAAAATACAAATAATAAAAAAAAAACATTTTTTTTCAATCTCCTCACATTCTCTCTTACCTGCCTCAAAGTCACAGTCACACTGATGGGCCATTAGGGGAGGGCCCATTGTCTCTCAGGTGAAAATCACTTAATATTCAAGGAATATTTCTAAAAAATGCAAACATGTACATCCATCTTGGTCACTTATTATTGTAGCACAGTTTGTGCTGAATACAAAAAATAAAATAAAATAAATAAAAATACACGGTCAATAGTATGTTATAAGTAGCTGCAATTAGCACAAATATCAGGGCATGTCAAAACATCTCAAGGGCCCCAAAATCACCTCAGACTAGAGGTCTTCACGGGTCCAAAAATTAATACCCCGAATCCGAAGAGACCCGTAAATGTGCTGCACAGAACCGACCCGGACCCGTATTTTATTTGAAAGTGGGACCCGAACCCGGCTGGGAAGATGGACCCGACTGCACCCAATCGACGCATACTGCACAGCAAACTGCTATTAAGTCAATAAACAATTTGGGGGAAAAAATCACTTAACCCTAGCCTTCTCCCTGACTGCGATGGCTACAATCCTAATAAATTTCCATTCATTTTAGGTTGTTTCTCTCTCTTGTCGATGGAGAGAGCCTTCTTAATCCACTCATTATTCCATGAGTCTACTTAAAGTCTACTTGCTGTTACGGTCGGTGATGGATGACTACTGCAACTTCGCAGTTTTTTTTTTTTTTTTTTTCATCTCGAGTCAACTTCGACTGTTGCTTTTAACCTACAATAACTTTTTGTTGCTTGTAATTGTCAGTCCTTGTCTTGTGTTTCCCTTCCTCTCGTGTCCCTATTTGGCCATCCTCGTCCCTTTAATTAGTAGTTAATGTGTCCCCAGCCCTGCATGTGATTGCCCCACACCTGTTTCTGTTCTTCCTTGAATATTTCCCAGTGTTTATAATCCCTGTGTCTCCTAGCCCCTGTGTCCGGTCTTAATCGTCATAGATGTTCGTCTCTCCCCATGCTCCCTGTCTGTCTGCTGGATTCCAATAAAGAACCGTATTTGGAACTTCCACGTCTCCGCACCTCCTTGTATCCCGAGAGGGAACGTGACAGAAGACCGGACCTACAAAGTAAGCGGCGCTCCTTTTCCCCCGTTTTGTTTTCCGTTTTTGAAAGTTTTTTGTTTGCTCCTTTTTTCCCGCTCCCTCCATGGCGATGGAGTTCGCCGCCCGCCTCCGCGCCCTGATACTCCGCGAGCTTCCCTTCGTGGAGTACGCAGAGGAGTTCTGCGGGCTCGCGCAGAGTTCGGATCTGCACGACGCGGCCATCCTCCATCTGTTCCGGCTCGGAGCCTGTTACAACTACCCCATGGACCTCCCAGACACCACAGGATTGACCTGGAGGGTAGGAATATACCGGTGTCTGGGAGACTTCCGGGTCCGAGTCGGAGCTAGCCCGCCGTCGTCCGCGGCTCTCCCGAGCCCGCCGCCGCTCGCGCTTCCAGAGCGCCCCCGCGAACTCGCGCTTCCAGAGCGCCCTCCAGTGCCTGCTCCTCGCAGGTGGACTCCCGCGTCTCCGCTGGTCCCGCCCAGCTCTCCTGCATCTCCGCTGGTCCCGTCCAGCTCAGCTCTTCCCGAGCGCCCCCAAGTGTCCGCGCTTCCAGAGCGCCCTCCAGTGCCGGCTCCACGCACGTGCCCTCCAGTGCCGGCTCCACGCACGTGCCCGCCAGTGCCGGCTCCACGCACGTGCCCGCCAGTGCCGGCTCCACGCACGTGCCCTCCAGTGCCGGCTCCACGCTCGTGCCCTCCTGAGTTCCCGCTGGTTCCGTCCAGCCCTCCTGAGTTCCCGCTGGTTCCGTCCAGCCCTCCTGAGTTCCCGCTGGTTCCGTCCAGCCCTCCTGAGTTCCCGCTGGTTCCGTCCAGCCCCGCGCTGCAAGAGCGCCCCCAAGTGTCCGCGCTTCCCGAGCGCCCCCCACGTGCCGGCTCCACGCACGTGCCCTCCTGAGTTCCCGCTGGTCCCGTCCAGCCCTCCTGAGTTCCCGCTGGTCCCGTCCAGCCCTCCTGAGTTCCCGCTGGTCCCGTCCAGCCCTCTTGAGTTCCCGCTGGTCCCGTCCAGCCCTCCTGAGTTCCCGCTGGTTCCGTCCAGCCCCGCGCTGCAAGAGCGCCCCCAAGTGTCCGCGCTTCCCGAGCGCCCCCAAGTGCCGGCTCCACGCACGTGCCCTCCCGTGCCGGCTCCACGCAGGTTCCGTCCATCCCCGCGCTGCAAGAGCGCCCGACAGAGTCCGCGCTGCAAGAGCGCCCGACAGAGTCCGCGCTGCAAGAGCGCCCGACAGAGTCCGCGCTGCAAGAGCGCCCGACAGAGCCCGCTCCTCTGTGGCTCCCAGGGGGGAGCTTCCCCAAGAAAATTTTGGGGGGGGGTAAGAGGGTCACAGCCTGTGTGGCCGGGCCAAGGGCCAAGGCCACAGAACCCCTCAGGCCCGAAAAAAAATAGGCCGTGGCCTCCCGAGTCCCCTGACCCGCCCTGGCCTCCCGAGTCTCCAGATCCGCCCTGGCCTCCCGAGTCTCCAGATCCGCCCTGGCCTCCCGAGTCTCCAGATCCGCCCTGGCCTCCCGAGTCTCCAGATCCGCCCTGGCCTCCCGAGTCTCCTGACCCGCCATGGCCTCCCGAGTCCCCTGACCCGCCATGGCCCCTGGAACGGGCACCGCCCTGGAGGCCTCCAGAGCGCCCACCCCCCCCTCCCCATTGGATGGTGTTAGGCGTGAGGACACGCCTTCCGGAGGGGGGCGTAATGTCAGTCCTTGTCTTGTGTTTCCCTTCCTCTCGTGTCCCTATTTGGCCATCCTCGTCCCTTTAATTAGTAGTTAATGTGTCCCCAGCCCTGCATGTGATTGCCCCACACCTGTTTCTGTTCTTCCTTGAATATTTCCCAGTGTTTATAATCCCTGTGTCTCCTAGCCCCTGTGTCCGGTCTTAATCGTCATAGATGTTCGTCTCTCCCCATGCTCCCTGTCTGTCTGCTGGATTCCAATAAAGAACCCTATTTGGAACTTCCACGTCTCCGCACCTCCTTGTATCCCGAGAGGGAACGTGACAGTAATAAAGACTCTGAGCAATTATTTTTTTGCAAAAAAACAAAAACAAAACACGCACAGAACAAGAAGTGCTTTACTGCGTGCGTAAGGAAGATCATGATCACTGTCCGCTTGCAGTAGGCTACTACATTAACTCTACCCGTGCTCTGCTTCTGGCGGCTGAGGTAACGCAGTGGTTTTTTTTTTTTTACCTTATTTCCCACTCACACTTTTCTCATCCTAATTTTACAAACAAAGTTACGTATGCTGACTGACACTGATGACTGGCGCGTGCGGTATTCTCCGATCGACTCGGGTATTACACATAATCAGTGTTGGGGGTAACGCATTACAAGTAACGCAAGTTACGTAATAATATTACTTTTTTCAAGTTACTAGTAAAGTAACACATTACTTTTTAATTTACAAGAAAATATCTGAGTTACTTTTTCAAAAAAGTAACGCCAGTTACTATTTTCCCATTTATTGACTGACAGTGCACTGTCATTCTGTAACTGTAGTTCTAGACTAAATGTGAATGTGCATTAATTCATCCCACTCGCAAAAACTGATTTAGTATTCATCAAAATTAATTAAAACAGTGAAATGCAAACTCAGAATATGACGCAAAAAGAATATGCATCAGAATATGATCCAGTTCAACCATACTAAGCAGCAAAAATGACTTTAGATAAACTAACAATTGTACTTCGTTGTTTTTTTATTGATGAAGAGTGTTGAACCTTCTTCTCCTGCGTTCTACTGCACAGACGTGAATTTACTCTTCCTTCAGCCTGAGGTCTATTCATTACACTTTTTGGTGTGAAAGGGCTTTTACATTTGCTATGATTAGAACTTTCTTGTATTAAAAACAAGCCCTGCTCATATTTAAAATGTAACGAAAAAGTAACGTAACGCATTACTTTCCATAAAAAGTAACTAAGTAACGTAATTAGTTACTTTTTTAGGGAGTAACGCAATATTGTAATGCATTACTTTTAAAAGTAACTTTCCCCAACACTGCACATAATGTTAAACAGACCCGGGACCCGAAGTAATAGACTGGGACCCGACCCGGACCCGGCTGACCATTTAAAATATAGACCCGAACCCGTACGGTTCCCGGGTCGGGTCCCCAGGTCTCGGGTCCTCCGTGAAGACTTCTACCTCAGACCCCAGAGGGTTACAGTTATACAGAGCACAGTTTTGGACCAATGGGATTTTACGGTATGTGGAGCTACTGATCCCATAGCGCAATGATGCTGAAATAGAAATCAACTGTCTCATTAAAATAAAAAAGTCAATTGAAGAGCTTTTATCACTTTTGCAGTTTATTGCATCATTTCGTATGGTTAGGACATGCCATTTTGTCCCATGTTGGTATTTACACTACTGTTTAAAAATTTGGGATACAATTTTTTTGATGCTCTCATGCTCACCAAGGATGCATTGCATGATCAAACATACACTAAAAACAGTAATATTGTCAAATATTACAATTCAAGTTTTCTATACTTTAAAATGCTATTTATTTTTTTAATTATACTTACAGCAGCATCCATTACTCCAGTTTTACATGGTCCTTCAGAAGTAATTTAGGAACTGCCACAGAACTGATAAAATTCATAGCCAAAAAATCAGTTCATATAAGTTTTGCATATTTTTTGTGTCCTAATATCCACATGCAGTGGATCATTCTGTCCTTCTGTATTGTTTGTTTAAAATGAAACTTGCATACAATTTTACAAATCAAATTCATGATCCACTTTGTTTCAATTTAATAATTTACACTTCAGTTAATTTTGCCATATGAACCTCATGAATTTAACTTTGTGACTTAGCAAACAGAGAATGCGTGATATACATAATTACATGAGCAACATGGAACAATATCACTCTGGCTTTCTGACCACACGGGTAATTGTGCATTATATCTGTGCGTCACAGCAATTAGTGTTTCTCTGTTGCAAATCAAGACCTGAGCATCAGATGTGAATGGTGTCTTTGTGACATTTAATTTCTTTTCTGTCACTAACGTCTGTAATTGAATAAAATTTTAAGAATGTTAGCTGTGCTGATCAGACGGCTGTGTAATTCAAGCCACCTGGGCTCCCAGGACAGAGAAAGTGAGGGATATTGTTGTTGCACTTGACCTTCTATGGCTTTTTGAAGGGGCCTTTGGGCTATGATTCTTGGAATAATAGTTAAGATCAGAATACAGATACATGTCACTTTTCCAATCATCCACATGCTGAGGGTGGGATTTACGGAACGTCCTCACGTATCAATGACTCTTGACACCTTTCATATTGTATATTGAACGGATTCAATTGAGTAAAATCTCAAATTAATGTGTTACCATCAAAAAAAATGAATAAATCTAATAATGGATAAAGTAAACAGAAATACCTCTCTGAATGAGACTGTAATGGTTTTTCATGTCAGGTTGGAGGACCCAGGGGAAAAGCTTTAGACTGAAGCTATTGGCTTAATATAGACAGCCATTAGGCTTTTTCAGGGGATTTCCAGTGCTTGGCCAGTCTCTCCAGCTAATGGACGTTCAGGAAAATTGTGGATAAAAAGGTTAATAAGAGAATCTGTTTACCAAACTTATGTCCTTTGGGACTTCTGACAAAAAAAAATAATTTAGAAAAAGTCTTCACACTCAGACACTCTGACACAAACAAGTTTATTAGTAGTTCTTCTTTTTTCCCCTTTAAATTAAAATAAGCAATACTGACCAGGAAAAGAAAGTTAATACTTGATTACATACAAATAAAACTGGGATTCACTGATTCATGAGACAGTGGACAAAACATGTGCTACATATTCCTGACATTAGTTTTTAAAACAACATTTTAATTTCCATGACATGAATCCAAGATGATCACTAGAAAGATCCTAACACAAATTTCACTCACTACCCCACCATCTTAAGACCATAAAATAAATATTTCTGTTAGATTAAATTATTACTTTGTCCTCACCACCAAAATATCATGTACACAATTGTATTACTTAATTTACTTTTTATTTTATATTTTATCACTTGTGAGTAGCCTGTTTGCCCCATGTCTCAAGAATCAGTGCACTAAATGTGCCTTTCATGCATTTAAAGATTTAAATAAAAAACAAATCCATTTTATTATTGAATTTTCCCTAAAACATTTGTTATATTCAAATTTCTAGTATTAGATGCCTGTATAACCATACTGTCACTAACCTATAAATAAGAAAATGCAGCCCGTTTTGCTGTTTTAAACAGCAAAGGTCATCAGTAGGTCATTATATACTCATCTTAAAGTTGTAAAACACTTTAAGAGCCAAGAAATAAGCATGGCCAACATGATTACTGTTGTGGTCTCTGCACAAAACTCTGATAACTGCAAGCAAGTGAGAGAATTACTGTGAATTAATTTGTCGCTTTGACCAGCCCAGAACGTCAAGTCTTGGCTGGATTTTGAAAAGGCATTTTTCCTGCCAATTAGCCTCTATGCTCTGTGCTCCTGGCATCTCTCAAATCCTGCGTAACCTGTTGATATATGGCTGGCAATTTGTCACAGTCTGCCACAGCAGTGATATACAGAAAGTCCCTGGTGTGGCCTCCCAGAATGCCCCGTTGCAAAAAATCAGGTCCGTGGGAACAACAAATGGGAAGGAACGCGATGCCACTTCCCACAGGCAAAAGACAGCTGTAATCCTGTAACCCTTCCCTAGGCGGGCGGCATACACACAAACACACACAGGGGGACAGTCATTCTTAAGCACTTGGGATCAGGTATTGAAATATTGGGTACAAAGTGGGTACAGAAATGGAAAAAAAAAAGAAAAATGAACAGCATGCAAGTACCCAAAGGATGCAGATATTTTCTGCAAAACATCCTTAAATGCACAAACATGTACAATGCATTCACACACAAACACGTGACGTCTTCCCACTCGATTTCTGATAGCATGGGAGAATTTATGGCACTTCCGTTGCAGTGTCCTAGATTGGCTCCGCACATTCATCACCCGAGCCCTCAGAAGGAAAAGCTGTGGCCACCGGCTGTCATTCAGCTCCGCTCCCACAGCGCCACAGTAGCACTGATAAAACAAACAGCGCTGGACTAGCAAAACCCACTCGTTAGACCCCTTTCTTCTCTCTCTCTCTCCCGCTCTGTTCTCTAAGGGGGTGTAATCCTGAGGACTGAGTTACGGGCTTAAGGAGAAGGGTTGAGCGCTGTATGAGCTTACTAGCCTCAGAGGAGCAGATCTAAGGCCAAAAGTGTAGCGAGGAAGTTGCTGGAACATTAATCTCATTAATTTAAGCACAGTCATCGTTTTTCCTCTGCTGACTGCCTGTTCTCTTATACCATGAGAAACACACATATAAGCTTACCCGCCACCACATGCACATATAAAAATGGCATTCAAGAAAAAAAAAGATACCATATGTATGAGAGTCTTGAATGTCATTCTAATCCTGAATGACACTGTTCTCTAGAACATAAAACGAGATGTAAACTGACATGCTATTTAGTTAAGTAAAAAAAAAAGTAAAGTCGTGACGTATTGTCAAGTATGGTGACCCATACTCAAAATTGGTGCTCTGCGTTTAACCCATCCAAGTGCACACACACAGCAGTGAGTAGTGAACAAATGCACACACACACACACACACCGTGAACACACACCCGGAGCAGTGGGCAGCCATGCTGCAGCGCCCGGGGAGCAATTGGGGGTTCAGTGCCTTGCTCAAGGGCACCTCAGTCGTGGTATTGAGGGTGGAGAGAGCGCTGGACATTCACTCCCCCCACCTACAATCCCTGCCGGCCGGGGACTCGAACCCGCAACCTTTCGATTACGAGTCCGACTCTCTAACCATTAGGCCACGACTTCCCCCGTAAGAATTAACATTAAAACGTTTTGGGTCAATAATATTTTATTTTTACTTTACTTTATTTATTAAAACAAATGTACCATGGTTTTTATAAAATAATATATATTAAGCAGCACAACGCTTTTAAAAATTGATTATTAGAAAAGTATATTTTAATGGTGAGCAGAGGAAGCAATTTTCAATGAATAACTTAAGCTATGAGTTCAGACTATTTGGAATACAGCGTATGAGGCATATGTAGTACTTCTATGAAACTTTTATGGTACTTTTTGTGATTTTTTACCTTGACAGTTTCCCTTCACTTTTATTATATGGAGAAATCACAACCAGTACATTCTACAACACGTCCTGTTTCACAGAAGAAAAAAAGTCAAACAGGTTTAGAATGACATGAGAGTGAGTAAATGATGAGAACTTTTTTTTGGCCGAAATATACCTTTAAAACAGGTCAACTAACCACCAGATGAGGCCATAAAAATAGTTTCACTCAGATGGCTTTTTCCCTGTCCAAATCACAGATGGTACCTGAACTAAATGCATAATCATTTTCCTGACTCTGGCACAAAATAAAACCGCATCAGCCCTCCGCGTGCGCTCAGGTCATTCAGAACTGCGACTCCTGCACACGACCCGATTGATCAAAGAACACGGAGGAGCGCCGCTCTCGCCCAAGCGCTCCTGGTTAAGATTGCCAAGGTACAGAGCTGCCCTCATGCAACCCGCTGTGAGTTAGTCACGCCTGGGAGAGGTGAAGAGAACCCCTTACTGTGAGCAAGGTATTGGTAATGAGGGGTGGGGAGAGAGGGGTTCGGAGCAGGGAACAGCTCAGAGAGCAAGAGTCAGAGAAAGGCAATTAAGTGAGTATCACAGATACTGAGAGAGACTCCAAGGTGCTGAACCCTGGGTGGTAAAGATCAAGTGCTAGCAGGAAGTCATTTTGTGGTTGTAGTTGTATGACGAAGGGCAAGCGGAGCTGCGATGGGAGCTCATTATCTGACAGTGTATGATGACTAGCTGGGAGGACAAAGTGAGCATGTGCTTTTGAATGCAGTTTTGAGTCAGAACACTTGTTAGACATCTGCAACTTCAGGCATCTGCAACAGTGCATTCGCCTTTCTCAAATACCGCTACTGGAAGAAACGGCTTTACTTGAACCTATAGATTTTAACAGGGAGGAAGAAATGAGAAATAATCATGTTTAATTAAGAAATACCACATAATGTTTCACATGCTGTGTGGCCTTGTCTCTATGGCTGAATCAAAGCAATTCTGATATCCAGTACAACATCATGATTGTGAGCGTGAGATTACTCTGAGAATAGTTTAATAAGTGTTCTATAAAAGAAACATCAAGTAATTTACTAATTTGATTAGTTGCTTAGTTTTTTCCTCCATTAACAAAAATAGGTCCAAAAGCTGTCTATTACATGGAAATGAATATAAAAGTGGAACAGACTTACAAAAATGTACCTGGAATTTAACATACACTAGCATTCGAAAGTGTGGGGATGGTTTCTTATACTTTCCAAGACTGCATTTATTTGTTTGCAAATACACTAAAAACTGTCATTTTATGAAATGTTACATTTTAAAACAGCTATTTTCTGTTTTAATATATTTTAAAACATAATTTATTCCTGTGATGGCAAAGCTGAATTTTCAGCAGCCTTTATTCCAGTCTTCAGTTTCACATGATCTTTCAGAAATCATTCTAATATGCTGATCTGGTGCTCAAGAAACATGTATTATTATTATTGTTATCAAAGCTGAACAGTTGTGTTCATTCGTATTTTGTGGAAACCAGGATACATATTTTTTCAAGATTTTTTGATGAATAGTAAGTTCAAAAGAACTACATTTATTTTATTTATAATAATAAACTGCACACACTTATAGACGATATAAAGAGGGAAACAGCAAGTGAATGAGACCCAAAAGGGAAGATTAAAAAGGAACTAAAAGCATAAAAAAACAATCAACCTATCTATCAATCAATCATCCCTACTCTTACTCTCAAAATCATCTGTCCCACTAAGTGATGATTTTATGGACCACGGAATGTTATAAAAATGAAAAACGTTCATCTTTTAAATGGGCAAATAAGAAGCAGATGTCTTTCTAAAGCTGCTCTTTGGCTCTTACCAGGTAAAATCTCTGTCCGCTCATCCATTTCAGCCACTTTAGTTTGCTAATAGCATTTAGCTCATCAGAGACAGGGACGAGAGCCAAAATTCCTGAAAGCAAAAAAAAAAAAACCTCCTCATAGATGAATAGCAATTGCAGCCCATTTGGGAATTTAACGTTGGCTACGGCAATTGCAAGAAGCCTCTGCAAGATCTGCGCCACCTAGACATAGACATTAGAACTTGTATCTCTCACGCTGCAGAGCCGTAGCATGTCAAAGGGAGACTGTGTGCGGCTAGGTGACTCAGATTCTGAGGTGGGTGGTATGAGATCGGGGGGACGTGGGTGGATGAATAGGCTGTCATCTCTGAAAAACATTCCTATGAGAATATAAGCCTCATAAGCAGCTCAAAACATCTCAGCTCCTTCCATTGACATGTTTGTAACAGGTTTTTGCAAATTAAAGCTATTAGCTGCTTTGGAACAGCACAAATTACTACAGTTGAGGGGGCAGCAAAGGTAAAAATTCAAAGGCCTGTTTACTAAAAATTGTTGATGTGCTTGTAAAATCCCCGTACTTGATATGCGTTTGGATCATCACGGTAGAGTATTATGAGGTTAAGAACACCTGCACTTACAAGACGAATCTCATTCCACGCGTAACGCAAACCCACACATTCTATACGCGAACACACACACACACACACACACACACACAGTCTCAATTAGGTGCATTCAGATAGCACAAGTAGAAACTCTTGGCTAGCCTTTGCGATAAATGGACCATATTTTTGGCAGTAAAATGATGACGGACAACTGGGGTCCTTTGCGTAATATGAGGATGCAGAAAAACGTGCCCTACTGGTGCATTCATTTCACTGTCATGTCAGCAATTGAAATACACTCTGACATGTAACATGGTGTGTGTGTGAGGGAATATATCAGGTTAATCTTTGAATGTGGTTATAATTGGATAATTTGGCTGTCCTGAAAATAAATGAGTGATTCACCGTGTTCGGCAAGACTATCTTAAGGCTATGCGATGATTTTTTTTTCTCTCTGATGATAAGGTCTTCGCATGAATCCACTTGACATTTCTAATCTCAACTGGGTAAAGGCCAATGATAGTCTGGATGTAATCATAACTCATATCAGCACGTGTTCAGTTGACACTGAACTGAACCCTCAAATGCCAAGACATTGTTTGTCAGAAGAGCATTTCTTAGGATGGATGTGCCACTAATTTAGTCTAAAAATGTTTACTAGTGCATTATAGTGTATCAGTGTTTAGTTTGTGTAAATACAATGGTCCACTCCATAAGGTCCCCTTAACACGCTTTATTCTGTTCACGAGAGACTGAACAGCGAAACTGCTAACAGGCTCTTCAATGCCTTTGAGAGGTCATTATACTCTACAAAATGACTACAAGATGCCACGTGTAGGAAACTACCATATAAGCATGTGTTGCACTTGTCAGCGTCCCGGTACATGTGTAGGAAATTACTGGTGTACATGCATCCATGTTGCCATTCCTTTGTGAATACACATCTCAGAGGCAGTGCTGTGACCTTTTCAACTCGTGAGCGTTTACATGGGAAAATGCCAGTTCTCTGAGCAACGATGAATGTGCTACCTCACAGAGTGACCTTCTGACTCTTCACTGCTTCAGAAAAAAGGGAAGAAAAGGAAAACATTTTAGGTCGCAGGAAAAATGCCCACTCTGCTGTGAGAATATTTGCAAAAATAAACAGCGGAATATTTTGGCCGGATATGATTTCCGGACACGTTTCTGTGCCACAGATCCAACATAATAATAATAATTAAGCAGTAATCAGTGTCGAACAGTAGTTCATGAAATAGTCTGTACTCTTTACTCTTTTGAATTTTGGACAAACTGCAGCAAAAGTCTCAGAGAATATTAAATATCTTAACAGCTCTATATTTTTTTTCTAATTCTATAAAGTTATTTCTATAAACTATAAAATATAAAATATCTTTATTGTTATCATCCTTGGTGTGAACAGGCCTTTACTCTCAATTCGAGATCATGAATATGTGAGCACTAAATAATAATATCTCTGTCTGTAACAGTATAATCTTAAATAATAATACCACCAAATAATTTTTTCTCCACCTAAAGGAGACATTTTGATAAACATGGGACTTAATGGGGGTATCTGTGATGAGAAGACAGGGCCGAATTCAACTGGATGTGTGAATGCTAATTTCTGGTATTTTAGATAAATACTATTTGCATTTAGGAAACATACTTTTCATTATGGCATTTGCTTTAAGTTACAGGATTTCTAGTTCTCACCAATGAATTGCAAATACAACAATTACAACAAAACAATAAAATTATAATTACAAATTATAAATCCAACAGGCAACAGTTATCAAAGAAATAAGCACGGCACAGAACAAAATCCCTGATCCAGTTTGACCTTAATTTGTGAGAAAAAGCTCTGATTGCTATGTGAATGTTATTTGCCAAAAGTATTTGGTCACCCCCTTCTAATGAACATGTTTGACTACTTTAGAAATGTCTATGAGTACAAATCTTAATGTTAAAGCATGTAATGATATTCTAGGGAATTGTGTGCTATAAAATTAGAAGCACACAATTCCCTAGAATATCATTATATGCTTAAACAGGGCCTAAAACTAACTTTTTGCCACACCTGCCAATGGCCGGTGACGTGATAAATTTTACCGGCCAAAAGATTTTTTTTTCCGGCCATGAAACTCGTTTTGCAAAAACAGCCAGTCATTGCTACTACAATGACTAAACATACAACAATTAATGTAGAAACAACATAAAGATAGTATATTTTAACTATGCTTTAATGGCATCTTTTTACTAAGTAGCTACTGGTGTCTCTATTACATGCATTTTCCCTCAAATTTACCTATTAATTATACCCATTCAACATTACAGTATGAAAGCCATTATTTTTTACATTTAATAGGCTCTGAAATATTAAGCGATTTTTAAACAATCTTCACATGAACTATAAATTGCATATGCATAAGCTATACAGATTCATCTTTATTAATCAGTGACTAGAACAGTCGAGTGATTTCTCTTTTTCTTTTGTTCCTTGATTTACATCAATGACAGACTGTAGCGGGTTTTAAAATAAGCACTCTTTAAAACCTGGTGCAAATGACGCGAATCAGACACATATCCTATTTTCTCCAAACTCTTTACAGTCATTTAAGACTTTATAACTCATTTAAGACTACGTTTACGAGATAACTGACCAAAACCGCGTATTTTGACATAATTGCGTGTGCTTTCGTCCGTTGAAGCGCTACTAGTGCGATGTCTGAAGCGGCTCGGTGTATGTGTACAGACCATGGTACAGACGAACGTAGCCTGCTTCACTGCACCGTTTAGGTTGAAGGCGGCGTAAGCCCAGGTATGTGTCGCCACATTCTTGAGTTATGAAGAATAAAGAAGGGAAAAGTTCATCTTCCGAAATAAAGCAGCAATATCTTCTCAGGTAAAAGTTATTAGAACCGTGTCTAGGGACAAGCTGGCCACACACTGCTCTGACCTTATCAGCCCGTTTGTGCCCTATTATTTTATTCGCTCTTGTCGCTTATGACAGAACAGCTAATAACGATGATCTTGTCTTCGGAAATTATTATTTTATTCGCTTACGTCAGAAACAGTGAATCCCTTTTAAACCCGGTGGTTGTTTTCACTATATTGCATTGTTATTTTTCGTAAAAGTTTTACCCGCCAACTGGCGACTGACACTGTTACATTTACTCGCCAACGCCGATTTTTACTCGCATTTGGCGCTTGGCGAGTGTTAATTTTAGGCCTTGTACTTATAAATTTAAATTTGTACTTATAGAGTAGTCAAACATGTTCATTAGAAGGGGTGACCCAATACTTTTGGCAATATAGTGTATTTGGTAGAGAATGTTACTTAAGGATGGGACAGCACGAAGTTTGTTAGACCTGACAATAAATCTTACAGAAGTGGCTCAAGAATAGGGACTGTAACCGATTTAACATTTTAAGTATCAAAGTCTTAAAAGCATGGTAGAAAGAAAAAAAAAGTCTATTAAATGTAATTAATGGTTCTTGGTCCATAAATCTTTGGGTAGCATTATAAGTGAAAAAAATATATTAACGTATAATATGACCCATTTAGTTGATCTAAGTTGGATTATTTCACTCCACAGGAAGAAGGCCTGTGACATATCGACAAGCGCACTAGTTACAGTAACAGCTTTCAGACAGCACAGTGCAGCATATAACAGCTGGTTGTTAATACAACTAAATTACCTAATTATTCAAGACATCATCCACACAGAAACTAGGCCAAGACTCTCTCTCGACTCATCTATGGAGATAAAAGCTGAACAAGTTCAGCCCATCTGTACTCCTACCCTGCTCTTAACTGCTCCCCGCCTGGCCACACACGGCTGAGCCCTGGCGGTTATCAACACGTCTCTCAGGAGTTAAAAGGACGCCTGTGTTATTAGCAAAGAGCAAATTGAGATGTATGTATTATCTGCTGTGCTGCTGTCTCTGGGGGACCAGGGGTCTCAAAGAGGTGCGTGTCAAATCCCACCAGGCACACAATGAAGATTCTGTCCCGAGCCTGCAGGGAACAGGGAGAGGGAGAGTCATTGGTGTCATCTCGGTATACGCCCCAGCCACTGAACCAAAGGGGTCCTGTCAAACCCCACCTGGAAGGAGCTTCTAGGAAGTGGCAGGGGAGAAACATGCTCTCTGCCACATGTGCATGTGGGACCGGTCTCCTAAGGAGCACTTGTACAGTAATCATCATCATTGCTGTCTTGAAAATGTGTAATCAGCTATTCATGCTGGCTACAGTGGCTTTACAGTGTCTGTCTGACTTTGCTTGTGGTGAACAGGAAAGAAGCTTGCAGGGGAGCCGCTGAATTTGAGAAGCCAGAGAGAAAAGGAAATCAAGGTGTATTGGGACTTTCTTTTTAATTACGATCTCTCAAAAAGTTATTGTGGAAATACTATGGTTGAGTGACGCTATCAGATTTCCATTGTCATGGAACTTTGATATGCAGCATGGTACTGAATGGTTAACATATTCACGATGCATATTGTATATTACAAGTTACTTCAAAGAAGTACTGGTTCCATTTACTCAGTAATGTTTGTACCATTAACAGTTAAAATCAGTTCTGTGGCATTTTGATAATTAACACAAAACAACAGGCTAAAAAAAGTGGTATAACATATTGCATTCCTTTCTACTGACAAAACTCAAAATATGTATTTTTAACTACACACTGTCATATGAATAACCAGTCAGTAACTACTCTGATTTAGGTCTCACAAGACTTAAGCACAACATAACATGCAATGTGGTAACTGTGGATTTACCATATGTTTTGGAATTTGCCAATTTTTTGAATAATTAGTCAAAAATAGGGCTGTATTAAATTCATGTTAAATTTCAAAAAAAGTTTTAATTTAAACAGTAAACTTCTGTTGTGCAGCACGTTATATGTTTTATTGTAAAGGAATTAGTATTAGTAGTATTTTCATTTAATTGCAATTTACAAGACTGATTATATTATTAACAAGTTCATTGATTAACAACATTTTTGATGATAAATTTGCATTAAATCATAAAACAGAATTTTATTCTGTAAAATTTCACAAATGTATATTAATTATTCAAAATTATAACAAACCATTAACTAAATTGTTAATGTTTCATGAATTCAATTAATTAGACATGGTTTTAATGATTAAAACTTAAACTATTGAATCAGAATCTAAAAAAAAAGAGAGAATTTGGGGGGGAAAGCATAAAAACAATTTCATAGGGGCCTATAATAACACATAAGTATCAGTTTCTGATTCGAGGATTAAGGCGTGATGAAATGAATGACTTGCAGTTCAGCAAGTAATTTAGATAAACTGTTCAACTGTTAGTTGAAACTGAGTCTAGAGAAATTCACTAGAGAAACAGACTTCTCAGGTAACACTGATTCTGATTAATTACAAAGAACCAGCTCATATCAGTCAACTGCTTGAGAATTGGACTTCATTGTTTTGGAATGAAAAGTACAGTAATACAAGGCACAGAACAATGCACATAAAGAAGCATAGACCGAACCGAACATCGTGTTATTAAAATCACGGATGAAAAACAACAAAAAAGATTCAGAATGCTAGAGATGTCCCTGCTCGAAACTGGACATTTTTTTCACTTAATCAGTGTCTCATATAACACATATTCCTTTAGCTCAAACTCTACAGCCTGGAAGGATTTGAATCCCAGGGAATGAAGTAACTATTAAAATGCGAAGCTTGAATGCAATGTTAGCTGCTTTGAAAAAAAAAAAAAAAAAAGTCTCCCAAATGCACAAATGCAAATGTAAAATTCCCAACATTGTCCCTAAACTACTACAAGGAAAATTATGATGGCATTCTCCTTCCAAGGGGTATAACCCACTTTGCACCGCACCATGCATCAAAAGCGGCAACATTTTAATCCTACAAATTCAACATCCATTTTGAAATCATAGCACTGAAGCACTGCCCTGTGTCAGGTCCAGTGGGACACTGCAACAGATGGACTTGGTGCGCAGGTATGCTTATGTGCAGAGCTGAAAAATCCCAAGAGATAATAAGACAACTAACTCCCGCTGCAACTGTTAGCTTAGTGTCCCCAATGAGGCATCTTTCGGAGATCAGAGGGAAAGTGTAATATGATTTGGAAACAATGTTACATATACAAGTTACAAAGATAACTGGGGCTTAATTTGTGTCTAAACAAGTTGGATTCATATCCAGCACTTGTGGAATTAGACTTGCCACCTATTTTAGTTGATGTCCTACCTTATACACCTCAGAAATAAATGTATGCTCTGACCTGCATACAAGTTTGGGCGCAGTAAGATTAAAAAAATAAATAAATAATAAAAAAAAAAATAACAATGGAATATTATTACAATATTAAATAACTGTTTTCCATTTTAATATAAATTCAAATGAACAGCATTTATTGAAAATAGAAATCTTATGTAACATAATAAATGTCTTTTGCTCAATTTAATACATCCTAGCTGAATAGAAGCACTGATAACCCTTTTAATGGTAGTGTATTTTATTATGAAAAATCAAGTGTGATTATACTACTAACATGCAATATCAAAGAAAAAGTAGTCATACACTTTTTGATAATCTACTGTGTAGTTTTTTTACATTAGACCATGGCATAACATATGGATGCAAGATGATTACTGAGGCCTTTTTTTTAATTACAGAGGAGATAATCAAAAAGAACAGTTTCCTTTACACAATCTACAGAGTCACAAAGCTACAAACTACATCACTCCCACCATAATCAACAAGCAGGGCTCGCAAAATTTCAAAATCCCCAGTAGCCCTTCGGGCAGATACTCTTCAGATTTTAGTAGCCCGAAAATTAACTTAACTAGCCCAAATAAAATAAAGACCATAAATGTCAATCAAAAACATTTTCAATACACAAATATCAACGAATATCATGGAAAGAGTTTTATTTTACTATTTACAAGGTATCTGCAGAATTCTTAAAAATCTATTTAAAGGCAATTTGAAAAATTATTTATTATGCCATTTAACATTTAAAACTGTCTAAGGCCTTAAAAACTCTTCAATTTAGTTATCAAATTTTTTTCTTGCTGAGCAAAACTTTTCTCTATCGGGCGGACATTTCGGGCACCTGAGCAAAAGCATTCTTTATACCAGACCTGTACAGCACGCACACAAAAGTGTGTAACTTTTAACTTTAATGTGCTATTTATATTTGATTTGACCCTTGATGTAACTAAATGATGTACATTTTAGTTTACCTGAGAAAACATTTTTACTGTACAATACACTGCTGTTCAAAAGTTTGGATCAATAAAGTTTTTTAAAGAAGTTTCTTATGTTCATCAAGGCTGTATCTATTTGATAACAAATACTGAATATTATTTCACAAAATAATATTGTGCAACATTATTGCAATTTCAAATAAATGTTTTCTATTTTAATATACTTTAAAATGTAATTATTTCCTGTGAAGCAAAGCAGTATTTTCAGAGTCACATGATCCTTTAGAAATCATTCTAATATCCTGATTTTTAATCAATCTTGGAAAGTGCTTTTTTATTTTTTTTATATACTGTATTTTTTGGGACCTGTGATATAAAAAAAAAAGTAAAAAAGAACAGTGTTTAGTCAAAATAGAGATTTTGTGTTACAATATAAACTATTCTACGGAAGTTCTAAGCGGCCATGCACTATTATAATTTTTCTGTGTTGTTTTCTCGTGATCACGACATAACGAGTTTTGTCGTTATCACAACTGAATTTTCTCGTGATCTCGACATAACGAAAGTTGTTTTGTCGTTATCTCAACATAACGAAAGTTGTTGATCTCAACGTAAAAACCGTTTTCTCACAACATAATTGTAGCTATCGTGAGAAAATCAGCGTCGCTATATTGTCTTCGATGATAAAGTTGCAGACCCGACAGCCTCCTTCTCAAGTGTCGAACACTTATGTGTAAGTCGTCAACCACTGACAGACACAGAGCTATTTCAGTTTGAGTGAGTCCCTGATCAAAGTAAAAGCGAATACGATCATCCATGATGCTGCGATGATGCTGCTTCTATAGCATTTTCTCATGCCGAATACACAGAGAAAATTAAGTCGTGATAACGACAAAACAACTTTCATTATGTCGAGATCACGAGAAAATTAAGTCGTGATCACGAGAAAACGAGACAGAAAAATTATAATAATGCATGGCCGCTTAGAACTTCCGTACTATTCAAAAGTTTGGGGTCAGAATTTTTTTTCTTTCTTTTTTAAAGATACTTTAAAAACGTTTAAAGAAAGTTAAATAAACTTTATTAAGAAAGGATGTGTTAAATGGATAAAATAGATATTAGAAATTGCAATAATATTTCACTATATTGCTGTTTTTTTCTGTATTTTTGAAATGAATACAGCCTTGATGAGCAAGAGACTCAAAAACAAGGTCAGTTATTTATCAGGTTTATAATATAGCATAACATAATATATTATCAAAACAAACTATTTAAACTGATAGAATAGAATAGAATACAAACTGAAGCAAAACTTAAGCTGAGATCTGTAAGTTAAATATAAAAAAAAGTGAACATGAATTCTTCTATAGCCGTCTAAACATCATTATGAAGTACAGTTTGTACAATACTCTTGTGTGTGACTGTACGTTTCAGAGTTTTGTTACCGTTCTTTGTCCATCCTCCGCTATTTCCAGCACTTAATCAAGCCACACTTCTTTAATGCATGAGGATGTTTTATTTTACATGTCATTGCGTTTGCGTTGGCTCTCGTGTTGAGCGCACTGCAACCATTGAAGTATTCAGTTTCTACAGCGTCTCATTTGGTGCACATCGTTCTCTTTCTATGAAACCTGTAAACTGCATTCACCGGTTCTAACTCTGTCGTGACATCAGCTCTATAGCGGTTTGCCCGAGCATTGCTATTCTTTCCCTTTTAGTGCGGCATTCAATCAAATGGCTTCTCAACTTATTTTTGTGTGCGCAAGGCACATTATTTCTTCTGCGCGGCCACGGCAGAAGAAGAGCGCGGTCGCACGCACGCTCAGCTTAGAGGGAACACTGCGTGGGAGCCCTGTATTTAAGGTAGCCCGTCGGGCAGGGCCGTGATACATTCTGGTAGCCCGACTGGAAAACACAATAGCCCTGTGCCGTCGGGCTAGCGATTTTTCGAGCCCTGGACAGCTTTTAAGATTTTAAAGACAGTGAGATAATTGTTGATTTGTCGATTAGGTGTTAACCACACTCTTTAGCATTTACTGTATGTCTCTTTTATATGTATGTCAGTATATAGTATGCCTGCTCTATAATGTAAGAAATGGCAAGTTCCCGCAACAGCTGCTGCGAGTCTGTGTCGGTATGACAGATTTTGGCACCTTAGCAGGAAACCGATGTATCCCTCGTTGAGGCAGATGGTCAGGAATCTCTTGTTCTATCTGTGCTGAAAAGCACACGCAGAAGCTATAGAGATATCTGGCTTCAAGATGGGCTCTCTGACCTTCCGGTGGCAAGCCGCCCACAGCCTGACACTCCCACTCAATGTGACTGGTAGATCTTGGCTGAAGCAGGCGCAGAGATAATTGTGCCTCA
This sequence comes from Barbus barbus, assembly GCF_936440315.1. Taxonomy (NCBI): domain Eukaryota; kingdom Metazoa; phylum Chordata; class Actinopteri; order Cypriniformes; family Cyprinidae; genus Barbus; species Barbus barbus. Next base: position 21,266,666 of record NC_136734.1, on the reverse strand, counting down.
TGTCCATGTGAGAGAAAGATGTTTTTAAGGACCCTGTCTCTCGCCATTTCCAAAGTGGCTGACAGAACAAGAGCAATATTCGCCAGAAATCTGGCACATTCTGAAGGCCTCTTTCTTTTGGTAAGAGACACGGTGAGACACTGTTTTTCTATGTCTGCAAGAGTTGACAAAGGCTGCACTTTGCGATTCGTGGGGTCATGCTCTTATTTCAGTGCTCAGGGGTATGAAAATAAAACTAAAAATTCTGCCATCATTTACTCGGAACATAACATGAAAATGAAATAATGAAATAATTTTATTTTTCTGTTGAACTATACCTTTAAGTCCATTTTTAACTGTAAACAAGAATGGTATAATTACATTTTTTATTTACCGCATGTTTAAAATGACTTTTTTTTTTTAATAGACGCCCATTGGTTTCATAGTGTTATCTGGGTTTTGTGAGTCCTGGAAGTCTTTGTACGGAGGACAACAGCAGCATGTCCTTGCAGGTTAGCGGTCAGGGTGAACTCTGTCAATGCTGAGGGAGACACAAATAAAAGCAGACCATTACGTCCACCCCAGGGTGCTCCGTGTCTCTCAGTCAGGGCTCAATCTCTCACCCTGCCCTTGGTTGCTCTTTCACACCCGTGTCTGTCATGACAAACACATCACAATTAAGTTACAATTATCTTACACAAGAGGATAAAACCTTGGCTGGCCTTCCCGAATCACCGGTACAATCACTGAATGAAGCTTGGGTTCAAAAACAGTCTTACCAAGTTACTTTCAAGATGGTTCACTTTTTTTTCAGAGCCATTCAGGCTGTAACAGATGCAAAATAGATCAAAATCTTTGGTAAAAAGAAGAAATTTATATATATTTGACAGTCATTTCTCACATGGTAGCCACATGTGAGCACACACAGACTAGCAGCTTTGTTTGAATGTGTCTATCAATATTTTGAAGCAATTGTGCTCTACCTAAAGCGAAGCACTAGCCTAGAGGCAAAGGATAAATTAATTTTTGTTGCACTATACAATCCTTAAAGCATGTAGAATTGTTCATCTCCATAAAATGCGAATACACCCAGCACATCCTCCTACTCACGAGCAGTTGTTAAATCCTCGTAGGCTTTGAGAGAATGAAGACCTTTTTCTTCGGGTTGGAGATGGAGTTTTATTGTGACTGACAAGACAGTGTTTGAATGTGAGGGTCTCCTTGGTAACTGCATGCTTCTTTTCAAAGCCTCGTTGCAAATATTTAATCACTTCAATCACCCAAATTAGCATGACAATTAAATCAACAATATAAACATTTCTTTCCCTCATTTACATGGCTGATTTGATCCTTGTGAAAAAGGGAGGGGTGGGATAAATTGCCAGTAAAGTAGAAAACAGCAGTGGCCATATGCCTACAGAAGGAAGATCTCTCCAACTTGAAGGAGCTTAAGTCATCTAAATGCTACTGAAAAAATAAGCCTATTTTTCAACAGCTTTTGAATTCTGTGTCCCTCCTTCAATAACATATTCTTTGATCTTTAATTTTAAAAAGGCTCTGAAAAGACAACAGTCAGTAGACATGTCGATATAACAAAGAAAACATTTCAAATGCATTTCATAGTGCTAAAGTTGAAATGCTAAGCAACTTACATTTTAGGCACAATACTAGTTCCAAACAAAGCCAAAGTGGAATTGAATGTTATGTATCTCCACGTAATACAGTGTTTTTGAACAAAATGCTTGAATGAATGATTCAATTACTTACTCATATAGAGTCAGTTGTTCACTCCTGAATTAAAAATTATAGTGTTTCAACGAATCAACTGAGTGAATTATTTCAATCATACATCGGTAAATATCTCGTATTTATGTAACGTACAGAATGAGTCACTGAACAAATCCCCATCAATAATGAACAGACTGAAGAAAATGTAAACACAGACAAGTGGAGTGACAGAAACAATGAAAAGTCACCATTGGCCAATCCAATTCAGTGACCAGAACAATACTGAATGGCATGACTGAATCAACCTAATTACAAGAGGTCGACTGATTGATCGGTTTTGCTAATTAATCGGCACAGATAGTCGGCCACAAAAATTCGTACCGATAGTTTTTCCAGGTTGCGTCTGTTGCTGGAGCAGTTTGGAGAAGGTTTGTCGTCATTATGCAGTAGGAGAGCAGCTTCTAGAGGCAGATAGAGCTGACAGAAATCCTGTCACGCCACAAATCGACACTCACATAGTTCAAGTATAATTTATATTTAATATAATTATTTAATTTAAAAACTATGGCTCAGTACTTTTTGTATTGACTTTTTTTGTATTAAAGTTAGGAACTATGTTAGTATTCATTCAGCATCCATTAAAAACTATTGGTTGATTAATCGGTTATTGGCCAGTGTGGTCAAACCTAGCTATCGGTATCTGTAAAATCCAGTCGACCTTTACTAACTACGCTAGGTTACACCAATCAAGGTCACTTCTAAGGGCCAGTTCAGGTAAAAATAGTTGCATAATTTCAGTTTTCACAATGCACAATGCATTACAGACATACAAGCCACAAAATATACAGTACATGGTCATGCATTCTCCAAATATAATGTGTCCCTGACCACCCTATTCAGACAAGTGACCTATCATTTTATCTCTAGTCTTCCAACCCCCTGGTGTAAAAGGCCTTGGTAATGTCAAAAAGCCTGCACTTGATGACCGTATAAATAAATGGCACATTTACTAATGTCCACCACTGAGACAGAGAGCACAATCAGGCATAATAGTGTCTACCTGAAGGCCTGAGCTCTCCGCAAAACACATCAGTGTCCGGACTCATCTGCTCTTATGTGTTTGAGTGTTTTACGGGTGCACAGAAATCAAGAAGTGGTTGACATTACAGCACTGGAACAGTTTGTAGAATGCCAACTACATTTTTTCCCCTGTGCGCTTTAAATCTAAAAGCAAATCAAAAATCATAGAATAAATAATGAAAATGAAATCCAGTTTTAAGTTAAGAAAAAATAAGTAAGTAGATAAATAAATAAATGATTACTTTTGTAAACATTAAAAATAGTTGATTTATTCCCTGGATTAATTATGGTTCAGCAAAGAACTCACATCTCATTAAATGATTGAGCAAAGCACATTGTCAGACAGTGTCATTACAATTCAGCCAGGAACCTGTGAAGATTCTAATTAAACAATCCCTTAGGTCACATTTCATTAGATAGCCTTGTGACAGCACTGAAGACAGCCACACACACACACACACATTGGGTTTCCATGTTGGGGACATTCCATAGATGGATTTTATACTGTACAAACTGTATTTTCTATCCCATTACCCTACCCCTAAATCTACCCCTCACAGTAAACTACTGGCATTTTTAGATCTTCAAAAAAAAAAACAACTTCGTATGATTTATAAGGCTGTTTCCTCATGAGGACCAAAATATATCCCCACAAGGACGAGGATTTTGGACATTGCCATCTTTGTGGGGACATTTTGTCCCCATAACATAAGGTATAGCTGAACCACACACACACACACACACACACACACACACGTTTACTAAATCTAAATGGGGTCATTCAATAGACTTATATTGCTAGTTATTATTAGTTATTACTATAAATACTATAACCTAACTCTAAACCATACCCTTTCACATATTTTTTTTTATTTTTTTTATTTTTAAAAAAAGCTGTATGAAAGTGAGTGGGATCTGGTGTGAGTACAGAAGTACACAACTAGCGTATCTGTGAGATACATGTCGCGGCAGATGTCCACCCCAGAACGTGTTGTAAATGAGCCATGAATGAACAGGGGAGATAGGGGGTGGAGGTGGGAGGATGTGGATGTGCCATCTCTCAGACAGCTAGACCTACTCTGTCCCCAGTAACATCTGGTAACCCATCATGCTCCACTCCCTGCCTTCAGCACACCGAGAGCACTTTCTAGTCAACTCTCTCATGGGTGTTCTGTCTAGTGGAAACACCGTGAGGATCAGATGACCCAAACCTCAAGCTCACAAGGCATTTAGATTCCTAATTAGCTTGGTTGACTAAAAGTATACAAATTATTCACTGTTTTATTGTATAAAAAACATTTTTTTACCTACTTTCCACCATTATAAATTACAAATTGAAACTATTATGTAAGTCTCACAGTACATAGAGTTCATTAATGGGATTACATCACACACGATCTCCATATAGCATAACCTCAATGGGCCCTGGACCTTCATGATACAAAAAGCAGTGACTCATTCCTTTGGATGGAAGCCAAGACAGATCCATTGCTTTGCAACTAATACAACAGGAAGAGGCTTTTGACAAATGCCTGTGTCCCATTACATCCCAGAAGACCAGTGTCTCAGTCATGGAGACCAGCACTCAGAGAAGAATGTGGAGCTCGGTGTCTTCATCTCATACCGTTACACAGCACTGCATGAGAAGGGTGATATAAGTAGGTCACCCTCTAGAAAAGGTGCAAAGTTCATATGACAATGTTCAATAAAATGCACATATTCTACAGTGCCTAGACGTTGTGACACTTCTGTTGGGTGAACATGTGCACACAGTTCAGAAGTGAAAGTGAATTGTTATTCAGGCAGGCCGGATGCAAAAAGGATGAAACTCCCGTCCATGAATTAAAAAAAAAAAAAGTCCAATACTAAGCATTCATTGTGTGTTCATTCTGTGGTCTTGTATGACAGAATTATAACCTGTTTAGTATTTTTTATTTATTTATTATTTGTACTAATGGAAAAAAATACCATGGGATAAGTGAATAAACTCCATTAATTAATAAAATGAATTCTGTAATTAGTTATATTCTGTTGTAAAACTTGAATTAATGAAATTACTCTTTGTGTGTGAGTGTTGAATTTCTTTTAATTGCCAGTTATTAAACTCTCATTCCTGTTTCTCAGAAGCAGACTGTTGGATGTTGCCAATTTAAATCATTTTCTAACTCAGTGATTGAAAATGAGACTGTTTTTCAATGCTAAATAAATGTACAGATGTACTGATATTAAACTTCTAAACAATAAAAACAAAACAAAAAAAAAAACACCCATTAAAAACTGCAATTTTAAAGATTTTTAGGCATCACAATTTTGCTTAATATTGTATTTAACTGTTATTAAATTATTAGGGTTATTAAATATTAAGTTTACGTGAGCATTAGATGAAATCTCTAACCAATATGGTACTGTTATATTGTGCATCCCTGTTTGAATGAAAGAACTAAGAATAAGGAAAATCTTGTTGACACAAACTGAAATAATCTTGACAAGGGCTTCATATTTTCAAAACGCATTTGACTTTTCGCTCGTTTCTGACACTGATGATATCTTCAATGGAAGAACATCAACATTCCCCATAGTGGCGCACACACACATATACACAACTGCAGCGGGGTTAACAAAGACATCTGTGACTCACCAATCGTGTGAACCGAGGGAGACACGTGCAGCCAGCTGAGGTTGAGAAGAGTGGGAAGGAAATCAAAAGAGGCCCTTCAAGAGGCCCACCGGCCAGTGACAAGTGCACAAGCCTGCTGAATTATGAATTAGCTGCTGATATCCTGTGACTGAGGCAGGGAGTAAGCACTTCCTTTCAGGGCCAGAGAGGAGCTTGAATACTCGTGCATTATTCATGGCCCAAATGCGCCTGTTATAAGGACTCGATATTTGGAGTCAATTGTAAGATTATCTTTCCACTGTATGAAAATATTGCAGCCTTTTGTAACATTAGAATTGAGCAATTGGCAATACAGTAGGACTCTGTATGGCAGGACACAGCAGATGTACAGTATTTGTGTAGAGTCCGTGCTTGATTTCTCTCTGGGAATTCCTGTTTGACTGCAGGGATTGGCAAGTGTGATTTTTACAGGTTAGGTCTGGGGTTTATATTAGCCATACTGTAGAAAAATGTGCCTTAAGTTAACTCTCAGATGTCAAATTTGTAGGGGTTAAATTGCATGTTTGCTTTCTTAATACTTCCACGAATGTGGAAAACTACTCCCAGCACCTGTCTACTTAAGCTAAATAAATTATCTCGACAAGGTTACTATACGTTTACTCGTTTTGAAACAGTTGTCAATTTACACATGCAGAAAAGAAGCCTGGGCCTCCCACAACACTCACTTCAGTTAGGAGCCAAGTCGGCCCCAAGAAAACACAAAACCACATCTCCCTGCTTGCTTGATAACCGCTAATCCATGTGTTTCATACATTAGAAGCTTTTGCTTCAGTTTGTTCTGCTCCTTCAGCTGCCAAGACCGCTTTTATTTTTCTCACCGCATCCCATTGCTTTGAAATACAGGACATTATACTGAAGTCCAGGGATTTCTCTAATTGGGCTTAATTGGGCTTGTGTGGAGCTGAAGACTGTATTCCTTTCAAATGTAGCCTCATTGTTGGCTGTGCCTGAAACCTGGGCATTGCTGCCCAGTCAGTCACTTAATAATGATGCATGTCTATGAAGGTGCCTGATTTCACCATAACATCATGTCTATATAAAACAAATCCAAAACAACATGACATACAAATTAAACGTTTAGTGACTTAATGCATATTTCTGCATAGAAATAGAATCTAAATTAATAAATAAATAAAATACATTAATTTCAACAGCTCCATCAGGAAGTGTAACCTTAAAGGGATAGTTCACCCAAAATAAAAATGATAATTCCACCAATATTTCTGTGGAACACAAAATAAAAAAGAAAGTCATATAGGTTTGAAAAGACATGAGGGTGAGCTAAACTATATCTTTAATCATGAGATAAAATTGAGACTCTCCACACCTACCTGCCATGATATGAAGTCAATTAGAGCATGCTTGCTAAAACCTTTCCTTCTGTTTGTATATCTATTACACAATGCACATGTACTGGGGAGTCACAACTCACTATACGTTTGATTGAGTTTAAAAGAAAAGTTCATCCAAAAATGAAAAGTTTGTCATTAATTACTCACCCTCATGTCATTTCAAAGACTATAGAATACCAAGTCAGCTGCATCCAAAAAATGAAAAACGCTGCTTTCGGAGGCAGCATTCCAAGGTAGGAAGGCATCAAGGCATGTCTGAATCCAAAGTTAGCTTCACTTCCTGTCTCATGAGATTCCTTCATCTGATCGATTTTTGAAGGCAGCATAAATATATACTTCGCTGCCTTTGATATCCCATAATCCTGTGCTTTCCATTCTGTGACGATTGAGCTAAAAAATAAAGATGGCGTCTGAAAGTTGCGTTTGGTGGTTAGTTTGTGTGTAAATGCATATTTCTGATTAACTTTTTGCACTTGTGATGTTATTTCTAGCGAGGAATTAGTATTATATATATATTTGTTTAGTTATCACCAAAACTCGTTCTATTTTGTTGTAGATCATTAAACCGTTACGCTGCCTCAGAAGCCTGTCTGAAATCAGTTTTGTGAGGTGCCTTCGTTGCAAAAACGTTGCCTGCAAAGTCATTGCCTCATAAGGCAGCAAGGCAGCAAGTAAGCTGTCTAACTTTTCGGATGCAGCCGTCGTGTCACTCGTATAGTTATGAATAGGGAGAAACGCAAAGCTCAATATGGCTGCTCTATCAAAGCAAGTCCCACCTTCTAAATAAAAGACCCAATAGCTAATCGGTAAAGTAATCGCATAACTGTAGCTGCCTAGAAGTTCCGGTTGCTATAGAAACAATCAGCGTTCTGACACCGTGTCTACACCGGATGTGAGCAGCACTGCGATTATACTCATTATAATCAGTGATACTGTCTACACTGGACACGACAAATCCCAGACAGAAAACTGCTGCCACGTTATATTTATGACGTATTGACACTAATTTCAAATGATTTTCAAAAGTCGCTTTGTCACGTCCGGTGTAGACAAGGTGTGAGAAATGCGCTTAGGACTGCGCATGTGCAATGGCTGGTCTAGCCTGAAAAATAGGCTTTTTAGGTAGTAAGGACATTGTTAAAATAGTCCATGTGACATCATGGTTCAACCATAATTTTATGAAGCTTTACTTTTTGTGTGCAAAGAAAACAATGGAGAAAACAATACTGTCTATGGAGGCTCAGAAAGCTCTCAGATTTTATCAAAAATATCTTAATTTGTGCTTGGAAGATGAACGAAGGTCTTACGGGTTTGGAATGACACGAGGATGAGTAATTAATGACAGAATTTTCATTTTTGGGTGAACTACTGTATCCCTTTAAGAAAGGCTCTACTTCCAAGTCAATACAAATGAACTTTCAGAATATTAAAATGCAAGTTAAAATGCATAAATAAATAAAATTGTATCTTCACACAGCTATTAAAATAGGGATTTTTCAAAATGTATATTTTGTAATATAAAGCAAACACTTTCATACAAATACTTTTGAGGCCGACTGAACCATATGTCCACATGTTATGCTACAGTTTGTTTGTGCCTGAGATATCAGTAGTTGTGTTAAAGATGGGGTCTATGGCTGGGCAACGTAAGCAGAAAATGGTTCCCAAGAGACATTACGTTTGCTGAAACGTTAGAAGAAAAGCAGTAAAAAATTAGACTCCTTCTCTGACCACAATGACTAACCATGGGTGGCCACTGAACTGGTTGTCTGACTCAATACAACCTACATCTTTAATATCACTGCAAAGCCTGGAGACATCAAGCCTCTACTTACAGCACAATTATGAGTGCTCATGCTACATGATTAGGACTGATTTTTATTTTCTTAAGTAGAACAATGGCTTACTGTTCAACATTTCAACAAAATCACCATAGTGGGCTATAGTCCTTGGCCCTTCACACGGAAATAAAAAATGGGGCTATATAAATATTGTTATTCCTAAAGAGAGTGTCAGGTTAAAGTCCACCACACACAATCCCCTCATTCAGCCTGAACCTATCAGTTTTATTTCATTACAGGGTGTTGTTATTGCGTGGTGAGGATCACTGCAGACTTATGCTTTGACTCTTATGGCTAGGCATGATTACACTGGATAACTTACCGCGAAGATAATGAATGTGAATATGTCAAAGTGGTTATTTGGCATTTAGCAGAGCTTTTTATCCAAAGCCAGTGGTTAGTATCATTTTGTCAGCTTTTATTAGATTTCTCATAATTTCATCCAGAATCCAGTGGTTACTGGTTTGTTTGTATCTCAGCACTGTTACATAATTGTGGTTATCATAGATGTTATTGATTTTCACAAAGGGAGTACAAAGTTGGGGGGAAATTACAAGTACTTCATTACATCAAAATATGCAAGATAGCATATGACTGGCTTTTGAATTCAAATAATTACACACATTTTAAAAATAAAAATAAATAAATTATTATATGTGTGTCAGGATTTGAATCATGGACTCTTTGCACACTAAACAAAAATGGCCCAGTAGACTAAAACAGCAAACTATGTGTTAGGCAAACTTTTGTTTATTTGTGTGGTCTAAAAGTGGGTCTAAAACTTGTGTTTCCTCAAAGATGATAGATAGATGATAGAATGGAGATTTTTTGACTAAAACAATAAATCATTTGAAATTATGAGTATAATTTTGAATGAATGAATGCATGCATGAACGAGTAGGTGCAAGTCTCCTATATAGAACGTATGTAATATCTTGTTGAGACAACAACAAAAACTGTTGTTGTATTGACATGAGTGATAGTACAACTGGGTAGTGCATAACTTCTAGTCCCACTTAACTCTTAGCCCTTCAAATTACTCATTAGCCCCCCTAACAACTGCACAGTGAATGGTAGCATAGGCTCTTTCTATGGTTCAATGTCCAATTATCAATGTCTCAAAGAATGCAGTAATTATAGTCCGAGGGCTGCAAATGAGCAGTCAAATAATAGCCTTAGACACACAGTAACCTTTGAGAAGAGATTATCTGGGTAAAATTCCTCACCATAACAGAGAGACAGGAAGATGTTATTGTAGGGCCATGGAACACCCAGAGGCTCTTGCGAAAATGAGAACAGAAAGGAAGGGAGATTCTTTGACCAGTATTTTAAGTTAACAACCTGCATCACACTGTATGCCTTTCATTGTGTTATGGTTCAATGCTGGTAGGATTACAAATAACTTGCAGTTAGTGAAAATCAAGTATGAAATGAGGCCCATAAGCTTAAAGTAAATAAATAATTAAATAAACTGGGAAAAGAAAGCAAAGGTTACAAATTGAAATAATTTTATAACATTGATTTAGATTGTGTTTAATTGAAGCATAAAAGCCATTTGTTTTGCCAAGCAGCAGAAAGCAGAAACTGAGAAAGCTCTATTTTTAGAAAGCATATTACTATTGGACTGATTACTGCAGTCTAATTTATCAAACTTAAATGCTACAATTAGTTAAAATAGTTTAAAGACATATTTGGTTTAAAGGTCAAGGAATCCAGAAGTCAGCAGTGGGCTGTCCCTAAATATAACTCCAGCTGGAACTATCCTGAAGGTTTCATAATTCATAATGAACCCTAAAGCCTTTCACTCGAACACAGTTTATCCATTTACATTTATAACAATGGAGTAGGACTTGTCATCCCTCACATTAAGAATGAACCTGTGTCAAATGAATCCTCAGAATCAGTGCTTTTCACTTTATGGTTTGCTTTTCGCAGTGGCTCCTCAATGATTTAACTGGGTATCTTGCAGCTGGGGTGGTGAAGGGAAAGCCATTACTTATGATATAAAAAAACTTGATAAGTAATCTACTTCTTCCCTACTTAATTTTAAGCAAAAAACATAAAATACACTGAAATGTATAAATTGGATAAATAAAATAAGGACAAGGAACATGCATGGGAATGCAAACAGGACATTTATGGCCGACCTTGTGGGAAGCAGACGTGTGTGTCATCTCTCGAGGGATATAAGACAGCTTCACTTTGTTTTATTAAAAATAAAAATAAATAAATAAAAAATGCAGACTGTCCTGAATGAATGAATGAATCATAACCAGAGTAACTGTACTAACTATGCACTAAATATTAACTCTCTCTAACACTCAATATGGTGGCGTAAATTCAAGTCCTGCTTGTAGTTTGTAGAATGTGCTAGAAAGTCCTATTTCCTACGTTCTGATGTTCATTCATATTTATTTTGTGCTTTAGGTAAATATGAAAAGACGATCGGTTCGCATGCTGCTTGAACTGAGGCAATACAGTGATCTGTCACGACACATTAAAGAGCCACAAAATGGTATTTATTGTTTAAATTTCTTTAAATAAAAAAGCTGAGACCTAAAAGCTGGTTACCAGAAGTAACCTACTCTGTCTTTTCTGTTGGCGCATTGTCAGTTTCCTCTTTGCTCCACAATGTAATTTTTACTGCATGAGAACATGATGTGCAGTGTGAGAGCACCATGGCTTGTAGGACATAGCAACAGTATCTAATAAGGGTGAGATTTTGCGAAAGGTCAATTGTAAGTTTGTATTGCTGATTTGAAAGATGTAATTGGAATGTAGTCTTGACTGAGATTTTTGAGGATTTCCCTTTGTTTTCCCCCTTCAAATGCAGTGACTGAGTGAACAGAGTTACCTTAAGTTGACTCAAATACTGGAAATCACTCTGCCTATTTCACACAAATACTTAAAAACAAAACACTTAATCTTTAATAGTGAGATTGAAAGTTTTAAAAAACAAAATTTAACACTTTGAAAATTGAATCTTAAAGGCTTGAAGCTGGAAGTACTACAATAAAAGTAGTTAGTCTGTGTGTTGGATATGTACTCAAGAATAATGAAAAATGCATGAAAGGAAATAATTTACAAAATCAAAGAATAACAAAACAGGAGCTTGATAAGACATCAGCATGGGAAGAGGACACAAATGCCACTGGCACACAAAAGCCTGGCATGTCCTATCAGCACTAAAGATCAGAATGACTTCAGCTGTAGTAAAATAAAGACTGCAACACAAGCAAGAGGTCCCCAGCGAGAGGTTCGCAATCATTGCACCTGGCCAAAATATGCGACAGACTTGAAAGCGTTTTAAGAGAGGACTGTAACTTTGTTGTCTTCCTGCAGTTTTCTGATGCTTTGAATCCTGATATGAAAACATTGTCTTAACCCCTAGCACTGACCCATACGTTATTAGTTTGTCTACCATCACTTTAAATTTAATCAGACATTCAACATAGATCTCACCTGAAGTCAGCACTTATTGAATGTGACAATAGAGGAACATTAGCAGGCCTACGCAACACAGTCAGGCCATTGAGGACTGCGGTGACCTGCTCACAGTAAAGGAAGTCGTGTGGACAATTTCCAAGACAAACGCTCTTCGACCTGTTCAGTGTCCTCATAGGCTGGACTGTAATGGCTACAACAGGGGCCTAATTTTGTTGTCATCCCCAGGAAGTCAGCAGGGAAAAGAAAAAAAAACAACAACAGAGACCCTTGTCAGTGGTGAGGACACTCGGGCTGCTATTATTAATAGTAGCATTGCCATGACAGTGAACAGACCAGGCCCTTGTATAGCTGCCTTTTATTCCACAGCCCCCTCCTAAGCTTATGAAATATGTAGAACGCAAACAGAGGTGGGGTTGATTTGCTTCCACCTCTACTAACCGCTACATGTCCATGGCTATTACTTATTTATAAGATGTACAGAATAAGTGCCAAAATGGGCCTTCATCTGTTCCACTCCTCTTCACACGATATAAGGCACTTCTGTAGCCCAATGTTTACATAAAAACCCTCTGCAAAAGATATAATGCAAAGGAGAAAAGAGTTGAAATTAGTTAACAGAGTCCAGAGCGAGGGCAAAATGACAGTGAGAAGTGTTTGGATGTCTCAAGTTTCTACAGTAACTTTGTCTAGCAAGTGGGAGTAAAAGTGAAAAAAAAAGTCTCAAATTGGGTCTGCACAAAGACATGCAGACATGAGGGACCTGGCACTTTTATAGTGTCCCACGTTTAATAGCAAGTCAGCGGAAGATTATTAGAAATATAAATATCACAATTCTCAGTATGACAAAAATGTATGGATAAAATCAATCAACACTGGCCCTGTCCAAAGCGACAGATCTTTTTCTTATTATTAAATTAAAATGCAAACCTGGTGGTCTATCCGTTCTGCATGTTAATGCAAGACCCTCTGAGACTGACTAATGAGAGTAAACCTCCGCAGCTCTGCCTTGGGAGAAACATGGCCCAGTGCACTGAGTGGACATAGAAAAGAAGCAAATCGATGTAGGTCTTATAACCGCCGTTAGATAATACATTGTTACTTGTGCATGTCAAAGTTTCCAGAGTGCTGCCTTTTTTTCTATTTCTAAGCAAGAGTGTGGGAGCGTGATTGTGGCCCATGTGGTACAAGGTAATTCAAATGCCATTAATCAACATCCTTGTGGTAAACAAATTGAACAGTGTTTTCCCTGGCGGTGGAATCAATTAGTAAGGTTTCTGGTGACAATAGGTCACCACATATACAGCTTTCCCTAAAACCAAGGGCACAAAAGCCATTAGTGAGTTTATAGCAATTTCCACATTTGTGTCCCTAACTTTTTGGAAAATTGTTCTATTTTTGAGCTACTACTGCAGCACAAAATCATGCTGGAGATGACAGAGGTAAGCAAGACACTCCAAAAAACTAAAAAAATGTGCTTGCCAGTATGGGAGTTTTTCGGAATCTGTAAAAAATTAATAAAAAGACACCTCAGTGTATAGAAAGTGCCAATCAACAGTTTTCTGTTTTTTTTGTGTGTGTGCTTTTGTAAAATGCCTCCCTACACTTATATTTTGAGTCCAAAATTGTTCACAGATATCACAGTAATATAGTTACTGTGAATTATTCTGGCCACGATAGGTAGTGAAAATCTGATGTTGTGACTAGTGTACATTGTGTTGCATATTGCATGGATACTCAAATAAATATGTTGAAAAAATACCAATAAGTTGAAATTCATAATTTTAATATCGTAAAGACTTAATATTAGACTGCAATATTAAAAAAGTTCAATGTAATGTACAAAACACTCATTCTAGCAATGATGCAAACAATACAACATTACAGTAATATTAGCACTGAAGTTCTCAGATGTTATTTGTCATTATAATTGATAGTGAGACATAAGATGGTGCCAGTTTCGCATCTATAAATCCATGATGTGATATGAGATTCATGGAAGTAACGCCGGTTTCAGTTACCCAGGTGAGCGAACTGATAAATAGCATCGTCATTGACAATGGTGAACGTTAGGAAATATCTGACCACTGATTGCAGCGAATGCACAATCAGAATCAAGTATTCCAGAGAGCCATGTTATAAAAAATGGTTAAGCAATGATATTTGTATCAAAGACCCTTTAATCGGTTCAGAGATTCTGACAACATGGAGATTTTACTGCAATGTAGGTCAGCGCTTCCCTGCCACTCTCTTCGTATCTCTTTCAACATCAATCGAGTTTCTCCAACAGCCACTGATGAGTTCCAGCATTACGAGTGAGATGCGCTGACAGAAGCCTTGCCAGGAAGACCTCAAACGGATAACCACTAGGCCACGGTTCATGAGCTCCACTACCGTTGCAATGCCAGGCCTCCCCCAATGCCATGCACAGAACAGCTGCCCTCAAGAATGAAAGACAGGGAGGGGGCAACTCTCGTCCTCTTATCCACCATCTGTCTGCAGGAGGGCTCGGGTGGTGTCTGCCAGTGGAAGCGTGGGTCACCTCGACATTTGAAAGAGCCAAGGAGCAGGCCCTTAAATCACTGTCGCAGCTTCCACCTCTGTGATTGATCAGCTTCATTTAGCAGGAGCAGCCAACACACAGGGAGGGCTTGTCCCAATCTACTTCTACCAGAATCTGGAACTCAGTACAAGGCAAACACAGAGACACTAACAGCTGCAACAGCAATGGGGTTTCCCCCTCAAACACTCACTATCACTTATTTAAACGTAGCATTAACACATGTTAAACTGCAACCCACAAACACTATTTTTATTAACTAACGTTAACAAAGATTAATAAATAGTGTAATAAATGTATTGATCATTGTTAGTTAACGTTAGTTAATACATTAACTAATGTTAACAAATGACACCTTATTGTAAAGTGTTACCATAAATATACACACATACATATATGTATATATTTAAGAAAAAAAGTAATTTGAGTAAAGTGAACTCGTTGTCATGGTCAAGAAACCAGTCTGAGATGATTTGAGCTTTGTGACATGGTGCATTATCCTGCCGGAAGTAGCCATCAGAAGATGGGTGCACTGTAGATATAAAGGGATGGACATGGTCAGCAACAATACTCAGGTAGGCTGTGGTGTGCCAAGAAAATATCCCCCACACCATCACACCACCACCACCAGCCTGAAGCATTGAGACAAGGCAGGATGGATGCATGCTTTCATGTTCTTTACACCAAATTTGTGTTGTGCGTTCAGAGATGGTATTCTGCATACCTTGGTTGTAACGAGTGGTTATTTGAGTTACTGTTGCCTTTCTATTATCTCTAACCAGTCTGCCCATTCTCCTCTGACCTCTGACATCAACAAGGCATTTTCGTCCACACAAGTGCCGCTCACTGGATATTTTCTCTTTTTCGGACCATTCTCTGTAAACCCTAGAGATGGTTGTGCATGAAAATCCCAGTAGATCAGCAGTTTTTGAAATACTCAGACCAGCCCATCTGGCACCAACAACCATTCCACGTTCAAAGTCACTTAAATCCCCTTTCTTCCCCATTCTGATGCTCAGTTTGAACTTCAGCAAGTCATCTTCACCACATCTAGATGCCTAAATGCATTGAGTTGCTGCCTTGTGATTGGCTGATTAGCAATTTGTGTTACCAAGCAATTGAACAGGTGTACCTAATAAAGTGGCCAGTGAGTGTACACATTATGTAAACAAAAACTTTTATTTTGGATGCGATTAATCATGATTAATCATTTGGCATCCCTACTTTTATCATCTTTTTTGCTATTCCAATCTATCTTAAAATCAAAAATTCTTCTGTAACCACTAAGAACAATGAATTTGTGCTAAATTCATAAAACAGACCTCTCTTCCTTATGCTTTTGTGAACATCCTAGTCCCATTTAAACTGTCCTTACACTGGAAGAACAGACATAATACAACATTAAAAAACACATATCATTCCCATGACCACTCATTTCAACATTTATGACTTTTGCGATTGTCTCCTTGATGGCTTTTTCGGTCCCGTTGAGTCATTGATGTGTAGAGATCACACTGGCATGCCTGCACGAGCAGGAATGGGCTCCCTACAGAGAGTTCATGGTAACGGGCCTTCATCCACTTTTCTTTTTTTCTCTTTACAGGGAAAACGTTTTGGCTTCTCTGTCCCCTCTTTTAACAAGCTCACGGTTAGTCTTCGGGATTTACCCACCGCAATGCATTCAGGTTTTCCGTTACCTAAAAAAGGGACAGTAACCAGATCCATAGATTTTAATTTTTGGGGGTGGTGATGGCGCAATGGATAAGACACATGCCTTTGGTGTGAGAGACCCGGGTTCGAATCCACTGTGAGACACCAATGTGTCCCTGAGCAAGACACTTAACCCCTAGTTGCTCCAGAGGCGTGCGACCTCTGACATATATAGCAATTGTAAGTCGCTTTGGATAAAAGCGTCAGCTAAATGAGTAAATGTAAATGTAAATGTAAATTTTTCTCTTTGTAAGGCGGCTAAAGAGAAATAAGCTACTCAAATTCAACATGCCAAATATGTATGAACAGTGGCAAGTCATCTTGTGATTTACGGTAACATGAACAGAGTTTTCATTTCAATTTCAGTTTAGAGGAAAACTAGGATGAGTTAATTCCTAACAGATGTACTAAATGAACGTTTTGATTAAGGAAAATTAATCCCATTAGCATAGAAATGGCCACTGACAACAAGACTATAGCATTGCTACATTCTGTATAACTGTCATTAAAATAGGGCAAGAGGGGGACTACTTTCCAGCAAAGTAATGTTCTGTCAAAAAAGGGGTAAAAAATATGCAATAACCCATAAGCCTGTACGTGCAAGTGCCTGATTAAACAGGTGGCCTAAAACTTTTAATGTATCATAGCAGCATTGCTAATTATGATTGGCTTAAGTTGACAGTTCTTTTTCTAGCTGTCAGTGAAAAGTGTGTCAGTGTTTTTGAAATAGTTTTAGTCATCTCTCAGAATGTGACATGCCCATCAGGATTTGAGTTTTAGATGGTCCTCAAGTTGAATGAACGCAAACAAAGCGACAAGGAATTAGTTGATGCTAGGCAGCTCTCCAGCTAAGGTTTATGTTCCTCTTAATGCTGTCTTTAACAGATACGATTACACGAGTATGTCTCACATGTGTTTGTCTAACTCCACATTTGGCTGAATGCATTTATCCATCTTGACAAGCACATAATGTGGGCACGGCTCGCACATATGACGAATAAGCGAGAAGACAGAGAGAAGCCGAACTTCTGGAAGTTGAGACAACACTTTCAGCTGTTTTTCTTCTCTCTCTCACTGACAATGTACCCACCCCCCAAAGACACTGAAAGATTGTGGTAATCCTTTCAAAATTACATTAGCAACAGCCTTCATCTCTCCCTCTCTGTTTGAGTAGGTGGCATGAATATGAGCCAAATAACTGAAGACAGTGTGGGGCTGAGAACACATCGGTGAAGACACAGCATTCGGGATGTGATTTAAATATGCTTATATGTGAAACCTTCAGAATGGATGCACCTCAATGGCTTGCTTAGAACGGGGTCTGTCTGTGGTCTCTGTTTATTTCAATATTTCAAATAAATAATTAAACTGGGCCACTGTTTGGTTAATTGAATAACCATAACAATATTTAATCTTAAAGAATAATTCAACAAAGACAACAGTGTTTGGAAGTCAGGTGATTGGGGAAAAAATAAAATAAAATACTGTAAAATAAAAACAAAGTTTTTGTTAAAATTGTAATAAATATTATATTAATGTTTAATATATATTAAGTAGGGAAAGTTCGATTCAAATGCATGTGCACACTGTTTTTAACAATAAATATTATTCTAAAGTTGAGTTACAGTTAACTTTGACGGTCCAAAATTATTTATTGAAAAATAGCTCCTTGAAAACCCCCTTGTGCTCCCATTAAGTTTCCGGCCCCAATTTGAAAACCTGGTACACACACCACCTTTTAATTTTGCAACATATTTGTATATTCATATTGTCATATTTAATGTATTTGTATGGCATTACAGTTAATGAGTTTCTCAAAATGTGAAAAGGTTTTCCTGATACCACATCAAACCTGTATCCATCATTGTCTTATTTTCTATCAAACAGGGTCAAGAAACGATACAAGTGATTTTTGAGGCTGCACAACAATCTGCTGAAGCACAATTATTCATCCATCCCCTCTCGATTTTTAACAACAATTAAAAAGCTACGTGGAGCAAAGCGAAGGGCTCCCTGTGAGGCACAGTGGGAGGTGTGCTTAGTGCTGTGGCTTGCATGTATGGAAAGCTGGATATGGGTCTCAGCCGCCAACTGCGGCAGTTTGGGATTGCTAATGAGATCTGACTGTCCTCTCAGTAGGCCTGGTCTGTAACAATACATTACCAGAAACATTTCATATTATTATCAATGCTAAAAATAGTTGAACTGCTTTATATTTTTGTGGAAACCTTGATACATTTTTTATTTGAGCTCAGCCAGAGTATAAACTATTGATGCAAAAAAAGTTAAAAAGTATATCTTACACCGGGGGTCGGCAACCAATGGCACACAGATGGATAATTGCTGACACGGGACCAAAAGAAAAAAGCATACCAATGTAAAAATAATTTTCAAAATAATTGAAATGGCCAATCCAATCAAAATAGGAGGGGTTTACTGTTCACAGAGCAGAGCATGAATGAAAGAGAGCGAGGTAAGATGGAAATTTGCAAAATGCTAATAATTTAATTAGTCAATCATTTTAAAATAGAAATGTTAAATGGCCGACATCTATCCAGTGATGCAAATTACTTGTCTTTTACAAGTTTCTGTGCTCCTAAATGCTTCTGTGTTTGTGCTGCGTGATCGGAGTTCTGTGTGTGTATGTCAATTAAAGCAGCACATTAATATAAAACAGTGATTAAACTGAACAGTTTTAATGCCTTTGGCCTCGTCACACATACAGTAGTGTTCAGTAGGATTACACTGTAAATCTGTTATTCAAAGTCTAATTTAAACGTTAAAATAAAGATTTTGAAGTTTAAAAAACAACTTATGAAAAAGTGCTCCAGAAATATTTAAGATTCTGCACTATTTCTATGATAAGCAAATACAGATTTTTATCTGAACATTTAAAAAGTATTCTGCTCTGTATAAATATGGGGGGGGGGGGGGGGTTGTGGTGGAGGGGCTGATTGGCACAGAAGAATAAAAAATGGCACTTCATGCCCCAAAGGTTGCCGACCCCTGGCTTACACTAATCATGTGATTTAAGTTACAGACATTACCATATGTAGAAACGTTATGAAACATTTCTTGAAATTTCTAAATCTTTTTCAATTCTCAAAAGTATTTTGTGACTTCAGAGAGCACGCTCTTGAATTTCACATCCCCATCTCCTCTCAGAACTCAGAAACTGCTAGACAGTTTCTAACGCTTACCAGGGAAGGCACTCACTGCAGAAAGGGAAAGTACAGTGAATCGTTGCTGTTGCCAACTGGACTGTCTAAAAATATTCCTTCTAAGCCATCTGACTCCCACTTGAAGAAAAAGTTCATGTCAAAATAAGCAACACACAAAGTATTATGTGGGATAGATAGCCTCTCCCCAGCAATGAGTCTGAAAAATTACAGAGATAGAGAAGCAGCAAAGTGCTTGTGTCTGGCCCCCTAAATGGAAGGACTGAGAGAGTGCACTGCTCAGCTGCGCAAAAAACGCTGCCAAGATGTACCGTGGACTTTTAGCTAGCCTTTTTACTTGCGCCGGAGAGAGAAAGAGAGAAAGTCAAAGAAAATATGTGGTGCGGTAAGATGTAGCGACTTCATTTTCAAACGCTCTTTCCTCTCATCTCTATTTATAAACCGCCTGCTATAACATGCTGGACCCAAAACGATTAAAAAAAAAAAAGTTCATTCATGTGTTCAAGAAAAGACATCTGTGGTATTGAATTCTGCAATTTAACGCCTTTCTGTCCATTGTTATCCAATCTGCCTTTCCAAAAGTCGACATTTACCATTTAAAGAAGTGGCCTATGTAAAATAAATGATGGCAGTCACTCACTTGGTCTGCCAAGTGCTCTTTAAATCATTTTACAGAAACAGAAAATCAGTAAATCTATCACTTAGACGTTGATATAAAAACTTATAGGATATAGCTTAAACATATCACGAGCCAAGCCTAACAAAATGTAATTTCCTTCAAGTTGACAAAAATGATGATCTGTGCAGTTAGGGAAATATAGACAAGACAGACGTGTTATCCTAAGCAAAATAGTTGAGCCTCTTGTTCTATTGAGACGGTCTTTAGCCTCAGAATCCCCAATGATCAACATAATAAAAGCAATTAACTAACCTCATAATAATAATAATAATAATAATAGTGACTGGTGTCTATTTAAGTGAATTTGACCTCACCTGAATTTGATCTCTTTAAATCAATCAATCAAATAGCCAGGAGTTTATCTGTACAGCTTGTACACAGTTGGAGTGCCATAAATGATATATATTATAAAAGGTTTCTATTTCAAAATTGATAAGAAATATTTCTGGAGAATCAAATCAGTAGATTAGAATGACTTAGACTACATTTGCCATCACACATTCAGGAATAAAATATATTTTCAAATATTTTAAAGAGAAAATTGTTTTTTATTATTATTTTTAAACAAACACTACTGTACTTTTGATCACACAAAATAAGAGACTTCGGTAACACTTTACAATAAGGTTCCAGTTGTTAATATTAATTAACTACATTAGTTAACAAACTATCAATGAAAAAAACTTCTAAATCATTTATTAATCTTAATTAATGTTAATTCAACATTTACTAATACATTATTAAAATCAAAAGTTGTATCTATTAGTGTTATTTAATGGAGCTGAGCTAACATGAGCTAAGAATGAACAGTAGTATTTTATTAACTAACATTGGCAAAGATTAATAAATACTGTAACAATGTATTGCTAGTTTAGACACGGATGTACAATCAGTCTGAATCGTCATGCCAGGTGTAAGGTCTGCGTGAGTGAGGTGATATACAGGCTTTGCTTTCAGTGTGACCAGAAGACAGTGAGAGAGTGTGTGGCCCCTAAATCCACTTCCCCACATGGAGATAATTAGCCACCTTATCAGCATAGGACACCAAAAGCCCCCCACTGGAGTGACAGGTCAGGGAGTCCAAGCAGCTGGGGATTGGGGGAAGATAAGATGAGAAAACGAGCAAGGGAGAGCGAAAGAGAGAGAGCGAAGGAGGGAAGAAGCCTTGTAAGCTCTGTAAGACTGAGGCAGCTTTTCTGGCCTATCAGGTCCACCAGGACCCCTCAGCCCTCATTAGCATAAATTCAAATGACAAATGTGGCCGACGCTGGCAGAGACTAATTAATTCACAAAAGGGGGAAATCGCTGGCATTAAACATCAAATCTTCTACTGCCAGAGGACTGAACAAGTGTTAAAGCTCTAGAGCAAGACTTTGCTTCTCCTTTTTTTGTTCCGTTTTTTTTTCCCATAATACATTTCAGCGTGGTTTTCTGAGAAGGAGAGACTGAGGGAAAAAAATAACAGAACGAGAGATGGTAAAAGCCAAAGTCTATATATGCGGGTAGGGATCTCGAGAGCTGACATGACTGTTGGTATGTACATTGTGGCGCTCATGTGCTGTCATATAGCTGATAAATGTAGTGTGATGACTGAACTGTGCTCAAAACGCACATGACATCTGCACACAATCTTCGCTTTCTTACCCTGTCCTTCTGTGCATTTATCTGCAGCATATGTGAACATCGCTGCCCTCACGGTGAAAGGATAAGGGCACCCCCTTGTGTTTACCATGCTGAGTACATACAATACAAAAATGAACACACTGTAATGGCAAGATATTTCTGTTATACTTGAAAGACAATAGTTCACAATATTTTGAGTATTAAATGATGTCTGGCATACTTGGAAAGGTCAAATGTGCAGCAAGTATGAATTCAAAATGTTTACATAAAGCTTTTTTTTTTTTTTTTTTTTAAGGATTATCTGACATAGATAATACATACTATCTTGACATGCATACCTAACATGTTAAGGAAATTCAGTCAAATTATAACATTTCAAGTTTGGATAACAAGACCTTATTGGTGGGGATATTTTTATTTTTATTTATTTTAATTATTTAGTCCCAGAATTGTTGGAGGTATAGGACGGATACAAAATCCAAAAATATATTAGTTATTTATTGTGAAATGATTTCTAGATTGTAGCATTAAAAAAATCTTTATTACATATTAAAACACCAACTCACTTATTATGTATGGTTTTATTGTATTAATAATTCATTATATTAATTTATATTATGTTTTACATTAGCTTTATTGTTTTAAATGTTAGACTGTATTTTAGCAAAATGACTTCTTCCCAATTTATTTTTGCATAGGGCATGTGTCTTTTGTTTTTTTTTCTTAAGTATAATTTTAAATTAAATTAATTTGTTTTCGTGCAAGTTTTGTACATCAACAAAACTTTGTTTGTGTATCTACAAAACTGTAAATTAAATTCCCCAGATGAATTTACAGTTGTAGATGAATACAAAATGTATTAATCTACAAATGTTTTCTTTTATACTTTTTGTATTAGTGCTCCTAATGCGCTTAACTGACAGCAACATCTGGATCAGATCAAATCCAGGTGTTCATGGAAAGACAGCGATTAGCTTGTGCTCACGCTCCCATTGTGTATTTGAGCGCGAGAACAAGCAAGATGTATAGAAACTAAACCAGGTGCACTACTCATTCTAAGCCTCATAAAATTCCCCGTAATTTCCTAACTGCAGCACAAGTGCTCTGAGTACTTTGAAGTCATTCCATGAAGAGAATTATAACATACCCTTTCCATGCCATTATGTAGGTTTACCACAATAACATATCATAATTTGGTAATAAATACTGCAGTATGTACAACACGAACACTGAATGACAATCCTGGGTGCTAAAGAATGGCAGTGACCCACTAATATGCCAGAACAACACCTGCAAAATATATTGTCCTGAGCGAGGAAGGACAACTGTGGTGGACAGTTAAGCCAATTTAAAAGCCTTCGCCATAAATGACTTCTAAAGGAAGCTTTGAAACAGCACCACAACTATTATGGTCCCAGAACTTTTTATTTTCATATGAAACCATTACAGTTTCCACATCCAGTATATGTTACACCCGGTGTTTAACGGTCATAGAATACGCTTTTGTCAGCCCCATCTTTTATTTTTTATGATATTCCATAGTCTAATGGGCACATATATAGATCTTGCCATGAATTTTGTCTATATGTTTGCTTCCATGGCAATACTCCGTAGTCTGGCTGGCAAGCTATTGAATGGTGCTATCATCAGTTGTTAAGGTCAATTTGCAAATCACTTTTCATGCTTACCATACTGGAAAATGATAAAACATGAATAAATCAATGCAACAAATTTACTAAAAACTTCAGAAACTCTACAAATCTTAAGATTTGTGTTTGGCCTATTTAACTAGATAAACTCTGACTTTCCCAGGTTAAAAAAAGTACACTTCAATAATGGACTTAAAGTGCTCTATTTTCACACACTAATTTTGTACTAAGATTACTCAACCGTGCTATTTTGGGACACCATGAATATGAACAAAAATGTGCTTTTAACATACTATCTATGTATTTAAAAAATGTATTTAGTCACCACTTGTAGTATACTTGAGTGTACTAGTGTATGAAAGATGTGTTCAAGTGGTTGTTTTGGTTGTACTTTTTTCCCGACCAATAGCCTCATCAGTGGTTGTGGGTGACAACAAACAAAACAAAATGTGTCCAATCAAACTCTAGAATTTTTTTTTTTAAACAAATTCTGCATTGTTAAATTGCCACTTAATGCCCAATGCAAAAACGTGTATCCTGAAGTAAAACAAGTTGGTGACCAAGCTACAGCACTCATGTATCTTTTATTGTAGACAAAAATTAGCAGAAAGCATAATACAAGTTTTTTCTCATGGAATCTATAATAAATAGTTATAATGATGATGCAAACAAAAACAAAAAAAAAGTAAATAAGAAAACCAAGCCTTTAAAAAAAAGTACTTTGGTAAATCCCCTTTGTCGTCCCTACAGACTGTAACCCCTTGTGCCTCCTCACCCCGATCCCTCAAGGTTTCTATTGTGACGCGTTCCCCCGCCCTTTGTGTTAAAGATAAGCCCTTGGCTGTCTGAGTGGCAGGCCAGAGAAAGAGAGAAGGAAGAAATGGTTTCATGGCTGAACTGACGGCTTGAATTAACGTGTCTGAAATGTGCATCATCTGCTAACACTTGGACATGGTGTTGCTGTGGCTCTGGGTAAAGCCTCGACCGCCGCCTGCTCTCGCTTTACCCATGATCCTGTAGCTGGAAGCGCCAGCCCCTGTCACTTTGATGGACATCTTCCTGGGCCTTCCAGGTCTCCGTGAGCCAAAGACATGAGCCATTCTGACAGAATGTAGGGTGTCATGCGCCCATCTGGCAAAGATCTGAAACAAAGCGCCAGTCCTACTGTAACATCTACCAGTGTAATTAATGGAACAGTGGAATCAGACTGCAGACTTTTATAGTACCTGCTCTGATATTCTGTTTTCTTTCTCTAATTTTTTAAGTAATATTCATAACACAAGGGGTGTTAATTTGCTCTTTTTTTGCACTCTACTGGATATAGAAGTGCCATATGGGCAGGTTGAGGACAAAATTGTCTGTTAAAAAACAAAAGGTCTGTGGAAGGGGCAACTCTGCAGAACTGTCCGGATTTAGATATGAATTAGGGATGCAACGATATTACAATTCTATATTTTGAAAACAATAAAACACTAAAAAACAGTATAGTTTTAAATGCTACAAGTAAATTTAGGGCCATACAATACACAACATGAACCATGAATATTTATTTTGATTTTCATGAAAAAAAAAAACTACTACCTTTAAATGAGTGATAGATTACAGCAAAGGTAATCAAAATGTAAAAATAGGAAAAACAAGCAAGAAATAGTAAATATCAGTCAATATGTTTTAAATATGTACACTTACCTAGGTGTACATACACTCACCAGTCACTTTATTAGGTACACCTGTTCAATTGCTTGGTAACTCAAATTGCTACTCAGCCAATCACAAGGCAGCAACTCAATGCATTTAGGCATCTAGATGCGGTGAAGACGACTTGCTGAAGTTCAAAGCGAGCATCAGAATGGGGAAGAAAGGGGATTTAAGTGACTTTGAACGTGGAATGGTTGTTGGTGCCAGGTTGGCTGGTCAGAGTATTTCAAAAACTGCTGATCTACTGGGATTTTAATGCACAACCATCTCTAGGGTTTACAGAGAATGGTCCGAAAAAGAGAAAATATCCAGTGAGCAGCACTTGTGTGGACGAAAATGCCTTGTTGATGTCAGAGGTCAGAGGAGAATGGGCAGACTGGTTAGAGATGATAAAAAGGCAACAGTAACTCAAATAACCACTCGTTACAACCAAGGTATGCAGAATACCATCTCTGAACGCACAACACGTTGAACCCTAAAGCAGATGGACTACAGCAGCAGAAGACCACACCGGATGCCGCTCCTGTCAGCTAAGAACAGGAAATGGAGGCAACAATTGGCACAGGCTCATCGAAATTGGACAATAGAATAGATTGGAAAAACGTTGCCTGGTCTGATGAGTCTTGATTTCTGCTGCGACATTCAGATGGTAGGGTCAGAATTTGGCATAAAGAACATGAAAGCATTGATCCATCCTGCCTTGTCTCAACGGTTCAGGCTGGTGGTGGTGGTGTAATGGTGTGGGGGATATTTTCTTGGCACACTTTGAGCCCCTAGTACCAATTGAGCATCGTTTAAACGCCACAGCCAGAGCTGGGTAGTAACTGATTACATGTAATCTGGATTACGTAATCAGATTCCAAAAATTAAGTACTTGCAATCAGAGTAAATTACATTTTAAAATACTCGTAATCAGACTACAGTTACTTTTTTATGGATTACATGATTACATATTATTCACACAATAGCAATACATTATTCATAAATCATTGATTCCCCCTAATTTCTCTTTTTCATCTTTTAAATTTTCCTTTCTAAAATAGCCTACCGAATATATACTTACTATATATGTATAAATAGTCCAGTCTTGTGAACATTCACACAAAGATCAGTCATTATTCAGGTGGCGACAGCATTTGACCACTGGATTTACAAAAATAATTTCAGGTTTAAGAAGGGTCTCAACATCAACTACTGATGAACACATTCATTTTTATTTGAATTATTACTCTGTAGGTTTTTTAACCATGTATTATTAATTATAACTAATTAAAATTAACATATTCACGTTATTTCTTAGATACATGTAATGCAGGCATTCAAAAACTTTGTCATCTAAACCTTATTCACCAAATATATTTGCTTTAAGTACCCCTGAGATTTAAAAATAAATATTTCAATAATTAAGTATCACATTTGCATGTTCCCGGTTTCTTTGATGTTGATTAATGATCACATGGCATGCAGGTAAATAAAAATATTTCAGTGTTAAACAAAGTGTTAAAACAAAGACTATAGAAACACAAAGACTGTTCACTCCTATACTTATGAATGGGAGAAACTGCAACACGCAATATGGAAGAATAGTCCCACCTTCGAAATGAAAGAGTGAAATTTCCCATAGAAACCTGACTAGACTAACCAATGCATATGCACAGTATAAGCAGGTTATGATTCTGCATGCGCATTGCCTGGTCTAGCCTGAAAAATAAGCTTTTTAAACGCTATTTGAGCATAAGAAACAACATTCATGGGGCAATTAATATCAGATTGTTGTTGCTGATTTGACATAAAGTGAGTTCAGCGAGCAGTTTTTGAGATTTCAGGATTCCCCTGTTCATTAAGACTGTCTTGTATGAGCTGACTGGAGGCGTTGCAAATATGGCCGCCAAGTGAAGAGACTTTCCTCAAAAGGGAGTTCAAATAAAAAAAATAAAAAAAATTAAATAAAAAAGGGGAGTTTGTTTTAAAATTATTTATTTAAATTTTATTTTTTATGATTTAATTAATTTTCAGCTTTTCATTAAACTCACAACCCCCCTGCAGTTCCTTTACGAACCCTAGTTTGGGAAACTGTAATATAATGTTTAATGCACTTCATGTTGTAAATTACAATGAATGGAACAAGTTTTCTTACTCTTTGCATTTTTTACATCATTATGGTACAAGATAATGCTATTTAAATCAATGTGATAAACGAGTTCAATCAAAAGTAATCTAAAAGTAATCTGATTATATTACCTAAAATGTGTAATTTAACAGATTACGTTACTGACTACAATTTTTGTCATGTAATCTGGAATCAGTAGCGGATTACAATTTGTAAGTAATCTACCCAGCTCTGGCCACAGCCTACCTGAGTATTGTTGCTGACCATGTCCATCCCTTTATGACTACAGTGTACCCATCTTCTGATGGCTACTTCCGGCAGGATAATGCACCATGTCACAAAGCTCAAATCATCTCAGACTGGTTTCTTGAACATGACAATGAGTTCACTTTACTCAAATGGCCTCCACAGTCGCCAGATCTCAATCCAATAGAGCACCTTTGGGATGTGGTGGAACGGGAGATTCGCATCATGGATGTGCAGCCGACAAATCTGCAGCAACTGCGTGATGCTATCATGTCAATATGGACCAAAATCTCTGAGGAATGTTTCTCTAAAATATGTATATTCTCTAAATATTTAGTCTGGTTGTTGAAGAGAATTTGGTATATTTAAACTTACATACTTTGAAAATACTGTATTCGAATCACTTCTGGCATATTTTATGCCGACACGGTAAAGCAAGTAAGCGAACTCACACGAAGAAAATTTGTCAAGTGAAATGTCACCAACTTGCTCACCTGAGTTTTAGAAATTTTTGCCACTGAAGAGACAAAAAAATCTGTTGTCCTGATGTCACTAAAGGGGATGGCCTTTTCTTAAAGGGGCGGATTCCCCAATATGACAGGCTGGACAACAATTCAAGGAACATGGACAAACTTTTCTTTTTTATTAAATAAAAATATAGTTTTTATTACCAAATGATCAATACACTCAAAATGAATAATCTCTTATTTAAAGGGGTCATATAATGCTATATCCACTTTTACAAGTTGATTGTACTGAGATGTGTGTTGGCAGTGCCTGTACACAACCATCCTATAATGATACAAATCCATCGTGTTTTTTTTTAAATCTCCTAATATGTTTTCCCCTGTCTCAAATCGAGCTGTTTGTCTTGTGACGTCACAAGATCGGAGGCCCCTCCCACGATTGTTGATTGACAGGAGCGTTTCAACAGAGACTCGCCCTGAGCGAGCTGTCATCATAGTCCGCCATTGTTTATACGCTGGAGCAGAATGGCGTCTAAGCGATCGTGGTGTTGTGTTCTTGGGTGTAATAACGAACACAGCAGTCATTTTGATGTTCTTAAATCAGAACCGCTGAAGATGCAGTGGCTGAGTTTTGTTTTTGAAGGGAATAGTCCCCCAGATCAACCTCAATTCTTTCATGTTTGCGCGAATCATTTCTCACCAGACTGCTTTATAAACCAGGGTCAGTTTAAAGCTGGTTTTGCCAAGAAGCTGCTCCTGAAAAAAGGATCGGTACCAACTATTTGTGTTCCTGCTGCACCTCCAGAAGAAGCGAGTGTAATGTTTTATTAACCTTTATATTAATCTTTGCTAATCGCTTGCATGTTTCACCATGAATGTGGCTAAAGTTTACACTAACTTTCATTACGTGAAATCAGGTGTTCATTACGGCATGTTTTCTATGTACGACGTTCTCAATATAATTCATAATTCCACGTTTGTAATGAACAACGCGTTATGGTTATTGTGTTATTATAAACTGTGAATGCTGTGGTAAAGTTAACGTGGTAACAGTACATTAAGCTTACTTTTGTAGATGGTTTATAACGTGTCTGTTACTGATTAATAAGTAATAAAAAAAAGTGTTGTAACAGTTCATAACTGCATGAAGATCAATGGTAACTTTAACACAATACCTGCAAAATACTGTTTACATCCTGCAAATGCATATGATTCAAGACTATAAATACTCTCATTTATATTTTCCAATATAACAACATAAGTTATGTTATCTGATCACTTATTTGCTTTTGTATAGGCTAGCACATCAGAAGAATTGGACATGGAGCCAAAAGATACCCTCAACTGTTGTCAAGGCAACACTCCACATGTGTTGTGTCATGCCCCACATGAGCAGCGGGGGCAAGGTGAACAGAGCTCATTAACATTTAAAGGCACATGCACTGAAATGGCGTGCTGAACAGAGAGCTGTTTTTGACCAGGTAAAATGAGTGTTTTCTTACAATACTAACGAGAATTTTTAATTAAAGTATATTACAAACTTTTCATTTAGACCCTAAATAATCATATTAACTTGACCCCTTTAACAAAAGTTTAATAGGAGAATTTTATTTTTTTTAATTTTATGGTTTGACTATATTTAATGAGCAGTGCATGGGACATAGCAAAATAACATGCATCCTTTTACACAAAACTAAAAAAGAAAATCTAGAAAATGTTTCTAAAGAACCAAGTAATGCTTTTATTATGAATATAAAAACTTAGCTTAATATAACACACCCTTTCATAGTATGTTATCACGGACAATTAGTTATTTATGTACAGGACACCAAAAGGCACCCTTCAGTGATACTGACCCACGCTTGCACACACACACACACACACACACACACACACACACGTTTGGTTTAGTGAAAATTGGGGACATCCCATAGGCGTAATGGTTTTTATACTGTACAAACTGTATGTGCGATTGCCCTACACCAACCCTACCCCTTACAGGAAACTTTGTGCATTTTTTCTCAAAAAATGAGAATGATTTCTCTTTATGATTTATAAGCGTTTTGAAAAACATGGGGCAATGTCCTCATAAGTCACCTTCTCCTTGTAATACCTATGTCATACCCATGTCATTATACAAATTTAATGTCCTCATTTGTCACAAAAAACGCACGTGTGCACATATTTTTTTTATTTTTTGCTAAATGTAATTTTACTGTTATGACAAAGCAAAGCTGAATTTTCAACAACCATTACTCCAGCCTCATTCTAATATGCTGATTTGGTGCTCAAGAAACATATCTTATTACCAGTGTTGAAAACAGTTGTGTTGCTTAATATTTCTGTGCGTTTTTTTTTCCAGGACTCCTTGATGAATAGAAAGTTCAAACAAACAGAATTTATTTTAAAATGGAAATCTTTTATAACAAGTCTTTACTGTCAATTCTCTAAAATGATCATGCCCATTTGACCTTTTTGTATCATAACCATTTATCTTCCACATTCTGCACAATGAATGTTCTCGAAAGGCCCTCATCTGCTGAGGCCTTAGTGTAGTGGCAGCGACCCCGCTCATCAGCCAACAGACCACACGTCTACACACTGGCCCCTCTTTACTGCTTCTTCCATTTGAGTAATGGAAACTGCAGCCCAATGACAGAGGAAGTGATTCTGGGCCTGTGATCCACAATAACTACCATCAGCCCCTTCCAAATACATATAAGAGGAGCAATGAAAACACTCCAGCCTGCAACCCTTCGATAAATTGGAGGAAATCCTGTACATGTTGAGCGTATTAGAGAAGTACTTGAGGTTTCTGTTAAATTTGGATCGCTCCAAGCCGGAGAAATGTGATGCTATTTATTAGAGATGACCAAACCCATATGGAAGCAATCATCAGCCTCTTGCACAGAGGCAATTTGAAAGAAAAACGGCAGTGCTAATGAGGGTCGTCTTGATGGTTTTATGTTCTGAATCCCACTGTGCTTGCTCCATTACTGCATAAATGCTGACTATAATTACGATTGCTTGTATACAACATGCAGAGTGCATTACGCTTTTGGAAAAACACAATAGACTGCGTTTCTGTTCGTCCCTACTCACATTTTAGGCATAACAAATAGCAGGTGTACGCTCATGTGAAAGCACATTGTTCTTGTGCAGTTGGCCAGCTGCTAATACTTACTACTTACAAGCTTTTTATCTCAGTACCATTTCCAATGTTAACTAGCGTGAGCGTAATAGCTGTATAATCATTCAAATATTCGTATTTACCATGAAGACAAATCCTCTCCTCACCTTTGTGTGCTTTGTATTGTTTTCTAGGCACTTTTTAAACAAAGTTTTATCAAGTTAGTATTGCAGTGATGATGTAACAACATTATACAACCTGTAATCCAACGGGTCTCGTCTTTAGACCTGTCAAATTTTGCCGAAAATACCTGTGGCCGTGCTGTTAGCTAGAGATACGCCGTTATATTTACCATAGCCAATCAGAGAGTAATAAAGCATCGTTATTTATTGGCATGGCCTCTCCTGTTCCACGCGTCTTACTGAAAGTGGATTTGAGGGGGTTTGTTTCCTGTTTATCTGCCTGCACCCTGCTGCTATCGGTCAGGTTCAGGAGACGCCTCCATGGTGAACTTGCCATCTTTTTTTCTGCCCATTATATCACGGTATTAATCATTAGCTCTTTGCCCCTATCAGCTGGCTGCACAGGAATGGATGACACGTTGAATTACTCCAAAGACATGGTCTGTATTATGCAGCCGAGGTGCTGTTAAGGAAAGTGTATGACATGCTAGTCTATCCATTAAGAGCATATATTTAGGGAAATTCTCAAAAATCTGAAATGTCGATTGAACACTTGTTCTCACTTTCTGTGTATTTCCTGTCAGAGTTCACAGATCTGTTTTAATGAGCAGAATGGGAATAACGGGTTTAAAGAGAGAGAGAATATGAGATGAAAACTTTCTAAAGAAGGTTTGTGATCAAGTTCACATTTGCATCCATGGTTTCTCTGCTGGGTCTTCTGGTGGGCTTAATGTGGACAGGTCTTCCCTCTCATGCCCTCTCTGACCCCTGCTTCTCAAGAGAGATGCCAGACTAGTAACTCATTATTTTTACATGTGAAATTTGTCCGCTCAGGAGAAGACAGAGTGTCTGGCAGCAGAGGTTGAGCCACAGCCCCACTGTGATTATGTCCAGAGAACATTTGGACCCTGAGCACCATGACATCTTATGTACCCACCCAGTGTCTAACATATGGGCTACTTATATAATTTTCTTTTTTTTCCCAAAGTTATTTTGTGCTATGCATACCATAAAACTTTTAATTAACTATGAATTAACGCCTAGTGACTGTAGATGTCCAAAACAGATTCTACATAGTAATCAAAAAGGCATAGTTCACCCAAAAAAAAAAATTGTTTTTTTTTTAAAGTTCAACATTGAATTTTTACAATTTTATAAAAAATATAATAATAATAATAAATTAATAATAAAACCCAAATTCCAGAAATGTTGGGACGTTTTTTAAATTTGAGTCAAATGAAAACTGAAAGAATTTTAAATCACATGAGCCAATATTTTATTCACATTATAACAGATACATTTTTAAACTGAGAAATTAAAAAATTAAGCACAAAATTAGCTTATTTCAAATTTGATGCATGCTACTGGTCTCAAATAGTTGGGACGGGGGCATGTTTATCATGGTGTAGCATCTCCTCTTCTTTTCAAAACAGTTTGAAGACGTCTGGGCATCGAGGTTAAGCGTTTCTGGAGTTTTAATGTTGGAATTTGGTCCCATTCTTGCCTGATATAGGTTTCCAGCTGCTGAAGAGCTCATGGTCATCTTTGACGTATTTTTCGTTTAATGATGCACCAAATGTTCTCTATAGGTGAAAGATCTGGACTGCAGGCAGGCCAATTCAGCACCCGGACTCTTCTACTATGAAGCCATGCTGTTGTAATAGCTGCAGTATGTGCTTTTGCATTGTCCTGCTGAAACAGACGTCATCTGGAGGGGAACATATGTTGCTCTAAAACCTTTATATACACCTTTCAGCATTCATAGTGCCTTCCAAAATATGCAAGCTGCCCATACCGTATGCATTTTTGCACCCTCATACCATCAGAGACGCTGGCTTTTGAACTGAATGCTGGACGGTCTTCCTCCTCTTTAGCTCTGAGGACACGGCATCCGTGATTTCCAACAAGAATGTCAAATTTGGACTCGTATGACCATAGAACACTTGTCCACTTTGAAACAGTCCATTTTAAATGAGCCTTGGACACGACTGTGCATCTGGACCATGTTCACATATTCCTTCCTTTTTGTATGATAGAGCTTTAGTTGGCATCTGCAGATGGCACGGCGGATTGTATTAATCGACAGTGGTTTCTGGAAGTATTCCTGGGCCCATTTAGTAAGGTCAATGACAGAATAATGCCGATGTGTGATGCAGTGTCGTCTGAGGGCCCGAAGACCACAGGCATCCAACAAAGGTCTTCAGCCTTGTCCCTTACACACAGAGATTTCTCCAGTTTCTCTGAAACTTCTGATGATGTTATGCACTGTAGGTGATGAGATCTGCAAAGCCTTTGCAATTTGACGTTGAGGAACATTGTTTTTAAAGTATTCCACAATCTTTGTACGCAGTCTTTCACAGATTGGAGAGCCTCTGCCCATCTTTACTTCTGAGAGACTCTGCCTCTCCAAGACATCCATTTTATAGCTAATCATGTCAGACCTGATGTCAATTAACTTAATTAGGTTGCTCGATTTTCTCCCAGCTGAATCTTTATACAATTTCTTGCTTTTTCAGCACTTTGTTGCCCCCGTGTCAAGTTTTTTTGAAACCTGTAGCAGGCACCAAATTTAAAATGAACTCATTTAATGGATAAAAGTGTAAAATTTCTCTGTTTAAACATTTGTTATGTTCTCTATGCTCTATTGTGAATAAAATATTGGCTCATGTGATTGGAAGTCTTTTAGTTTTCATTTTATTTAAACTTAAAACAATCTCTCAACATTTCCGGAATTCGGGTTGTAATGTCATTCCAAACCTGTCATTAATTACTCCCCCTCATGTCGTTCCAAACCCGTAAGACCTTCATTTATCTTCAGAACACAAATTAAGATTTTTTTTTATGAAATCTGAGAGCTTTCTTACCCTCCATAGGCAGCAATGCAACTACCATGTTCAAGGCCTGAAAAGTAGTCGTTAAAGGGGTCATATGATACTTTTTTAAATACCATTATTTTGTGTATTTTGTGTACCAGAATATGTTGACATTATTTAATGTTCAAAAAACACATTATTTTTAAAATACTGTACATTATTGTAGGTCCTCTATGCCCTGCTTCTCTCAAACGCTTCGTTTTCTACAAAGTCCCTCCTTCCGACAAGCGCAGTCTGCTCTGATTAGCCAACTGACACAGTGCATTATGATTGGCCAAACACCACAAGCACTTGTCGGAAATGTAACGCCCCCTTTCCATAATCGTAAGCTTCATCTTTCAAAATAAAAGTAAAGACAGTTAATAATGTCCTTAGCTTTACCATCAGTTCAAGCCCCGAAAGGGGAACAGAGTCATGTGACAGACACAGTGATGAAGCTTGTATGTGTTTGCAAACAAGCTGCCATTAAGACTAGTGATGGGATTTATGGCTCTTTGAGGGGATCTGGATCTCGGCGATCCGTTCCAAATATTTAGTCAGTTTTAAGAAGCCAGCTTGGGGACATCTCAGTTTATCCTGGAAATAATCACTGGGAGGAATGATGAGGTGAGATTTGTAGTCAAATAATTAAAACTCAGATATCACACACCAATATCTGAGTTTGAATTATTCTGAAATATTGATTATTACCTCATGTGACGGCAGCGTGCACAAGTCATGGCTCCGCTCCTACCCAATGACAGAGGCTCGCAGGGTTTTTTTTCCACTGGAGTACTCACGTGAAGGATGCGTGCACAACTATCATCATGCTGTTAGGCAGTAGCACCCCTGCGCTGGGTGTGCCCCTCCCCCTATAACTGTTCTGTCTTGCAGAGGAGCTAATTTGTGTACATCTGTTACCCCTTTTTCACCTAAGCAGTTCCAGGTGCTAGTTCAAAGCCAGTGCTATAGCTGGTACTTAGTTAGTTCGACTGGCGAACCCTTTAAGAACCGGTTGCTTTTCCACAGGCTAGAGAGCCAATACAGAGCCAGGTCTTACGTCACTGAATACGTTTCATGTTTCGGTTCACTAGCGCGGCACTAGCACGGCACAAGCGTTTAGCTGCTATTTCAAATATGGCGGTCCAAGTTTCTGTTCGTCTTGTTGGTCACGGTAACCCCGCCCCCAGCCCCTGACGCAAGCGGTTCTTCCTTCTAGCCCAGCAATGTTTTGGTGCTACTTACGAACCGCTTTTACTGGTTTGGAGCTGGTACTTTGGATGTCGAAAAACAAAGAACCGGTTCGAAACTAGGCTCTGGCTCCGAACCAGCACTGGAACTGCTTAGGTGGAAAAGGGGTATGTGTGAAACACGCATAGGAAAAAAAGATTGACAGAAAGAACCACTCCCCCCCAGCCGCGACTCCGCTCCCATCGTTCATGTTTATGAGCCGTTCAAAAGAATCGGTTCGTTCGCGAACGTCACAACTCTAATTAAGACAGCTGACTCCACTGTGATGTGACCTTCTCTCTCTCTCGCTCTCTCTCTCCCTCTCGCACACATGCACACACACAACTCAGCATTAGAACAGTCAATAGCAAATACTTAAACTAATAACAAAACATACAATCGCTGATTCAGAAGCACCAGATTGTCATAGAAAAGTCCTCTCCTAGGTTCACGAAACGGTCGTCCATAAAATGCATTGTGATAACATGGTTGTGCTGTTCTGTTGTAAGTAATCTTAATGATTCCTAAATGCATCTACTTTCGGAAGGCCAAATAAAGTGCTTTTGCCTAGAAACACACAGTGTCTCCCTGTCATGGTTGCATCAACACTGAAACCTTGCCTTCTTTCTTTGTATGAACATTTGGGTGGCGTCATGCAATATTTCCACATCGTGTCGTACACATGTGGGGGCATGTTTGAATGAGCCATTTTAGGGGGGCGTGGCAGAGTCTTAACTTTGATAAAAAATCTCTTTGGTTTTGAGACTTTAGTCTTTGCAACTTCAGGGATCTTATCTATGCATGAACAGTGTGTAACACTCCAAAGAGAAAGGAAAACTTGAAATCGCATCATATGACCCCTTTAAAATATCCACATGACATCAGTTGTTCAACCCCAACCGTAATGTTATGAAGCTACAAGAATATTTTTTTTGCGCAAAGAAAACAAAAATAACCACAAAACTTTGTTTTCCTCGTGTCAGTCTTTGATATGCATTTCCAAGAGTACCATGACACTGCTGGGACACTGTACAGATTACAAATAAAAAAGGAATGCAATAATTTACAAATCTCATAAACTTATATTTTATTCACAATAGAATATAGATAACATATCAAATGTTGAAAGTGAGACATTTTGAAATGTCATGCCAAATATTGGCTCATTTTGGATTTCATGAGAGCTACACATTCCAAAAAAGTTGAGACAGGTAGCAATAAGAGTCCGGAAAAGTTTAATGTACATATAAGGAACAGCTGGAGGACCAATTTGCAACTTATTAGGTCAATTGGCAACATGATTGGGTATAAAAAGAGCCTCTCAGAGTGGCGGTGTCTCTCAGAAGTCAAGATGGCAAGAGCATCACCAATTCCCCAATGCTGCGGCGAAAAATAGTGGAGCAATATGAGAAAGGAGTTTCTCAGAGAAAAATTGCAAAGAGTTTGAAGTTATCATCATCTACAGTGCATAATATCATCCAAAGATTCAGAGAATCTGGAACAATCTCTGTGCGTAAGGGTCAAGGCCGGAAAACCATACTGGATGCCCGTGATCTTCGGGCCCTTAGACGGCACTGCATCACATACAGGAATGCTACTGTAATGGAAATCACAACATGGGCTCAGGAATACTTCCAGAAAACATTGTCGGTGAACACAATCCACCGTGCCATTCGCTGTTGCCAGCTAAAACTCTATAGGTCAAAAAAGAAGCCATATCTAAACATGATCCAGAAGCGCAGGCGTTTTCTCTGGGTCACGGCTTATTTAAAATGGACTGTGGCAAAGTGGAAAACTGTTCTGTGGTCAGACGAATCAAAATTTGAAGTTCTTTTTGGAAAATTGGGACGCCATGTCATCCGGACTAAAGAGGACAAGGACAACCCAAGTTGTTATCAGCGCTCAGTTCAGAAGCCTGCATCTCTGATGGTATGGGGTTGCATGAGTGCGTGTGGCATGGGCAGCTTACACATCTGGAAAGGCACCATCAATGCTGAAAGGTATATTCAAGTTCTAGAACAACATATGCTCCCATCCAGACGTTGTCTCTTTCAGGGAAGACCTTGCATTTTCCAACATGACAATGCCAGACCACATACTGCATCAATTACAACATTGTGGCTGCGTAGGAGGAGGATCCGGATACTGAAATGGCCAGCCTGCAGTCCAGATCTTTCACCCATAGAAAACATTTGGCGCATCATAAAGAGGAAGATGCGACAAAGAACACCTAAGACAGTTGAGCAACTAGAAGCCTGTATTAGACAAGAATGGGACAACATTCCTATTCCTAAACTTGAGCAACTTGTCTCCTCAGTCCCCAGACGTTTGCAGACTGTTATAAAAAGAAGAGGGGATGCCACACAGTGGTAAACATGGCCTTTTCCCAACTTTTTTGAGATGTGTTGATGCCATGAAATTTAAAATAAACTTATTTTTCCCTTAAAATGATACATTTTCTCAGTTTAAACATTTGATGTCATCTATGGCGTATTCTGAATAAAATACTGACATTTGAAACTTCCACATCATTGCATTCTGTTTTTATTCACAATTTGTACAGTGTCCCAACTTTTTTGGAATCGGGTTTGTATATAGTATATATACACACACATATATACAGTATATATATGTATGTATGTATGTATGTATATGTATATGTATATGTGTGTAAACACACACACAGTGCTGTGAAAAAGGTTTTGCCCCCTTCCTGTTTTGTAAATTTTTTGCATATTTGTCACACTTAAAAGATTCAGGTCAAACTAATTTTAATATTACTCAAAGATAACCAGAGTAAATACAAAATACAGTTTTGAAATAATGATTTAATTTATTAAGGGAAAAAAGCTGTCCAAACCTGCCTTGCCCTACGTGAAAAAGTAATTGCCTCCAACCTAATAACTCAAGCGTTTGCGATAACTGGCAAGGAGTCTTTCATGTCACTGTGGAACTTCTTTGCAGAATTGTTTTAATTCAGCCACATTGGAGGGTTTTCTAGCATGAATGGAATGTTTAAGTTCATGCCACAGCATCTCAATTGGATTTAAGCCCGGACTTTGACTTGGCCACTCAAAAACCTTAATTTAGTTTTTCTTGAGCCATTCGGAGGTGGACTTGCTGGTGAGTTTCAGATCATTGTCCTGCTGCATAACAAACTGATGGTTGGACATTTTCTGATAGAATACAGAATTCATGGTTCCATCAATTATGGCAAGTCATCCAGTTGCTGAAGCTGCAAAGCAGACCCAGACAATCACCATCACTACTACCACAATGTATGACTGTTGGTATGATGTTCTTTTTATGAAATGCTGTGTTGGTTTTATGCCCGATGTACACATGTACAGACAAACACCTTCCGAAAAGTTATTTTGTCACATCAGTCCATAGAATATTTGCCCAAAAGTCTTGACAAATGTGAGATGAGCCTTTGTGTTCTTTTTGGTCAGCAATGGCTTTTGCCTTGGAACTCTCCCATGGATGCCGTTTTTGCCCAGTCACTTTCTTATTATTGAATCATGAACACTGACCTTAATTGAGGCAAGTGAGGCCTGCAGTTCTTTATATGTTGTTCTTTCATGATCTCCTGGAGGAGTCGTCGTTGCGCTTTTGGAGTAATTTTGGTAGGCCAGCCACTCCTGGGAAGGTTCACCACTGTTCCAAATTTTCTCCATTTGTGGATAATGACTCTGACCGTGGTTCTCTGGAGT
Organism: Barbus barbus; assembly: GCF_936440315.1. Classification (NCBI taxonomy): domain Eukaryota; kingdom Metazoa; phylum Chordata; class Actinopteri; order Cypriniformes; family Cyprinidae; genus Barbus; species Barbus barbus. Next base: position 21,227,537 of record NC_136734.1, on the reverse strand, counting down.
CCCACATCCTTAGAAATGGCTTTATAATCCTTTCCAGATTGATACATGCCAACGACTTTGTTTCTCATCAGTTATTGAATTTCTTTAGATCGTGGCATGGTGTATTGCACTTTAAGCATGCTTCACTTTGTCAGACAGGTTTTATTTAAGTGATTTCTTGATTCAACAGGTCTGGCAGTAATCATGCTTGGTTTTGGCTAGTGAAATTTAACTCTGCTTTATAAAATAATGTGGTAATCATAGTTCTTTCATGATTTAACAGGAGGGGGCAATTAATTTTTCACGTAGGGCCAGGTAGGTTTGGACAGCTTTATCACTTAAATGAATCATCATTTAAAAACTGCATTTTGTATTTACTTGCATTATCTTCTTTGTGTAATATTAAAATGTGTTGAGAATTTGAGGATCGGAATCTTTTAAGTGTGGAAAATATACAAAAAATAAAAAAACAGGAAGTGGGCAAAAAAGTGGGTATATACACAGTGGGGGAAAATAATTATTTGTTCCCCTGCTGATTTTGTGTTTGCCCGCTGACAAAGAAATGATCAGTCTATAATTTTAATGGTAGGTTTATTTGAACAGTGAGAGACAGAATAACGACAACACAATCCAGAAGAACGCATTTCAAAAAAGTTTGATTTGAAATTTGAAAATTGAAATGAAAATTGATTTGTGTTTTAATGAGTGAAATAAGTATATGATCCCCTAATCAGTAAGCAAGATTTTTGGCACCCAGGTGACTTTTATACAGGTAAGGAGCTGAGATTACTCTCTTAAAGGGAGTGCTCCTAATCTAAGTTTGCTACCTGTATAAAAGACACCTGTCCACAGAAGCAATCAATAAATCAGATTCCAAACTCTCCACCATGGCCAAGACCAAAGAGCTGGCCAAGGATGTCAGGGACAAGATTGTATACCTACACAAGGCTGGAATGGGCTACAAGACCATCGCCAAGCAGCTTGGTGAGAAGGTGATAACAGTTGGTGCGATTATTTGCAAATGGAAGAAAGACAAAATAAATGTCAATCTCCCTCGGTCTGGGGCTCCATGCAAGATCTCATCTCGTGAAGTTTCAATGATCATGAGAATGGTGAGGAATCAGCCAAGAACTACACAGGAGGATCTTGTCAATGATCTCAAGGCAGCTGGGACCATAGTCAGCAAGAAAACAATTGGTAACGCACTACGCTGTGAAGAACTGAAAACCTGCAGCACCCGCAAGGTCCCCCTGCTCAAGAAATTATATGTACAGGCCCGTCTGAAGTTTGCCAATGAACATCTGAATGATTCAGAGGAGAACTGTTTGAAAGTGTTGTGGTCAGATGAGTCCAAAATCGAGCTCTTTGGCATCAACTCAACTCGCTGTGTTTGGAGGAGGAGCAATGCTGCCCATGACCCCAAGAACACCATCCCTACCGTCAAACATGGAGGTGGAAACATTATGTTTTGGGGGTGTTTTTCTGCTAAGGGGACAGGACAACTGCACAGCATCAAAGAGACGATGGACTTGGCCATGTACCGTCAGGGCCAGGGCATTGAAAATGGATGGTCGTGGATGAGTTTTTGGCTCAAGGTCTGCATACAAAGTCACACCAGAGGTGTTCAGCTGGGATCAGGACTTGGCTTTCTGCAGACCAGTCAAGTTCTTCCACACTGACTGAATCAATGATGTATTTTTGAACCGTGGTTTATACACAGAGGCACTGTCATGTTAGAATAGATAAGGGTCCTGTCCAAACTGTTGATATAAAATTAGAAGCACACAATTCCCTAGAATATTATTATATGCTTAAACATTAAGGTTTATACCTTAATGCAGTTCTGCATATATATATATATATTTTTTTTTTTTTTTTTTTTTTTAACTCAGCACGAAATGAAAATTTACCCTATTTCCTGAATGCCTAAATGCATATTATTGATTTTAGTGTGAACAATTCATCCGTGCACGTTTATTTAATTTGACTTTGCAATTTGTTTAAAATCAAAACTCGATCAAACTCCACCTTCAATCCACTGCAATAAACATTGTATTTACATTCTGCCTAGTTTCTGCCTTTGATGTTTGTTTGATTCTTTCCTGCTCTGTGTGCTCATTTACTGTATTTTATTACAGCCAAATTCTCAATAAGGCGAAGAGGTCTTTGGCCAAGAAGCCCTGAAGTGAGTGGGATCAGGGCTTATGAGGGTAGCCCCGCTGGGGTAGAGCACGATTCACCGCAGCATACGGTGCACGTCTTACCCCAGTGCCCTCAGGAGATCGTTCTGCCAACCCTGCCACCTATGGTGCTTCAGGCCGCAGCGGTCTCCAGCGAGCGTACATCTCAGTCTCTTCCGCCCGGTACCGTAGCGGAGCTGAGATGCTCGCCACCCCTTCGGGGGTCTCTAGAGCAGCTAGTTGGGTCGTTCCCTGCCGGTGCGCCGCTTCAGTTACACCAGAGGCCAGTCTTGAGAGACTGGTTCCCTTAGTAGACTATTTCGCAGCGTGGAAACTACTGCCAAATGTGTCTCGATGGGTCCTGCGCACTGTAGAGAGAGGCTACAGAATCCAGTTCGATTCTCGTCTGCCTCAATTCAACGGGGGTAATTCCACGTTTGTTGGCCCCGAGCAGGCTCTGGTAATGGAACAAGAGGTAGATACTCTCTTAAGGAAGGAAGCCATCAAGGTGGGTCCTCCTTACGAAGAGATTCCGGGTTCTACAGCCGGTACTTCATAGTTCCAAGGAGGATGGAGGATTGCGTCCCTTTTTAGATCTGCATCATTTGAACCGCTCAGTCTGCTAGACTGAAGTTCAAGATGCTCAGGTAAGTATCTCAGATCAAGTCTGAGGACTGGTTTGACACGTAGATCTAAAGGACGCATACTTCCATGTCTCCATCCTTCCCACTCACAGGAAGTTCCTGAGGTTTGCTTTCAGGGGTAAAGCTTACCAATATCGGGTACTTCCCTTCGGCCTAGTACTCTCACCCTGCACTTTTACGAGTGTGTAGGCGCCGCGTTAGCTCCGCTGAGGCTACGGGGCGTCCGCATACTCAATTACATCGACTATTGGTTGATTCTCGCTCAATCAGAACGGAGGGCAGCTCAACATTGAGATGTTATTCTCGCTCGCTTAAAAGTGTTGGGGTTAAGAATGAACCCCAAGAAAAGTGTGCTTTCTCCATTACAGAGAACCACTGGGGGTGGTGGGGATTCGATCACGGTGCAGGCACGTATGTCTCCTGCTCGGATCGAGTCAATCCTCACGAGAGTCAGGAGGGTGAAAGAAGGCCAGTCACTCACTGTCAAGCAGTTTCAGATACTGCTGGGTCTGGTGGCAGCTGCATCCAACGGGATACCTATTGGCCTGCTGTATATGAGACCCCTACAGTGGTGGCTCAAGACCAAGGGGTTCTCCCCGAGGGGAAACCCGCTTCGCATGATCAAGGTCACGTGGCGATGCCTACGTGCCTTAGACATGTGGAGACAACCTTGACTCTTAAAAGCCCTCAGGAGATCGTTCTGCCAACCATGCCACCTACGGTGCTTCAGGGCGCAGCGGTCTCCAGCGAGCGCACGTCTCAGTTTCTTCCACCCATTACCGCAGCGGAGCTGAGATGCTCGCCACCCCTTCGGGGATCTCTAGAGCAGCTGGTTCGGTCGTTCCCTGCCGGTTCGCCGCTTCACGGCACCGAACTAGCCGCTCTGACTACACCAGAGGCCAGTCTCGAGGGACTGGTTCCCTTAGCAGACTATTTCGCAGCATGTAAGCTACTGCCAAACGTGTCTAGATGGGTCCTGCGCACTGTAGAGAAAGGCTACAGAATCCAGTTCGATTCTCGTCCGCCTCAATTCAACGGGGTGAATTCCACATTAGTGGGCCCCGAGCAGGCTCTGGTAATGGAACAGAAGGTACATACTCTCTTAAGGAAGGAGGCCATCGAGGTGGTTCCTCCTCGCGAGAGAGTCCGGGTTCTACAGCCGGTACTTCATAGTTCCAAGGAGGATGGAGGATTGCGTCCCCTTTTTAGATCTGCATCATTTGAACCGCTCAGTCTGCTAGACTGAAGTTCAAGATGCTCAGGTAAGTATCTCAGATCAAGTCCGAGGACTGGTTTGACACGTAGATCTAAAGGACGCATACTTCCATGTCTCCATCCTTCCCACTCACAGGAAGTTCCTGAGGTTTGCTTTCTGGGGCGAAGCTTACCAGTACCGGGTACTTCCCTTCGGGCAAGTCACTCACTGTCAAGCAGTTTCAGAGACTGCTGGGTCTGATGGCGGCTGCGTCCAACGTGTTACCTATTGGCCTGCTGTACATGAGACCCCGAGGGAGAACCCCCTGGTTCGCACCGACAACACATCGGTGGTCTCTTATAGCAACCACCAAGGAGATCTGCGGTTCGCGCCCCCTGTACAGGCTGGCGCACCAAATCACTGCGTGGGCTATGAGGCTGAGCTCTCCTGGTTGGTCGAGCTGGCATGGCTCCCTTCAACTTTGAGGGTCACCTTGAGCATGCTGCTTCCTCCCGGCTCTCCTGTTGGTCGAGCTGGCATTGTTCCCCTCAACTTAGAGGGTCACCTTGAGCATGCCGCTCCCTTCTGAGCGTCTGGGTTAGCATGTGGGAGCAGACATCCTGTCGAGGCAGGGGCTGTTATCCGGGGAATGGATGCTTCAAACCGAGGTGGTGAAGTAGATCTGGAGAGTGTTTGGCCAGGCTCAGGTGGACCTCTTCGCCACTCAGACAGCACAATGTCCCCTCTGGTACTCTCTACGTCATCCAGCTCCGAGGGGCTGGATGCCATGCTACAGACGTGGCCGATGCTTCATCTGTACGCCTTTCCCCCGATTGCTCTGCTCCCCGGAGTTCTGGAGAGAGTGCACCGGGACGGACTCCGGCTGCTATTAGTAGCCCCGTTCTGGCCGGGCCGAGTATGGTTCTCGGACCTGATTTCCCTCCTCGACGGCTTTCCATGGGAGATTCCAGTAAGGAGGGATCTCCTCTCACAGGCAGGAGGCACCCGTGTGCACCCCCGTCCGGAGTGGTGGAAGCTGTGGGTGTGGCCCCTGAGGGGGCATAGCTCATAGCTTCCGGTCTCTCAACCGAGGTTGTTGAGACCATTCTCCAATCCAGAGCTCCCTCTACGAGGAGACTGTACGCCCTGAAGTGGAGACGCGTCACTTCATGGTGCGGAGATCGCTAGCTCGACCCAGTTAACTGCCCGGTTGGTACAGTGCTGGAGTTCCTGCAGGCTCGACTCTCCGCAGGGTTAGCCCACTCCACCTTGAAGGTCTATGTGGCGGCAATCTCGGTTTACCACACCCCTCTTGGTGGACTGACAGTGGGCAGACAACCCCTAGTTACACGTTTCCTCTGTGGTGCACTGAGGCAGTCTGTTCGTGGATGCCACTCAGATGGCCTATGAGTCTTCTGACCTCCCCTCGCCATGGGAGTCAGAGCTCATTCCATGAGGAGTGTGGCGGCCTCCAAGGTCTTTCTCGCAGGTGTCCCTATCCAGGACATCTGCAATGCTGCGGGATGGTCTACGACTCTGACCTTGTCAGGTTTTATGGCCTAGACATACGAGCCACTCCAGGCTTCTGTTCTCTCGCCCTAGCTGTGCTCCGTTGGATACACACAGGGCAGGGACTTGGAAGTCTGGTGCCGTGGGTATCTCGTTCCCCAAAGCGTCTCCTGACGCAGCTTGAGTTCCTGAAGAGGAACGTCTTAGGTTACGTATGTAACCCCAGTTCCTCGAAGGAACGAGACGCTGCATCACGAGGCCACACTTCCGGCATCCCTGCCAGCGGTTGCTTCATTCTAGAAGCTGACGCCGGTTTCACCGCACATGCTTTTATACCAGCTGGTCATTACGTCACCTCGCCCGTGATGTCCCTCCCATCCATTGGACAAATTTCATTGGTATTCAGAGATGGTTACTCTGTAGGCGTTCCTCCAAAGCGTCTCCTGACGCAGCGTCTCGTTCCTTCGAGGAACTGGGGTTACATACGTAACCTAAGATGTTTTTTTTTTTTTTTTTTTTAATAAACAAGTGTTCTTTTAAATAACAACAGCACTTAAAGCCATAAAAAGTATTAAATACCTTAATTAGTATAAGAAAAAAATTATAATTTCAAAAAGTCTTAAACTTGGGAAGGAAATGCAAGAATCGCGTTGTGGATTAAATATAATGTTTTATATTCTCTTTTATTGCAACAGCACTGCTTGTCCTACCAAATGCTGTTGCCTCGGAACCACCACTAGTGGCTTACAACATCCGAGCACGGATCCTGGCATCCGAAATTGCCCCCTATACAGCCATTTTAAGTGGTGTTCGAAACCATAGTGGATGTTCAAGTGCACTCATTCAATCACACAATGCACCGCAAAAACAAGTGTACAACCGATGTACACTCAATGGCTAGAGAACCCCCAGAATGCACTGTGAGAGTCGCGCACCGAGTGAATTCCCGCGTCTCACCAGAAGATGGCACCCGCAGATGAATCATCCATTCATTGATTTTAGAAGCGCTCGTCCACGGCGTAATACAGCGTAATACAACAAAGGTACAAAATTAGTTGTAAATTTACTATTAGGGTTTATACATAATTTCCGTGACAGAGTTCAAGATATATCGTTTAATCTTACTATTGGAGCTGCCCGTTTCAAATGATTATTTAACAGCAAGCAAACTATGCAAAAGCGGCAGTCCTTCCAGTGCACATAGTGTCCGAAATCACTCACTCATTTTTCATTCACTCCTTCAAGTGAACTGTATGAGTGGACTAATGTAGGGAATAGTGAATGAGGGTATAGGGGGCGATTTCAGATACAGCCATGGACCCCTCATCTAAGGCCGTCACTAACGAGTAATTGGGTAATAGATGCATTGCAGGCCACAACAGGCCATAATGATCGTTCGTACAAAGTATCAAAAGTAAGTAACATGGTTCTGTTGAAAACGTAATATAAATGTTTTCTGATGGTTTAGATCTCTGTACCCTATAGTTTTTTTGGGGGTCTCCAGAGACCCCAGACAATAACATTTAATTTTGTAACAAGATAATAGTTTTTTTTTTTTACAAATGTAATTTTACTCTGTTTGTTAATGTTTTTACTCAACATTTGTGCAGTTTTTGGAGGATTTATGATATCTTTTAAATTTCTATAAATAAATAAATAAATATTTATTTAAATTACAAATTTACAAAAAAAACAGCATTTGATGTAAAATTCACTTTATAAAAGGCCCAGATTTCTAACTTTCATTCATGGGGATAACATGGATCATTTTAAATGATTTAATGTAACATTTATACCCATTTTTTTGGAAAATGCAGTTTTAAAATAAAAAAATATCACTTTAACCACTAGATGGCCATAGAGCTCCACTATATGCTATTTGCTATTTGAGAGACCTGAAAGATATCTTTTCACAAGTTGGATTCAGTTGGATTCATATCTAAATATTATAAAATCACAATTATAACAAAAATAAAATATTTTTTGTCAAAGTTTAGTATTTTTTGTACTGAAAAAACCCCAGTTTTTCAATAATGTTACATTATGATTAGAATCAAACCTGAACAAAATGTTACAAAGAGAAATGTTGGAGTCTTAAGATTTTATCATTTATTTCAATTATCTATTTTTAATATAATTCTACAATTTTAATCAATATTTCAGTTACTAACTGTAACAGAACAAAAATGAACAGAAATGAACAGTTATATTACATATGAACACATGAACTGAACAGCAATAACAAGTGAGCAAATAAAGCAGTAAAAAGATACAATTTAGTAAAAGAAATCAAACAACGAGGAACAATAAGTGTGTGTGTGTGTGTGTGTGCGCGTGTGTGTGTGTGTGTGTGTGTGTGTGTGTGAGAGAGAGAGTGTGTGAGTACACATTGTCGGTGTCACCACTTTATATTTGTGTTGGTTCTGCATTTTGGATGATTTTATTTGACAAATTATAGCCTTACAAATGTGTGTGTGTGTGTGTGTGTGTGTGTGTGTGTGTGTGTGTGTGTGTGTGTGTGTGAGTGTGCACATTTTCAATGTGTCAGTGTCACCAATTTATTTTTGTGGTGGTACTGCATTTTGGATGATTTTATTTTACAAATGATAAGAGAACGGTTTTTATAGTCTCAAAAATGTGTTCCTCTATATGTGTGTGTGTGTGTGTGTGTGTGAGCAATATAATTTAGCATTGTGGATGTTTTTTGCATTGGTGGAAGTGTGCCACTTTATTTGTGCCATTTCTGTCGATGTGTTCTGCGTTGTTTCTGATTTTGATGATGAATTTTGTCTATTTTGATTGCGGGGTCTCCAGAGACCCCGAAAGCCACGAGTGTCACAAATTTTGTCACGCTAACATAAAAACAAATATCATTCCAATTTATTTATTTTTTTGTAGATCTAGAAAGTGTTGAGAGCCGTAGAAGGTTTCATACCATTTGGACAAAGGGAACATTTTTTAAAAATTGAGCAAAAGTCATTTGGGGTCAAAAAGACCCCGTAAACCATCAGAGTGTTTTAAACAATATAATGTACATACGCATTACATCAAAAGCCTACAGAGGGCTCCAATGGCCTGACAATCGTCTACATGTCAACATGCGATCTAATCCTCATTTGGCTTAACAACATTTAATTCAAATGTCCACTTAATTTTTTATATTTGGCCATTTCTTTACGACAGAAATGCTGCAACAATCATAAATTATCGTATGTGGACATCAAAAGTTGCCATTTTTCTGAATACCTAATTACGTCCAGCCGTTTCACTGAAATAATCTGTTCAGCTTTTCCCCTATAGGTGCAAATTAAACGAGAATTCATGATCAGGCCTTTTGATGACCGCCATCTCAGCATTAGCCCATTGGAGTGGCTGCTAGGAAAATTCTGGGGTAAGAAACGCCTTCTAATCGATCTGTCAACTATGCATAACTCTCAGTTTCAAGCAAACACCTCGATTCCTTTAGACAAATTCTCTCCCAATGGTAGGACATTGATCATGCCATCCATATGATAAAATCATGGATCTTAGCACCTGGCAGGCAAAAGTTGACATCACCTCAGCTTCCAAAGCCTACCTATCCATCCAGATTCATGCACTTATTTGGGGTACACTAGTACAGGAAATTATATTTCCTCATACGTTTAACTTTCAGATGCAAACAGGACTAAGATTTTCAGACGCGTTATCAGAAACAGCTTATTGGATTTGACTTACAATGACTCAAGTAATGATCATTGCATCTACCCCTTTTAGACTACTCAAATCATCCTGAGTATTGAACTCCCTGTCAGATGCTGCAAGAGCACTCCCGGTGGAGCAATACGTTTCTCTGTCGGCTACTGGCAAAACTCACCCATCCGAAACCGTGAGTAGTGAACTCTCGTCAGATGCCAAGAGAGCTTCCCGGTCGAGCAAACCTCGCTTTTCCGTCCGACCACTGGCGAAGCTTACACGTCCGATGCCGCAAGTCAGATGCTGCGTGAGCATTCCCGGTTGAGTGAATATTTCAGTGTCTTCCGTTCGGCGAGGCTTACCTGTCCGACGCCGCGAGCCTTGATCTCCCGTTGGATGCCGGCGAGAGCCTCCCAGTCGAGCAAACCTTGCCTTTTTCGTCTGACTACCAGCAAAGCTTACCCGCTCGTGCCACGAGTATCGAAGCAATCCTCCTGTCAGATGCCGTGAGAGCCTCCAGACAATCTTACCTTTTAAAGTTCCACGCTTGGCGATGCTTACCCGTCTGACACAGTGAGTCTTGATCTCCCGTCAGACATCTGCGAGAGCCTCCCAGCCAGACAAACTTGCCTTTTCCGACCGTTCATGCCACAGATATAGAACCCCCGTCGAACGCTACAATAGCCTTTCGGTCAAGAAATCTTGGCTTTTCAGTCTGCCTACTGGCGAGGCTTAACCATCCGACACGCGAGTATTGATCTCCCGTCAGATGTTGCGAGAGCCTCCCGGCCAGACAACTTTACCTTTTCAAGTCCTGCGCTTGCCGACGCTTACCCGTCCGACACAGCGAGTCTTGATCTCCCGTCGGGCATCGGCGAGAGTCTCTCAGCCAGACTAACTTACCGTTTAACTTACGGTCGGTGAGACTTACCCATTCGACACAGTGAGTCTTGATCTCCCGTCGGGCGTCGGCGAGAGTCTGCCGGCCACCCAACCCCACCTTTGCGTCTGTTGGGCAGCGAGGCCTAGCTGTCTGACAAGACGGGTCTCATCCCCCCGCCGAACACGGTCCAAACCCTCTCAACTAAATCTCACATCTTTTCCCCCCACCTGGCAAGGCTTACCCATTCGATGGCCTGAGTCTTGATCTCCCATCGGATGCTGCGAGAACCCTCCCAATCTGGGTTTTATTTTCTCCCTACCCTCCCGGCGAGGCTTACCTGTCTGATGCAGTGTCTTGCTGTCAGATGTTGGCAAGAGTTCTCCCGGCTGGGCTCCTATACTTGCCGCCCACGCAAGCGAGGCTCATCCATCCGATGCCGTGAGTCTTGATCTCCAGTCAGAGGCTTCATGGGCCCTCTCGGCCAGATACCTGCCTTCTGTCCTCTGATTAGCAGGGACTGACAGCCAGTAGGGCCTGTACGCTGACTCCGTGAGCTGCTCTACTCAAGGCAACTCGGGTCCTCCTGGTCAGGGCCACACTCACGCTGCTCCTCCATCAGCCGGCAGGGCTCACCCGTTCCAACGCAGTGAGCACACAGTTGAGCATCGGTTCGAGCCCTCCCAACCGGGCGCCCCGAACCACGCAGTCCATACCAGCAGCCGGTGGGGCCTACCCATCCTATGCCACAAGCCACTCCCACGAAGCAAGTAGGCTCCCCCAGCCCACCATACAGGATACTTCTCGAAACCAGCTTCTGCCAGATCTCAGTGCGTATTTTGGGGGGGATCTTAGTCTGGCGGCTGTCCAACACTTAATTGCTTTTTGGGGGGTACTCTGGGTTCAGGCCATTCCCGAGCTCTGAGCCCTTCCCCAGGACAGCACGCCAACTACGCATTACTATAGTCTCTAAATACGCATTACCTTACTCGTGCTAAATATATGTAAGTGTGAACTCGTGAAGTGCTAGTCATTTGAAGCACGCCACACGTACCGTTTATCCGCTTGGATCAAATTCAAACAGCAACAGAGCGCAAGTTTAGAGCAGATGCGTTTACTAGCGAGCACTAAACAGCGCTGTGAGATCCAGAATGAAGCGCTTGAAATCAGCGAAGGACACAATCGCCGATTTAAACAGATGAATTAATTAAACATTTATTAAACATTTTTAAACATTTATTAATTTATAATTCAATACTAATATTATTTTTACTTGCCCTCTTCATTGTCTTCCACCCTTTCCCAGTTTTGATGAAATGATTATTATTATCATTATGACTATTATTATGGCTATTACTGTTGCTAATAATATTTGTTGTTTATATTATTATTATTTATCTTGATTTGTGACACTGCTTAGATCTGTTATCAATCTATTATGATACTATTTCAGTTGTATGCTTCCTTCCCCACCCTTAGACACAATGACACACATACATGCGCGCACGCACGCACGCGCACACACGCGCACACACACACACACACACACGTTGGTTTTTGTGGTTTATGGGGACTCTCCATAGGCGTAATGGTTTTTATACTGAACAAACTGTGTGTGCTATTGCCCTACACCAACCCTACACCTAAACTTAGCCCTCACAGGAGACTTTGTACATTTTTAGATTTTCAAAAAAACACCATTTAGTATGTTTTTTAAGCCTTTTGAATTACGGGGACATAGGCAGTGTCCTCATAAACCACCTTCATATTGTAATACCTCTGTCATACCCATGTCATTATACAAATTTGTGTCCTCATAAACCACATAAACATGCACACACACACACACACACACACACACACACACACACACACACACACACTCACAGACATATGAATGCAAATACAGGAGTTAATCAGAACGGACCTGTAATGTTGGCCATCAGTATATATGTTTGTTTGTTCAAGTGTTTCTACATTTTGGTACATGTAAATATTGTCACCTTCTAAACATTTTTTTTTCCCTCATGTTATATGCTTGGTCCATGGGCGTTATGTATTTGGTACATGTAAACACTGTCACATTCTTTACTTGCATAATAAAAAAACTGATGAAATTGCACTGACAAACAGGAGAAACACTGTGCGCAACGAGACAAGAATCATTTACCATGGATTTGTTTTACTGTAACACTAACTGCACCATGCTATTGCGGCAGAAATGAGGGATATCTCGAATTATTGATATATTTTTAATGTAGACATATTAAAGGAGTAATGGAATATAATTACAGTATTTTGTGATTAAGCTAGGTTGTGCATTTATACTAAATGTATTAGACCACTGTTCTTCATACAAATACCTAGAACCGTGTAGGCCAAGTTAATTTTTATACCATGGTATTGAGGTGCTATAGGCCTATGTTTTTACTGATTATCATTATGTATGCTATATGAAAGACCAAGGGTTAATTTTAATAACTCAAACAGTCAGAATAATTAAATTTCACCATATAAAAATTAGGTTTTTAGAGAATGAACATGAATTTACATTGCATCCTTAACATGTAATCCTGCATCCTCAAGCTACTGTTAAATGTGCATTTTTAAGAGACAAAAAAAGTAATATTACTACTATTGCAGCCAGCACTGCAAACTGTGCTGAAGATACATGTAATCAAAGTCACGCAACACAAACCTATTTCATGATTTGAAACAATAGGCTATCACTCATTAGAACAGGGATCACCAGACTCGGTCCTGGAGCGCCAGTGTCCTGCTGAGTTTAGTTCCAACTTGCCTCAACACCACCTGCCAGGAAATTTCTAGTATACCTAGCAAGACCTTGATTAGCTAGTTCAGGAGTATTTAAACTCTGCAGGACACCGGCGCTCCAGGACCGAGTGTGGTGGTGACCCCTGCATTAGAGCATGCAGAAACTAGGAAATTAAGTTTCATCATTTTTATCAAGTTTTATAATTTCTCAATTAAGATATTTATTTTGTTGAGGAAAAATAACTGGAAAAGTGTCAAGAATTCGAAGAAATTAAGTGTTTGTCATGTTCTCAGCATAGTCGTTTAAAACTACAATTAGGCTTCTACAGCTTTCATTTAGGAGCAAAAATCTGCCTTTAAACTTGAAAGAATATAAAGGTTTGAAATTTATCATGACTATTGATATCGCCTGATATGAAACATTTTATTGTGAATTTTTTTTTGGCCATATTGTACAGCCCTACTTTCAAGGGAACTGACTTCAGAAAAGTTTTGATTCCATCTTCATTTAATACCTGATAAAGTAGCGTTTATGAACACCGCGCAGGGGCGGGTCTACCGGGGTGGCAACTGCCACCCCAAGTAAAAGCTCCACCCCCACCTGCCACCCCAGAATTATCCCAGAATAAAATATAAATGTCAGCAGTGTTTCATGTGCTACTTTTCAATGATGACTTTTCAACGATGACTGCGTAACGAAAAAGAAAAAAAGTATTTAACTAAACTGTACACGATGGTTGCATGCGCACGCAGCATGCCCAGTGTAGACAGCTTCATTAACAATTACTCTTATGAACCGGTTCTTTTTGAGTCAAAAACACAAAGCTCAGCCCATTCACTAACAAACTGTTTTTACATTCGTTCATGAATCAGATACTGCTTCTCGGTTTATTCAGAAGTCCTCTGAGAATGCAATCCTGTCCGGATATGTCTGAGATTCATCCCGCAATTGTTTGGTGATTCGATTCGCCGACCGCTCGCTCCACTTTCGTCATCTAGGCCTTTCTGCCATATCGGACGAAACAATAACATGAAATTAATAAGAAGATTCTGATCACGAAAACTAATAGCAGAGTTAAGAATCTTGTATTGCAGTTTTCTCGATTGTTAACATAATATAACTGATTTTAGTTTGCCCATTTTCCCAAACCATTAATTCAGTTCTCAAAACAAAGACACATTTCTCAAAAAGTTTCACAATGAGTAAGTTAAACATTAGGTAGCAAAACTGATGACACCAATCAGAATATCTGCATCCTAACAATGGAGAGACGAGAGAGCTGAATGAATAATATGCATGGGTTTCATACTTACAAATTCAATATAATTACAGTACAGTACATTAGATTATGGAAAATTCACTATTCTATATGTACAGTAAACTGTAGTACATGTTGTACACCTTCAAACGTGTGACTGTCAAATTTTATTTGTAACCATTTTTTATGTGCACTGTTAGCAGAACTGAGAAATGGCTGCCTAGAGATAAAGCTAGTCTTGTGTCAGGAGACCAGGAAACTGCTATAGTACTGTATACTGTAATGAAATTTGACCAAATGTGCAGAGGATGCTGAATTTACTTTATTTTATTTACTGTACTGTATTGTGGTGCATACCAAGTTCATATACAATTATTTGGTATTTGAACTTTTCTAGTGTTTTTCATTTACTACAAGTTTACTTTACAGTACAGTAGTAAAATGGAAATTATCTGTTCCCAAAAGTTAATTGCTGAATTATTAGGGGTTCAAACACGAAGTGCTGAAACCCTATTGTAACTGTTAGGATTATTATTATTATTCCCTAAAACTGATCTTTCAGAACAAAACGTAAGGCCTAGAGAGCTGAAACTTTGTCAGAAGGTAATAGTCTGGCTCGCTACTCAGGCGCAAAGGCACCAAGTCAATACACATATACACATTTTTTATATTGTGTATTGACTTGGTGCCATGATGGATATTGAAATGTTATTTATTTAGATGACTACTTAATGGTAAGGCAATATTTGTGAACACAACTGTGCATGTCAGACAATAAATCCCCAAAACCTATGCATGGGGGCTTGCTTTGGTGTTGCCACCCCTCATAGACCCTATGCCACCCCTTTGCCACCCTAAAAATTATTTTCTAGATCCGCCCCTGACACCACGCCTCTTTGTGTGCAGCCATCACCGGGGAAACAGCTGTATTTTTTAAATACAGCTGAAAAACAAAATGGTTTAAAAGCTGAAATGTGACATTTATCATTTTGTAAAACATTTTTTTTTGTGTGAGAAAACCCGCTCATACCATAGAAATTTAATTTCTGCAGATCTTAAAAAAAGGTAACAAAAAGCCTTAAATTTCTTTAATAAAGCCTTAAATAAAATTCTATAGATACCATGTAGGCCTTAATAGTTAAATACAATTCCTTCCTTTATATTTGTTGATATTTGTGTTTTGAAAAAGAGGACAGACTGCATAGGGCCAAGACATTGAAAGGGGCCCAGAAAACTCAGTGGAGGAGTGTAGCATGGGTCAAAGAAGAACACGGTACACTGACCAGGAGCGGTTCTAGACCCTTTTTAGATTGTTATTTTTTTGTTTGTTCAATTTGCACACTGAAAATGGGTTGGAGCTCTTATTTTTGAACTCTCAAAGTGCACCAGATTAATGCACTTAAATTTAAAATGTATACAATTTTCTCCCGGGGGGCATGACCCCGGACCCCCTTAGAGGGGAACAGACCCACCCACCACTGCCTCAATAAGTCTTACATGACCACGATATGTGCCTCCAGCCACATCCATTAGCCCCTGATGTTTTCAAATCGTAGAAACGCCCCTGATCATAAACAATATTAGATGTGTGTCAATATAACGGATCTGTGCATTTATTGCATTAATAATGTCACTCACGGCTCTTAAGTAACTTATTGCTTTAATAAGTATTTGTGTATATTTACTGAAGAAGGTGGTACATGATATTGATACGCAGTTTGACAACATCAAATATTTTTCATAAAAAAATTCTCATTAAGATACC
This sequence comes from Barbus barbus, assembly GCF_936440315.1. NCBI lineage: Eukaryota > Metazoa > Chordata > Actinopteri > Cypriniformes > Cyprinidae > Barbus > Barbus barbus. The sequence goes on along the minus strand of NC_136734.1, from coordinate 21,211,676 downwards.
AGCAGACATACTAATCCAGCACAAATTGGTGCATGAGATGTCACCAAAATGAAGCATTTGAACATAAAAACAAAATAGCAAGATGGGTGGGAACTGAAAAAGGTCCCCTTTTGAAAAAAAAGACCCCCCCCCCCCCCCCCCTCCCAATAGGCTGGCTACGGGCCTGTATATATATATATATATATATATATATATATATATATATATATATATTTATATATATAACATCCACATCACTGTAATCAGATGCATTTTTAACTGCTGCTTTCTCACCGCTGTCAATTTTCATTGTTTATTTCGTTATTGAGAGGAAAGCAAGCAGCATATTCACCCAAACGCCGCTTAGCAGCTTCAGGTTCGACTGCATTTGCTCTAAAGCACTGTCTTCTCTTGAATCACATCCAGGATGGCTAAATTACAGTCTTGTGCTACAGAGCCACACTGGTCAAACCGTATTATTGCATGCTCTTACATTAGATCAAACGACTACTCGACAACAACATTTCTTTTATTTATTATTATTATCGTCAATAATGTCAACTAATCGTTTCATGGACCCATGCAGCAGTACTGGTGAGTCTGGGAAACTAGATTAGGTTTGTCTAAGAAGTCACTATTTCAGTTTCATTGGGACTTCAAAGATCACTGACCACTAAAATAATTACAACCATGTACGGGAGAAAGCCGAGGTAACATTAATACTATAGTAGTATTACAAATATTAAAAGTACTAAAACACAGAAATAAGGAGCCCTTATTTGAGATGCACTGATTTGGAGTGTTACTCTCATTGCAGGTATTTGTAGTAGTTATGAAAGAAAATTTAAGCATTGTAAATAAATAGTTCTCAGACTCTGCCTGAAACTCAGTGTCACTGGTTCCAGGCTTTACAAAATAAATATTGTGGTAACTCAATGGAAATAAAACGGAAAATTGTTATTTAGACTCCACAGGGCATTGACCAAAGGCAGTTTTTTTTCCATGTAATGTCCCAATTTCAGAGAGACACAGATGTTTCCTCATCTTGAGAATAAAATGAGCCATTTGAGCTGCTATGGAGCCAGACTGTACCAGACTCAAAGCAAATATTGTACTTCTCTCCTTCTCTTTTTTCCTTTTCTTTTAAGAAATCTTCTAAAGAGAAAAAGGCAAAAACGTACTTAAATTAGCAACTTCCAACATTCCCCTGTGGTTTCCAAATGTGAAGATCCATCCACAATAAAGCAAAGATTTAATCAGAAACCGAGGAGAGGAAAAAAGGTTTTGTGCTCCAGAAACAAGATGACGTGATGTCTGATGGCGACAGTAGAAATCTTGAACGAAAAATCCCCCCTTATGGAAATCATGTCAGAAATATCCACAAAATGAAATTGTGGGCAGCTTAAACAAACCATATTTCCCCTTTTCCCTTTGTTCTTCACTCCAAGAGAGAATGACTGTTTAATCCTCTAGTCTCATTGTTCAGCTGTGCCTGGGTGGTTGAGGGAAATTACTTTTTCACAGTGATGGTATAGGGTGTGATTTGCCAGAGAATGTTTCAGAACTTATTGCTTCTGAATTTATTGTTCATAATTAGGCTTGTCTCTTGTCATGCCATTTCACTTTCAGTTAAAATCGTTCCATCAATAAATACACTATAAATTGTAAGACAACACTGATAAATATGTTCATAAAACAAGGTTTAGAGGGATCAGTTTGATCCAGTAAGTAGTCAAAACTTGGAAGGGCCTCGAGTTTCAGTTCACTGGGTGGTTAAATGATACTGGTATGGTCCAAAGACATCAATGCCCCCATTTTAATCAAATCACTAATGTAAAGCATTACATGAGAGACTCATGAAAAGCAAATCATTTCCAATTCCAGGCATTCAAAAACAAAATATTTAACCAGTTCAGAGCTGAAACAATTTCCCATAAAGCTGCTTAAATGAATATTTCACCCAAAAATGGCATAATTTACTCACCTGCATGACTTACTTTCTTCTGTGGAACATAAAAGAAGATAACTTTGAGAAATGACAATGGATTACTGGTCACCACAACTGTTTGGTCATCATTCTTTAAAACATCTTCTTGTGATCTGCAGAAGAAATAAAGTCATACAGGTTTGGAAAGACATGAGGGTGTATAAAGGATGACAGAATCCCTTTAACAACAATGCGAACTGTGAAAAGCACCTTACAAACAAAACTGAAAAAAAGAACAGACACGATCTGTAGCAAATAGAAAAGTCCTAGTTCATTGCAGGAGCCTGTTGTTGAGAGATCTACACTGAGAGGAGCAAATGGAAGTGCAGCAGCATGAAGCAGGATCCCTTGTACCCTTTTCATGACATGTTCACACTCCTAACTTCTGGAGCGGAGCTAAAGAGAATCCATGCTAAAACCACCAGACTATGGAAGTTTCTTGTCACAAACTGTCAGACTACTCATGTCTGCCTGACAGAAATCCTTGCGTCACCCAATACCCGACTTTCCAAATCTGCTGCCTGAACCCAAATCTCTGTTTAACCACATCAATAGTTTATGTCTCACTACAGTCACACAAGAGAAGGGAAGCGATTCCATTCCAGGATAGCCAGACTACTGCAGTGACTAGTGTCTGGCATTGTTCGCTCTAGGTTTCCTGTATGTTGCTGCTGGAGACTGGGCTTATTGGACATAATTTCTTTGCATATACGCCAGCTCAGTATCTCGATATTAGTGAAGGCCAGTTGAATTCAGTGTCCCCACAACACCTCACAAATAGCCTACACTTGTAGTTTCTGCATAAAAATGGGAGCACTGCTCAAAGCACTGCTCGAATTGATCAGACTGTCTTTAATATAAATAAAATACAAAAATTATATGAGAAGGTTTTTTCAAGCTAACTGCTGGCAAGCTGAAGCATGTCAAAATGCTCTCAAAGAAGTTACATGATAATTTTGTCACCACTAAATTTTGTTAACTAAATATTTGACATCACAAATAGTCAAGCATCCTGGCCCACCTCAAAGCAAGAGCATGCAACCGTCACAAAGAGGGTGATCACAAGCAATTTCGAAAACTTCAGTTGCAATAAAAGGAAGGAAGCGACAGATCATTTGTGACATACATACGAGTGAAGCAGAATATGGAAAAATGAAAAACGTGGGGCAGGTTCTATTCCTGAGTTGGATGGAGTCAGATCCGAAGGTGAGTTTGTAATCGGTTGTAAGAAAGGGACGGGTTTAAGCAGATTGATGTCTGGCATACGTCACCAGAGAGAAATTTGTAGTTTTACTGGAAGATTTGGGGGGGGGGTAAATAAAACATTTGCATTGAGGAATCGTTTACAGTAAGATCAATAGCATGCATTTATAATAGGGTGAATTTTCCTTTCATTCAAACTTTAAAATGGCAAACAGAACACCACAGTTTCATAGACCTCAACGATATTGCAGATCTGAAAGACTTAAATACAGTGAGTTTCAATGAGTATTTCTTTAGTACTTTGGAGGAAGAGGTCATCATATTGGTGTTGTTGCACCATCAACCATTAACCCATTAAACCTGCAGCAGCCAGGTCAGATTAAGGCTCCATTACCATCCTTTCGCTCTTGATAATCTGTTGGTGATTGGCACTTCCCTATTTTCTCCTCACCTCGGTCCTTCCCACACGTGTCATCTTGGCTCGCCGGAGGGCAGATAGGGGCTGTCAATTAGCAGATAATATAGGGAGCAGCTGAATGTCAAACAACGCTTCCCCGGCGGCGACCACGCATCAAATGTCCATCTGGCTGCCTGCGGGATACAATGTCTTGTTACTGAAGTGGGGTTAGAGGGAAAAACAGCCAGCGGGAGAGGAGAAAAGTTGACGAAATCTGGCACGTTAGTTACAGGCTCTCTATCACTTTCACTAATGCAAGACGACATTATAGTTCAATTGTAGGTCTAGAAACAATGCAGCATTTGTTTGGGGTTTCCTTTCCATGTTTACGGTTTCGGTTCAGTTGTCAACTTTCTGGTCAATACTTCTCAATGTTTTCTAGGTCCAGGAAAGAGCATACATACAAACCACGCAAGAAGCCTGCTGTGGCTATTTCATTCAAAATCAATAACGACGCTGAACTATTACAGCAAATCTCCACCATCTTTAATATAAACCATGTGAGATATCCGAAGTATGAGAATTCAAGCCAAAAGGACAAAATCCATTTCTACATCCGTCATGTAGGCTGAGCAAAATCTAATCAAGCTTGTTTGCGAATAGAGCCTGTTCCTTTTTTTTCATGGAAACTCCTTCATCATTTCATTTGAGCCCTATCACCTTTAAAAATAACAGTAACCACCTCTTGTAGGTCAAGTCAGACAAATAGTCCCCTGGATATAATTAGCCATCTGTCAACAGCCATCAATTCACCCTGACGGAAATCCGTGTCAAACAGTACTTTGGAATTTCAACCAGATCCGTGACTGCCAAACGTATGCATTTCAAAAGACACAGTGCCAGAACAAAACTTGGCCCAAAAAATATTTCAAGAGATTTGTAAGGAAATTAATGTCACATCCAATCCATCATGACTAGCCTAAGGGGATAAGGCTTGCGGTTAGTGATATGTGAGAAAATGTCAAGTTTCTAAAAAGAAGGAAGTGCCAACTTATTTGGGGAATTTTAAAATGGAGGGTTTGCTGCCAAATATCACTGACTTTAGTTTGATGCTCATCTACTTCATCGCTCCATTTCAAAGCGAATGGAAATGTGCCGGCATAACAGGGTCAATGTCTCCATCTTGTGGTTGTACTACTTCTGCTCACATGGGTAAAATACCAATATAACAGTGACATTTTCTCTTAACACATTGCACAGCTACATTTTTAGCATCAATTAAATAATATCAACAAACATAGAAAGAGAAGAATAACACAGAGACCCAATGTATACAGAATTGAAAGTGAGTATATTTTTAAACAGGTGCCTGGGTATTACAACAGCTGTTGTCACGGCATTGCGAGGTATTAGTTTGTTTACTCTCCAAGAGGCACTAAATATAGTGTTGCATGTATAGATCTGCTCATTTTGCCTGGATTCAAGGGATCCCTGAGCAGAAACATAGTGCACATATACTGTACAAGCTCACTTCAACTGTAGATTCAGAATATATATTGCTGTCCATCACATTCACACAAATACATTCTACTCTCCAATTTATGATGTGAAAATGACATGTCAACATTATGAAAATTACATCAAAAAAGTCAAGCAGCATATTTGTAGTTTGGCAACATAAATGACTGACGATGTTAGCCATTCTCATAGCTCCACCAACACATCATTGTATACATCATTTCATTTCATACAGTCACAAAATGTGTTCCTTTTTCACATTTGAACACTAAAGAGGAGGCCCTTACACTTATGTCAGATTAAACTAAGGCAGTCAATTACTGAGAGAGAAAAACAGCATTTGGCTTTCCACAAACTACCTACTGTCACCCACGCTGACTTATGTGCTTTAATATAAAAATGACTAAAACAAATAAATCAAAGTAATTGTGCAGTTTGCAAATAAGCACACAGCAAAGAGAACTACTAGTATGGAGGCAGTGATATGAAACTAAACCAAACAAAAATCCTTGTTCAGCATCTTTCAGTCAAGGCTAGTCATTTTTCCTGACTAATATGACTGCCGCTAAAAGATCATGATTTTGTTTGTTAATAATGCACTTCGACCACAACAATTCACTGTGAGCCTATAGAATAATAGAATGACGCTGTGTCCATGCTGTGCTACATCAATATCTCATGCAGATACTGCCATCGAGAACAAGTCAACAGTTGGCTACTAATTGATCTTGTCTCCCATTTTAACTAACACATCGCTGTCTCTTCAAAGATAATTCATCTGAAACAGATCAGATTACTTTAAGAGGTGACTGGAAGATTATATCTGCTACAAATTTTCTTACAAGGGATTTTTTTTTTTTTTATCTCTAGACATACTAAGTCTTTACCTGTGTAAACCTTACAGTTACCAAGTGTTTATATACTGATATTCTTCATGAAAGGTGCAGTGTGGAATTTCTGCATTACTAGTGACCCAAATGGAATTGAAAATATAATACTGAGTCCAAATAAATTTCCAAAATGAGTCCAAAACCATTTGAATTATTATTAATATTTCTTTAGCCCAAACAACTTAAGCACATAGAATTATTAAAGTAAAAAATAAATACAATAATAATACTAATAACAATACTAATGAAAAATGGTATAATGCTACCTAAAATTATAATGAAAACATAAATCAAAACTAATTAAAACAAATTAACTATAATAATACTAAAATTATTATACTTTGTAATTATAATGTATTATTAATATTAACAATTATTAATAACGATAATTATTATTATTAATTAACAACAATAATTACAGTTATTTTTTAGAGCTATTATTATTGTTATTATTATTTAGAGTTAAAAAAAAATGAATTGGTACAATTGCAAAAAAATGCATCTGTAAAGTCTGACTGTGTGATTGAGTTGACTGATGAAATGGGCTGTGGTGCTGGATTTGCACAACTGGTTTGGGCATATTACTATATTGGACTGCTCAACAATTTAGTTTTTTTTTTTGGTAGTCTTTCAGATATCTCTACACATTATTGTCCAAAATTACAAACAGCACCTTTAAAATATGACAATGTCTACAATTGTTCTTGATGCTTTTGATGGATAGTATGCAGCATTTTTTTTTTTCCTTGATCACAAATAATACTATCAAACGGTATTCTGTATATCATTAGCACACTGTTTTGCTCAGTGTTTTCATATATTGAGGTCTGCAATGACGTTGTTGCATAGTAGTCCTTTTCATTACTACTAACAGGCACTTCTCGAGTTGGAGGCTCGAAGTGCCAGGCTGGCAATGGACTTCACCAAGCAGGTGGAGGCTCTGTGGCAGGCGCCGGCACTTGCAATGTAGTTGGAGGCTAACCGGTGTAGACGCTTGCTACCAAAAGTATGATAATGGCCAGGCATGACCTGGTCAATCTCCTCTTTATCAACCAACTCAACCAGCCTTTCGCAGCTACGAATGTAGTCACTGATCCGGCTGTATGGAAGCCAATCGATCATGGAACCATCATAGACCACGTCTCCACTGAACAGCATTTTGTTCTCCTTGTCATGGAGACAAATGCTGCCTCTGGAATGGCCCGGCATGTGGAGAACAGTAAGCTGTCGGTCCCCAAGGTTGATAACGTCGCCTGGAGGAGGAGGAAAAGAAGGAAATGTGGAATGTGGGAACTGGATATTGTCACTGCATTGCAGCACTGACACAGCAGAAGCTGTATCGACTGATGCACAAGTTATGAAACAGGGAAGGATTTGTGAGGTACGTTAGGTAGAGGTAAGGGTTAGTTTATCATTAGTACAGCTTTGATATCCTGGTCCAAGAACAAAAATGTTGAGTTAAAAGATTTTAATCATATACTTCTAAAAGCAAATATGTGTGTTTGCTGAATATAAGCTGTTATAACACACAGTGATTACATCTGTCTAAGCTATGCCTTTAAACATCCACCAATATTTACAAGAGGGGTTAAAGGCACAGAAATAATTCAGGGTACACACACCTTTTCCGTAACAGATTTCCATGACTTTTACAGTCAATCACTTGATAAGAATCGGTATAAATTATTTTATTTTCACTGCATTCACAATGAGTACTTTCTTACCGATTAAATATTTTCAGCTAAGAATAACTTTTTAACTATAACTAAATTTAACTATATCTATGCTTTAAAAAACACACTTTAGTAAACAATACAATACAATACTCACTATAGACATTCTGTGTGTCAACTTAACATCTGAAGATGTGCTGGCATGAAAAAAATAGGCCTAGATTGTCCACTGACTGAACATCTATTCATATGCAATAGTACAACTCACTGCAAAACAGTCCATTCACAGAGAATTATGGGGAGGAGGTCATGTGTGATTTACTCAGAGCTTTACTCTGATTCTGCTGGGTTTCCGCCAATGGTCCACTATAATGGTGTTATTTCCACCATCAAGGAGCTTATGAAGCCACATTAGACAGTGAGTTTGCTTTTCACTAACCACTGACACTGACTGGTGAGTCAATCATGATCTGATTTGTTTCGATCTTTCTCAAGAGTTTTTCAAAGATATTTTGCAAGGCTGCCCAGAATGAAGTCATGCAATTCAGTGCATTGTCCTACTGTATACTGGAGCAACTTATGCAATAGTGTGTGTGTGTGTATATATGTATGTATGTATGTATGTATGTATATGTATATGTATATGTGTGCACGTGTGCACACACATATTTACAGTGATGCATGCATTATAATAGCATTATAATCCTGCAAAGAGTATAATAGCCCACCTTCTTGTAATATATGTGTTGGCGTAACCGCCTTGACTCTGTACTGTCTTGCTCGCCAACCAGGCGCTGGATCCTCCACGATCTCGCGGTCAGATAACCATGTCACGGTCTCGAAGTTGTCACCGTTAGCCAGAGCATCCACCTCCGCCTTGTGCACGCCCACCTGTTGAAACTGATGCAGCCCACCCGAATGATCAAAATGCACATGCGTGCCAATGGCTAACAGCGGGTTCTTGCGCTTCGAGTCGTCCCCTAGCAGCCCTTTACTATTGATGTATTCAGGCAGACTCCGTAAACCCAGTCCGGTATCTATGACCACGTCCTGATGGGACCCGCGTATAAGCCAGATATTCGCCCTGTTCCCCGATTCATAAAACCTCTCCTGGATCCAGAACACGCCATTTTCCAGCGACTTGTGCGCGTACCAGTCAGTTGCAGACATCTCCAATACATTCAAGAGGTTATTACTGCATATAAGGTTAAATGTATGGCTGTTAACCTATAATTATGGTTTCAAATCCTAGCTGCTGCAGCCGCAGAAAGGACGCTGACACCCTGTTCCGCAAGCGTAGCGCGTCATCGAGCGTAACGAAATGACGTGCTGGAGAGTCGAAATACTATTGGTCAATGCGGCAATACGCATCACCCAAGTCATGCATATTAATCATCTAAAATACAATTTAATTGCCTACTCATTTATATTCGTCCAAAAGCCGTAATGGAACAAGGTAAGCAGTTGCACCTTAAATAACTGTTGCTGCAATGCCAGTTACTTTATCAGCCCCCTCATCAATCACCCAGGAAATGTAAGGCATATTTGACTGACCAAAATGGCAGGAAAGGGCAGAGGAATAGCAGCATTCACCTTCAACATAGAGGCCCTGGGTCTCACCAGAGGGCCCATGCCAGAAACCCAGAGAGGGCCAACTCCACTCTTCCCAGTGAGTTTTTTTTTTTAATTCTTTATTTCCCTCTTAACTTTAAAATCTGCTTCAGTTAAGGTCAGATAGTCATTATTCAGAAAGCCCTGACTTTTGCTTTTTTTTTCAGTTTTAGGGAAATGCATTACAGCACCTAGGACATGATTCTATGCTCCTTTTCAGCAAATTGAATGTAAACCAAGTCCTTTGAAAGCTGGAGAGGACGAAGACTATATGAGAGCTTTGAAACAAGAGATGAGAGGACGAATGAAAGACCTCCCATTTAACATAACACCCCATGCAGGAAAGGGAAGTGAGTAGAAGCCTTTATTTAATTTTGGTAACATATAATACCTATTGCTTCCTACTAGGGGTTTTGTATTTCTGAGATAATCATATTGTAAAAGTAGATGACTATGAGTGAGAGCACTGAGGGCCTTAAGACATGAAATCTATTTAACTCTGTTTAAGTGAAATAGTATAACTGATTAGGGATAGCATAACCTTGAAAATAGCTGTGATTTTAATAGATTTTTATTTTGTTTATGATGTTACTTAAAATAAGAAAAGTCTGAAATTTTGAAGTTAAGAGTTATCTTCTGTTTAAAGTGTTTGCCAATGTGCTCACAAGTATAATTCACAGATGTGGAGAGGTACAAGGAGAAATACACAAGAGAGATTAAAAGAATTGAAGATGACAAATGGGCACCAGGTAATACAGGAATCGCTTATGAGTACCATTGGCTGATTTCAGACAAATTATAAACTTGCTTTGTAGATTGGAACTGTCTTCCAAAAGAGCTGAAGCCACAAAAGAAGATTAGAAAGAAAAGAGGTAATTTCACAAAATGCAGAATCCCTCTTTAAACAAACAGCATTTTTAAATAACTTGTAAATAATTTTAATATTTAGATACTAAGAAAAATGCAAAGATCTCAAGTAAGGACAAGGAAGAAGTGTTGAATAAACTTGATGTACGTTCATGTTATAATCACATACTAAACTTATTAATTGAACTATTATATCTTGTTTCACTGCAACCATATACGTTTGGATTGTGCTGTTGTCTCACTTTCATTTGTTTTTAAGGAACTTGAAAAGAAGGGAGATGTAAAATCAGACGAGGATGATGAAGCCGAGGGAGGGACAAAAGAAGATGACGAGGAAGGGGAGGAAGAAGAAATTGAAGGAGAATATGATGAAGAGGTAAAAGCTTTTACTAATAGCAGGATTTTTTCAGGTTAAATGATTCTTTCTCAACAGCATCTGTAGCATGTTGTACATTAACACAGAAATTTTCATTTTTAATTTAAACTTTAGTCTAACTATAACACTTAAATAGTGCTTGCTTAAGCATGAGACTGGTGTGATTTTCACAACAAAATGTGTCAGTGCAAAGCTAAAAGCCGCTTTTCAAATAGGGTAGAATTCTACTTTGTCTTTGACTTGTCCTTTAGTGACACTATTTTCTTATTTATTTACTAATATTTTTATCTGATGCACCTGCCATTCAGGTGTGTGAGTGGTGTTTATTTTTCTGTGGTATTCATTCATTAACATACCTTATGGCATTCCCGTCACATCATTGGTCAAGTGCACAACCAAGTACCTGCATAGATCTAACATGGTTTCAGTTACAGGGAAAACTATTTTAGTGCAACTGTTTTGACAGCAGAGTATTTTAGTACACAACAGTCATGTTTGAATGATCAATAACAAATGTACTTAGAATTCCAGAGCACTAAAAGCACTTAATATATGATCAAATTTTTTTGTTCTTCCCATAGGAAAATGACTACATAGCAAACTACTTTGAAGATGGTGATGATTACGGGTGTAAGATATCAGAGACTGAATCAGACAAAGTTAAGATTCCATCAGAACATCGAAACATGAGAAGCTGAGATTCCACAAAGAGAGGCTCCAAGAAACAGGATGTCATAAATCTGTCCAGGTCCTAGCACCAGCTAGCCTGAAGAAAGCCTAACCAGCAAGCCTCTTTCCCAAAACAGCTTGCAACATTGAGACAAAAGAACACTGATAATTCCAATATTGATAATTCCAATTCAGGAAAAGACTGTAAAATTTGTTGCAAGTAATCAAGACTGATGGTTACATGTAAACCTGTGATAGAAAATCACGAGCTACAGACTCTCTTGGGCAGGTCTCCACACATAGAAGACAGACCAAACCAAAATTCCTTTGTCTAAAAGAACATGCATTCGTTCTCCATAGAACTACATACAAGACTTTCATTTTTAATGAAACTAATAATTTCTATGCATAACTGCATATTATGTATGCAATCCACACATTTGAATATCCTTGTTTTAATCACTCATTGTGTATGTAGTGGTAATAGCTGAAGGATTCATATTCATGTTTGGTATGTATGAGTTTGAAACTTCATGCTTTAAATGTTTTTTCCAATCAATTCTGTGCCAAATGCATCATAGTCTTGTTATAGAAATCATGTTCAAAATTATACCTTGCAAGAGCCTGTAAAGTTCGGCCCTCTGACTGAACAGATAATAACGATTTATTAGTGGGGTGGAGAAACAAAGCAATACCCCAAGCATGGACAGTATCTAATTGGTCAAGACGTCCAGATGGGACGGTGTGAAAGCAGAGTTTAGAAACTCAGGACACCATCAAACTCTCTCTTTTCTCTTACGCCCTTCTCTTTTGCCACCGCGTGCTGTTCTTTGAGTGTGCTCTGGCCCACGTGCCAGCTGCTACCATAATGAGAAGAAAGCCACCTAGTCTCGTTACATAATTTTATTCTTTTACTTTAGTTTATTTTCTTTCCGTGGAGTTTCGTGTTCTAATGTAAGTTTGCTACAAAGTTCAGCTCTGACTGCACTCACTTCAAACTTCAACCAGACCAACGCCGCATCCTCAGCCAATGCCCAAGACCTCACTTCAAAGACTACTGAACTTCCAGCCAATCAGACAGAGTTTGCAGAGTTAGTGCAGAGTTTGTTATACGGCTCGTTCAGTGAATCGCCGTAACAGTGATTCTGTTCAAATCCCTATAAAATCATAAATGATTCCCTTTGAGCTAAATTAAACTATTTCTTTAAATTACATATTAATATTACGTTTTTCTTATTACGTTACACGGGGGAGGAAGTGACGACAACATGGATGAAGCCACTTACTAGCAAACAAAAAACACTTAGTTTTTTAAACATCATAAAAATCATGCAAATTATATAGTGCACAAGAACTAATATGCATCAATACGTATGTACTATATAAAAACACTAGATTTAGTTGATACACTTAGGCCCGGTTTCACAAACAGGGCTTAGCTTAAGCCAGGTCTAGGTTTTAGTTAAATTTAAGATATTTAAGCAACTTTTACAAAAAATGCCTTAGAAGAAAACATTAAGGAGTGCATCTTGACACAGAACAATGATACTGACATTTTAAGATATGTCAGAGCAAGTTATTTTCAGTTGAGACAGCTCAAACATGCATTTTAGTCTGGGACTAGCTTAAGCCTTGTCTGTGAAACCGGGGGTTAATGTCTACAAAGACCCCAGTGTTACAGGTATAAAAATAAGATTCAGCATAATTATGTAGATAATTGTCTATACTGGTATCATTTAAGCTAAAAGATTATAAAATTAAAAGCTTAAAAATAATTAGGAGATTCAGATACTAAAATATAATTCCTTTATTTTCAACCTGCGTCTACAGGATGAAGGCACATACTGTTCAAATGTCAATCAGTGTACTCCATGTTTCATAGAAATGCTTACATCTCTGCTACTTCAATGGAATCGAACGTGTTTGAGAATATTTTACAAATCATCCCTGTGCTCTTGCTAGAAGAAAAAACAGGACTCCATTATGGTTCCATTAAGTTTTGTTTTTCTTTTTTACAAGCAAAGTTTAAAAATTTAAAACCTGCAACTTTTTTTTTTTAAGTTCCAATACTGAATCTGGATTCTACATTTTCTAAAATAAATTACCATGTTTATTTCCCTGACAACCAGACAGTGGCAGCAAATATCTTAAACAATATATCAGCTGTTTGCCATTGATGCAAACCACGAGCTTAATAGAGGTACAGAGAAATGCACTGGCTCATGAGTGACACACACACAACAAAACCAGCAATCAACTGTGCAAAATGCATCAAGGGAAAATGCTGACAGGACTGGAATCATTTCGTGATTACTCGATCCTCTCACGTGTTTCAGTTAATTTCATTTTTAAAATGTGGTTCTGCTTATACCTTCCATTAATGCCTCCAAATCAATTCCCTTGTGATTTAAGTGCCCCTTTATGTTTCCTCTTCATGCTTCACAAAATGTTGCTGTTTAGGAGCAGGCTGTATGTGAGAGGCAGCACTGGTCCGTGGTAACCCATGAGGCTCAGCAGCAGCTGCCTGTGTTGGTCCAGGCCTGATAGAGTCAATGGTAGTATGGTGGCTAACATCTGATTTCATCAAAACTTCATAGTACAACAGGTAAAAAACAGGTGTAACTATGCCCACGACCAACATGATGGCAACTGCGGTCCACCATCTCATTCCCCAGTCAGCACCATAGTATGGGTCTTTCTTTTGTGCTGGTCTACGCTCGGGATCTCCCAAAAGCGGCTGCTCCAGCGAGAACACAACCTCGTTCAGGCCACTCCTGGAAGGGGCAGACGACTTGACAAGAAGTTCTATGTCCTTGTCCTTCTCCTGCAGGAAGCACTCCACGCTGTCCACAGATGAAGAAGAGGATGATGAATCTAAGGAAGCTCCAGAAATCGGGATTTCTGAGATTCTACGAGTGCCGCCAGGTGAGCTGCTTTTGTGGGGAGTGGTGTTGTGAGTTTCTGTGAATGAGCTGAATTTTCTCACAGGTATCCTTATGGAACGCAGCGCAAAGAAGTCCTGCTCCGTTAGAAGACTGTTGGCCCGCTTTATGTCTGCAACCTGAGATAACAAGAATGAAAATCAGTGCAATAAAGCCCTGACAACAACCTTATATATATATATATATATATATATATATATATATTTGGGCAGCTATTTGGGGGAAGGACTGCTTTGTTTTTACATATCAGAACAACTAAGAGACATGGAGTAATTGTGGAAAATACAGAGCTAGACGTGTCCCAAACAGGTCAGGAAGTACCTGTTATTATGGGGTGTAATGTGAAGCAGAAATTTGTTTTCAGCAGCAAATCAACATAGCATGTAACGTTAATGTATAATTCAGTTTGTGGGCCATCACAGGAGTGCCTATAACGCATATTTTACATAAGCTTTTAATGTGACCTGTTCAATCCGAATTTGGAGTGGGAAATATTATCCATTATATAATATTTTTGCTTTGTCATATCATGATAAATTTGATAAAATGTCTAGTTCACAATAAGACTTATAACATGCGTTTAAATGCGTGAAATTTCATTTAATACGGTCTTTAAAGAACACCTATGGTGAAAATTACATTTTTAACATTGTCTGGTGTTTTTAATATGCTTAAGGACAAACCATGTGCAAATTCATCAGTCATCACCATTGCGGAGTATAACAAACAAGGTGGAGACACAAAGTAAATAAATAATTGTACAGTGTAGAGCTTCACTGATTATAATGGAACGTTGTAAGATTCCGATGAACTAAGACCAGTAACAACTGTCATCAAGATTCATTAAGATTTAATCCTGCATAAATATTGCATGTATGTATAAAGTGATTTAGACTGAAAAATCCAAATTATAATAACATTTTATTGTTCAGCTATTAAGAATAAAATGCATCATTAAACAGGCATAAAACTACCTTTTTACCTCTTTACATAATTTAAGTGTATTTCAATTTCAATTATGGTCTTCTCTGTGACGAGCTCCATATGCTGTTTAGTTTGAATTGTATGTTCTTAGACAACGGATGAGTTTTGGACTCAAAAGTTTAAAATGTTAGTTTATGGACATTGTTTAGTGCCTTAGTTTTCATGAAATCATGAAAATCTTTAAAGTATTTCCCACAAGAGCTTGTAAAAATAATCCCTTTTTGGCAAATGTTGTATGCAAACAAAATAATGTATATGTTGCTTAAGCGAGATGCCTGGTACTGATTGATGTTTTAGAATGTAATGTGTCATTTTTCATGGATTACCCATTTAACTACTGCCAGAATAATATTTGATTATTAGGGGAGTGCCTTTCTAGGCAATAATTTAAATACATTCACATTAAATGGATTCATTCTCTTGCTATGGAGAGAGAATTGTGTCTTTATTACATGCGCGAAAATAAATGATCCGAGAGAAAAAAAAAAGTTTGAGAGAAAAAGTTAATGAAGGGGAAATTGCCCCGGTTGTCAGTGAACTAACGTTACGAAGCTAGTGAAAGTTTCACTGTAAGTGAAGTTATCTAAATCAAAACATTCATTTGGCATTTGATTTAAAAATAGTATATAAACCAGGTGAGTTTGCAAGTTTACCTAGCATGATGGCTGGTTAGCTTTACTAGCGATTAGCAAGCAAATAATATAATACACATTCATTCCTGAATATGAGTGCTATTTTTTAATGTTTAATCTTCAGTGATGCTGAACTTGCTAAGCCAGCTGTGTGTCATCATCTTACCCAAACATTGGAGTGTCCGTGCTCAACTAAACTAGCCATAAGGCAGAGGCGGTATCATGCAGGTGAACCGAGCAATGGTGTAATGATTCAGTTCGACTCCCAAGACAAGACGATGCTCACCCGACTGGCCAATAGGAACGTGGCCCCGCCCATGACACAATTCTCACAGTGAAAGCAAAATCTGACACGAGAGCAAGAAATTGCATCGAGAGCAAAGAAAAGCGTTTTGAGAAAAACACTTTTTTTTAGAGAGAAAATGATTTCACACTGATAGCAAAAAATATATATGTATAATAAATATAGTTTTCAAAGTATTTTGAGAGAGATTTTATTTCTCAGAAATAATAAAAAAAATTCAAATGTATATTTTTTTATGTTCTATGAGAAAATACTTTCTCTCAAAACTTTTTTTAGTCTCAAATATTATTATTTTTTGCTATTGGTATGAAAACCTTTTCTCTCAAATATTTTTTTTTCTCTCATGAAATGCTTTTTTGCTATCAGTGTGATAACTTTTTCTCTCAAACTTTTTTTTTTCTCTCGGATCATTTATTTTCGCGCATGTAATAAAGACACAATTCTCTCTCCATACTTGCTATGGAAACTAAGGAAAAGTGAAGCAGGTTCTGGCTTGTGTGAATGAGTGGAGATGGAAATAATTTGCATATTCATAGATCCACCTATACTCAATGACGTAAGGGTGTAGAGTTACAATTAAGCCATTTTAAGACATGAATAAATTACTTTCATGGGGGAAAATATAAGTATGTAATTATGATTATCAAAGATGGGTTTTAAGGGACAAAATTAGTGACTGCAGTGGGACTTTAAAGGTGCCATAAAATGGAAAATTGTATTTACCTTGGCATAGTAGAATAATAAGAGTTTTGTACATGGAAATGGCATAACGTAAGCCTCAAACACCATTGTTTCCTCCTTATGTAAATCTCGTGCATACAAAAGACCACTGAAAAAGAGGCGAATCCCAACATAACAGCCACTCTGATGTTAGAGTCAGGATAATTCATTTTTACACCCCCAACATCTGCATAACGTAGGCCAGCCGGACCTGCACAGCCAAATCATTGATGCAGTGTTGCCAGATATTGCTATTAAAACAATCAAAAAACGATAAACAGACCAAAATTACTTAAAATCTTTTGCAATTAAGAGAAGAGAAAGATATAGCTGAACCTAAACTGCAACGTCCTACTTTATTAACTTTACAAAGTGTCAAAACAGTGGAAAAGACAATGCTTATAACAGCTGGATCTGGCAACACAAAGGCTGTGTCTGCTCCCTCACTCACAACTCTCTCTCTAGCCTCATTCACTCCACCAGGGTCTCGCAGCAATCATGTTCATACCACGGATGCTCAAAATCTGTATCTTCGTCTGATACAGGCTCAAACATAAAAGGTTGGATGCCTAATCTCTCCATCATTCACGCCGGACAGTAGAGATCTGTTTGCTGTGTGAGCTACTGAAATGAGCTGTGCTGTGAAACAGCCAATCAGAGCAGAGCTCAACATTATTATTCATATATCATGACCCTTCCTAATAAGGTAGGAACAGACCATTTCATTCTAGGGACAAATCCTAGGGTTGTAAATGGACATGTAAAACCATTTCTGGAGAATTTTTACCCTTACCTAAGCCACATACCTTCTATATAGATATCAGAACAATTTCAAATATTGTATGAATGCATTCTATGGCACCTTTAAAGGGATAGTTTACCCAAACCTTCGTTCATCTTCAGAACATAATTAAGATATTTTTGATGAAATCCGAGAACTTTCTGAGCCTCCATAGACAGCAAGGGTCCTACCACAGTCAAGGCACAGAAATGTAGTAAGGACATCGATAAAATAACCATTCATTCTCTAACAAGGTTTTATTTAATTTCCAATAGTTTGTTTTAGGACCAGCCGGACTTTCAGCATCTTTGTTGTTTTTAATCATAATAACCTTATGATCTCTTAATACTGAAGTTTCAATTTTCACTAATTCAACATCATCTGCACTATTTGCAGAAATTGACCAAAAATCAATACGAGAGTGTTTAGTCAGATCATTATTAGTCCACGGATACATTCTTTGATGTGGGTAAGCATATCTCCAGATGTCTAAAAGATCCATTCTTGCGCTTTTTCGTTTTTAATACAATATTTTTTTTATTTAATTGTTTTTAGGGGGCAATCAGTCTATTTATTCTTGCTTTGATCTGCACGTAAACAACAAATGCGCGTGGTGCTGCTGACGCAGAACAAGCATTCCCTGCACCTAGTTTACATTTAGAGGAAAGCACATCAAAAATATCTTCATTTGTGTTCCGAAGACGAATGAAGGTCCTACGGGTTTGGAACGACATGAGGGGGAGTAATTAATGACAAAAAAAGATTACATTTTAAACTGAATTCATAAATACAAGTATAATTCTAGAATTCAAGTATAATGTTATACAACAATATACTTTACATTCACATAAGATTTCATGGTCATGCCTGCTGCCTTTCTATAAACATACTGAAACAGAAAACAAGAAGAGAACTCTGACTTACAGTACATAAATATTGCAGAGAAATACTGATCAGCGTATCTCCCTCTTTTATGTCTCGTATCAAGTAGACAATATCATCCTTGCGATCTGTAGACGTGCTTCTGCGATTACTCTGTCTGCCTCTGGAACGCAGCTCAAAGGTCTCTCCATCCTCCTCTGAGTAGTCAGTCTCTGAGTTGTTTCCAAAAGCAGACATGTAACCACCTGTGTGTGGCTGCACTGTGGTTGCAAACTGGAAACCATTGTGCTGGTTCCTTCCAGTCATTTTTCACTGTAAAAAGAACAAAAGGCAGATTAATTAAGTTTTTGTTGGATACGCGTGTGCTTGACAAACTAACGTTACTCTATGTTTGATGGTTCTGAGGTTATTTGGAAATAGCTGAGGTTAGGGAAAATTAGACGCGGATGGATATCTTAGTAACCTACCACAGAGTACTCTGGAGTGTACAACAGCTAACACTGGTGATAAGACCAAATTCGACCTTGCCCGACGTTGACAGACGCTATTTTTAGGAATTTTCACTAGCTAATTTATGCTGAAACAACAAAAAATATTAACTAGTGTTTCATGTGAACTGGATTTCTTACGTGGCCTGGAACTCGCAGGTAGCGCTGACTAGCAGCTACACACGTATTAGCATGTAAACATGACTTCAAAAGATTAACATACACGTTTCATATTCAAGAAACTAATAAAGACATCTAACCAAACAGTTTTTAAGTACAAGAAGTAAACGCTAAACGGCTATAATTATTGAATAAAGTCACTTAGTAAGGTTTATAAAAGTAAAAGCTAAGTAGCTAGCTCAGTTAGCATTCTATTTTAGCCAGTGTAATGCAACACAACTTCAATATCTCATCTGAATAAAGAAACGAAATAGTCTCTTAGAATGTAGAATAATACCGAAATTCCTGTAGCTACACATATCACACTGTGATTAAACAATACTTAACGCCTTGAAATCCCTTTTAGTAAACAGCGTCGATGATCTCGTGCTAATGATGCTAAACAAACTTTATATCAACAAACGGTGATTTGCTATCCATCTCGATTTCAGGTAACGTTAATAAACTAGCGTTCAATTATCTTCTGTTAATCATTTTGGAGCGGTTTACCTGAGAAACGAATGTGGTCCGCTTGACCTTAGTTATTATGGCATTCTCCAGTTTCCGCTATGTGCCTCATTACTTCAGCTGCTGGGTTCATGGAGACAGACCAGACTGTGAAGCCACGTCAACATAGAGACAGCGTGAGCACGCACTGACATCATCGACATGGCTTCGTGTTTCCCTTGCATCATCAACAGCTTGGTTAACTATGTATAAAGATGTCTATTATTATTATTATTGCTGCTGTTGGTGTTATCTGATTATTAATACACAAATGTATGTATAATGTGATACATTCATGTGGTAAATAAAGTGCTTATAGACAGATGCCACTTACCTGTCCTCAAATTTAGCTAGTCTGGGCTGTTTCCCAAAAGCATCATAAGCTTAGTTGATTGTAGCTCCACTGGTTTCAATGGGTTTACGATTAAGCTTACGATGCGTTGGGGAAACACAGCTCTGATCAGTTTTCATCTCTTCCCCAGTAGCTTGCTGAGTGTCTCACCTGAAGGACTGATCTGCTACTGTCCAGAATCAGGTGGTTTGCCTTCATCTGGCATCTCAGCTGAGAGCTGTCCACTATAGGTGACCCTAGCAGTAGTTGTGAAGTGAGTGCAAGGCTTCGTGAAACACTGAAGCAAATGTGTCGAGGCTTCGAAACGTTTCGATACCTGTCTCTACAGTGACACCTAGTGGGCATTTGCAAGTATTGCTCTGAAACAGCGTCGACGAATTGTAATGTATGTTGTGTTAGTGTAGCCACCAGGTGATATGGGGGAGTGGTTGTTATGCTCGATTGTAGTGATGTCTCCGTGGGTTCGAATCCTGGGTGAAGCAGTCACTTTTACAAAATTATAATAAACAATTAAAATGTGTGTTTTTATTGTTCTCTTCTTGTAAAGTTTTGAAACTTGGGTCTGACATCTGAATGAACACTGTGAATAAGTGTTACTTTGGTAATGAAAAATATACAATATACATCAAGCCACAATGTCTTCCTTTTTTAAAATATAGAGATTTTTATTTAAAAATATTAATTGTTCTGCTGTTGATTAACTTAGCCTACTTATTAACATATAATTTCTCCAGCCTTTGAAAAAATCCTCTCACAGGGGACACTCTGCACCCCTCAAAAGGGAAGGATGAGTGCTCCTCAAATGGCGCATCATGGATGACGTATTATTACAGTAGGCTAGCTTCCTATCACAATACACACATCTCACTTTATTTTGTGTTTCCAAATGGAAATGCTCCCACACCACAGAGGGCCGGCATCTCTTGTGTGGAGCTTCCATTATTATGTAATTTCAATATGAAATAATCTATCTATCATCTAGCCTATGATATCCTATCTGTAACTTGATGTGTTTGTCACTATCTAACTTATATGAATGTATATGTATGCCTATATGAATGTATCAGTATATCTATCCTAATTATCTGTCAATGTCTATAGCCTATCTATCAATATCTTAATAATAACTTTTAATGTAGCCTAAATATAATTAACCAAATTACACTATAAATATCACTATATCGCAAAATCTCTCTCCTCTCACAAAAACCCACGAAGTGAAGATGCGTTAACTCTACTTTTATACTTTGTGGGAGTTAGGTTGAGACAGATATGCTGTTGTGTGATTTGTTCCCGATCCTGTCAATCAAACGTCAAATCGGCAGGTATGACACGTCTCGAGACACTTGTGACACGCGCCGGAGCTTCGAATCACCATAGTCACGTGACATGGGTGTTTCGAATCACGCTTCGGAGCAGTGTTTCGAAACATTTACGCTTCGGGATCTCGACACCGTGTCGAAACGTCAGTTTCACGTCAGCCATCCCTAGTATTTACATACATACTGTAAGTCCCACTGTAATAAGTGTCTGGGCTTCTTTCTTTGAGGTTCCTCCAGAAGGGACTGTTTTTGGGATGTTTTTAAATTTGAATAAAATGAAAACTTAAAGACTTTCATATCACATGAGCCAATATGAACATAGAGAACATAACAAATGTTTAAACTGATAAATTTTACACTTTTATCCCCTAAATGAGCTCATTTCAAATTTGATGCCTTCTACAGGTCTCAAAAAAGTTGGCACGTAGAGAACATCTAGCAACTAATTAAGTTAATTGACAGTAAGTCTCTAACATGATAAGCTATAAAAGGGATATCTTAGAGAGGCAGAGTCTCTCAGAAGTAAATATGAGCAGAGGCTCTCCAATCTGTGAAAGAGTGTGTAAAAAGTACTTTTATAAAGAGGAATACTTTAAAAAGAATGTTCCTCAACATCAAATTGCAAAGACTTTGCAAAGCTCATCATCAACAGTGCATAACATCATCAAAAGATTCAGAGAAACTGGATAAATCTCTGTCCGTAAGGGACAAGGCCGAAGACCTTTGTTGGATGCCTGTGGTCTTCGGGCCCTCAGATGACACTGCATCACTCATCTGCATGATTCTGTCATTGACATTACTAAATGGGCCCAGGAATACTTCCAGAAACCACTGTCGGTAAACACAATACGCCATGGCATCTGCAGATGCCAACTAAAGCTCCATCATGCAAAAAGGAGGCCATATATGAACATGGTCCAGAAGCGCCGTCATGTCCTGTGGACCAAGGCTCATTTAAAATGGACTGTTTCAAAGTGGAAAAGTGTTCTATGGTCAGACGAGTCCAAATTTGACATTCTTGTTGGAAATCACGGACGCTGTGTCCTCCGAGCTAAAGAGGAGGGAGACCTTCCAGCGTGTTATTAGCATTCAGTTCAAAACCCAGCATCTCTGATGGTATGGGGGTGCATTAGTGCATACGGTATGGGCAGCTTGCATGTTTTGGAAGGCAATATGATTGCTGAAAATTATATAAAGGATTTAGAGCAACATATGCTCCCCTCCAGATGACGTATTTCAGGAAAGACCTTGTGTATTTCAGCAGGACAATGCAAAACCACATACTGCAGCTATTACAACAGCATGGCTTCGTAGTAGAAGAGTCCGGGTGCTGAATTGGCCTGCCTGCAGTCCATTTCACCTACAGAGAACATTTGTGCATAAAATTTGAAATGAGCTCATTTTGTGCAATTGTTTTTATTTATTTATCAGTTTAAACATTTGTCCTGTTATCTATGTTCTATTGTGAATAAAATATTGGCTCATGGTATTTGACATTCTTTTAGTTTTAATTTTATTCAAATTTAACAAACGTCCCAACATTTCAGGAATTCAGGTTGTATTTCACCCAATCTTTATGCTCTTGAGCACCTGTGTTGCGCAACACTTCCCATTAAAGACTAGAGCAGTTAAAGAGGTCATTCTCCAGGAGTTAAACAGGATAGATGTTTGTCATGAACTTGTATACTCAGTGCCAAGAAGGGTCAGTGCAGTATACTTAAAATTACGGAGGACATACTAAGTACTAGAATATTATACATTTGCTGAATTAAATCTAGGGTGTTTCTGCAATCATTAATTTAAACAAAATCGGCTAATTTACTTCTTTTACATATATCTGTGACTTATATACAGTGGTGTGAAAAAGTGTTGGCCCCCTTCCTGATTTTTTATTTTATTGCATGTTTGTCACACTTTAATGTTTCAGATCATCCAACAAATTTATATATTAATCAAAGATAACACAAGTAAACACAACATGCAGTTTTTAAATGAAGGTTTTGTTTTATGAAGGGAAAACAAAATCCAAAATAGTAGAGTTATATGTCCGTTTTAAAATACACTAGCCTCTAGTAAATCAAGGCTGATTTATTAAAATGGCTAGTGAAAGCCCTGTCTAATCATAGGCGTTTCGCGTGTGAATCGTTTGTGGGAATCACCAGAGAGCTGCAGTGTAGCGGTGCGCCACAGTTTGAGTTTAGAAACGGCATTTGCCAACCTCCCCAAATAGCCTCTCCGCCTGAGGAAGACAGATCGCTGGGTGGAGCTGTTCTCTCGATCTGTCAAGCCCGGAGGTTAATGAGATTAGCACATCCCTGCTCAGACAAGACAAGGGCTCTACCCAAGTCCACTCAGACGGGACAAGCGCCTAACTGACTGCATGGCAGCGCATATCGAGCTTTACGCGCATCCTCACTCACACCGCATGGACTGGAGAATCCACCCAGCGCCCTGTAAGAAAACCCTCTCTTACCCAAACTGATTGAGCTGTTCAAGAACAACTTCTTCTGTCCAGGAACAGTGGAAGCGCAGCGCGATTGTCACGATGTATTTATCATCACATTGACGGACACAACGCTGACCGGTTTAATTTACCCCGGACATTTTGTCGTTTTCCTTGGAGTGTTACAACAAAGTGTTAGGTAAGTAACTTATATATCGCATTACATGTCCTTATAACTTGTTTTGTGCTACAATTTGGTGAAATAGGCTTCCCCGGTCAGCGAGACACAAGGGCTTCAACGCGTAACGGTCAGTTTAGTTCAATCTGCACGAGATATTTGATTTATACGTTTGCTGTTTTTCTTTCTTTTGTAAACCTGATTGACGCTTAATAAGCTGTTTCTTACAATGGCCAAACATTCAATTTAAACTGTTTTTAAAATCTTTGTCATAGTATTTGCTTTGGCTTTATGGTCACAACGCACTGCTCTTTAAACTAAAGCGTACACAGTTGTTGCGCCTACGGCCAATTGTGAGGGATTGGTTTGATCATCTTTTCTTCCTCCCTTGATAATAAACACATCAGATAAAATCGTTTATAAACATGTTAACGTTTAATCAATTCATATCGGTTGCGGATGAGAGGCCATTCTCCTGCGCTTCCATGGTTACTGTGAGGGTCTTCAACGCGCTTTGTGTCTCTCCTCCCGCTCCCATTGAGATAAAACAACAGTCGGCGGGGCTCCTCCCCACTCAGGGGCTTTGAGATGGGACGCGCTCGCGAAGCCCCCTGTCATCCAAAACTCAAACTGTGATTTCTCTCCTCCATCAGTTTAAGTGATATGAGGGCCCTTCTAACTTTAGGGTCCCTATTTTGCATGTAGATAACACCTTGCATGAATTAGTCATACTTCTGAAATGTTATCTGGTACTAATTACCAGTAATAATCAGTGACGTCATCTTTTATATGGCACTTGAATCTGGCTACTTTTTGATTATAATTATTTGTTTACATGCAAGAATGTTCTTGTACTATTTTGACTAAAAATAAAATAAGAATTGCATGGCCACAATCAGTATTGGTTTATTGCTATTGCCTGATATGTAACAATTAATATGCAGTAAAACGTGTCAAGTTTAATTATGCATATGTCACTTGAAATAATATTGCTTGTAGCCTATTTGGACTAAATACCAACATGACATGTATTCTTACTACCCACACTGGCCAATATTATAGTTATTGTAAACTAGACACATTCAGCATGGTTTTATCCAGTCTTTTTTCTGTTTTATTGCATCAACTGGCATCTTTGGTAGTCTGTTTTATACTGTTTCTTGTTTAATTCATTAGGGGCGCCCTTTATCTGCTGAATAGATGCACTGTGGACTCAATGGATTGAATGATCTCCTTGCACCCCCCTTATACAGCTTCAGTTGAGCATCATTCAGTGCATGTGATTCACGGCTGGGTGTAACATTTGCAGTGGTAGCCCCTGTTTTTGTACCTCCCCTTAAATAGGGCCTTACATGTTGAGAAAACAGAGAAGATGTAATATAAACACTAAATCCATTGAGATGTGCGAAGGCGCTGCTCACTGACGAAGCGCTCTGTGATTGATGCCACAAGGAAACGGACCACACAGGGTCCCGTGTGATGAGACAGGTGGACTTAAGACAAAAGAATAAACATTAAAGCTGGAGGAAATTACCTCCCTTACCACACAAGCCTATCAAAAGTCTTGTTTTATGGGGAAGGCTGTTGTTAGCATTGTCTGCTATGCTGCGGCAGAGAAACATGTTTTATTTGTGTTTTTCATTAAACAGCCTTGTTGTCTTAATTGTTTTCCCAATGGCTCTTTCCTACTGCCCTCTCCCTTTGTACTTCACCAGCTGAGTCTGTTCATTGATAACAGAAGCCGTCTCTTCCATATGTCTGAAGCACGATGTGCTTGTGTTGAGCAGATTTTCTTGAGGCCATGTTTTATTGCAAACCAGTTGGCATTACATTTTTTGTGTATGCATAGGATCTAGGACAGGTACTGTATAAAATATGTACAGTTGTGTACTTTTAAGGTACTAATACAGTGTGCACCCTTTACGGAGCAAATAAAGTACAAACATACATACAAACAAACAGTACAGCTTAATTTTTTTCTTTGTATGTTAGAATGTTTCCTTTTTGATTAAATTTTTTTCTTAGCAAAAAAAGGATTATAAATTTTTCCCAAGATTTACAGGGAAAATAGTAATTCAGTGTCACAAGAGTTTGTATATCAAAAATCCTTGTTAGGCATATTTAGAACAATAATCATTAGATGACATTAAAAGACTCTTTTTAAGGATCACAGTGCAGCCCGCAATAATTATTAATTGCCATTTTAAATATTTACCAATTTTTTGCCACTATCCAGACCACTAGGTTTTACCAATTTACCAAGTTTTTAATAATTTAAAATATAATACAATTTATGATCACTTATTAATTTATACTATATTATAAGAAGTACAGATCAGAATAAGTATGTGGTTTTAATTTTTATTATTTCACCCATATTTTGACATTTTGTTTTCACAAAAGTTATTTGAAGTTAGTAGACACTGCATGTCTACAGGTTTCTATGTATATAAATCACTGTTGTAAATGTAGTTTGATGAGGCCACCAAAATGGGACATCTCATTTTTTACCCATATGGTATTTGGTAAAACTCAAAGTCCTTAGTAAGCATATGGGGTGATTCATGTAGTCTTGAATTTCTTAGATCCCTATCACCCCTGTCACGGTATAGTATTATCAAGATATTGAAATTTAGTTGCAAAAAAGTGTGAATATATATATATATATATATATATATATATATATATATATGAATGCATATTGATTTTTGTTTGTTAGGTTTTTTTTATACGTATATCAATTTGTATTGATAAATCAAAGTGTTTTTGAAAATGGCTAGTTTCATGTTTGTTTGAAACCCGTCTTGTCTATTTAACAGCAGTTTAAAAATCCATTTAGAAACAAAAACCGGCTGAATAAGAGACATTTTTTCAAGTTTACATCACTTTTAATCAGTTTTATAATTTCACACCTTCTTAGCAGAATTAGCAGGGTTCCCACCAGCTGGGGCCTCTGCGAAAACAAAATCCCTACGCATGTCACCGAGCATGTGGAGAAAATGAATTCACTTCTGTAAATGCTACACAAAGACCCCAGACCCAAAGCAGTAAAAAACACAGTGGGAGTATGTCACTGGTTTTCGACGAGTGGGTTGGTAGTTCATTCGCAGACAAGGCTAAATTCAATTTAAATTTTGATAAATGTAGACCACTTGACTCGTAACAATCCGTCACTGTCATTCATGCAAAAGTTTTAATATAAAGAATCATACATTGCCTAATGCTGTTCTCAGTGAGAAACCTTTCATCTCCTCCAATTTTTGTCTTTTGTTTTGCTTATTTAAACCCCACCTAACCAAGCGTTTTGTTCTGTATTATGCAGAATTTGATCATCAAAAGCTCTTTGTTGTTGTACTATGTAAAGATGTTATTGTCTTGTTTTGTTTTTTTACATTTCTTAGCACTAACTACAAACGTTTTGCATACATTCATTTAAATTATTTGTATTATTATTTGCTAGTTTTCTATTTTGTAAGGTGAAACATAAAAGTTTGTCATTTTTCAGTCATGAAGAGCTGAGTTTGCTACATTACATGATTCAGGTCATGTTATATAAAGAGCAGACATTGAAAACATTTTTGGTATGTTAAGCGGTATGCATCTTCAGCAGTGCGCCTACATATTACGCACAGTATTTCAGTATCTGTTTATTCTGGAGCTGAAAATGGAAGTATGGCAGGATATTCTGAAGCAATGGTCAAATCCAGCAGCAATCTTGAGGTCTCGTTATTTGTCATGGTCTGCCACAATTGTGCCATGGAGTTTGCTCAAGAGTTTGTCTTTGGTCAACATTCTCTACTCTTTGACCTTTCTGAAATTGATTTTGTTCTTGTACTGGTCTACATATGGCTCATTCTCTCTCTTTTTCATCCTTTCTTTCTCTAAATCTTTTTTTTAAATTAAATTCTCTTGATTTGATCTTACTTTATTTAATTACTGCTGTATAAGCAAGCCTGTTCTTTAATATTTTTCTCCAAAATGTTGCATTACAAGCTTGTTTCCTATTCACAATGAATATAGTGTGAAAATCCTTAATTCGCTCTGTAACTCTTGCATACATTCTCTATTGCACATGGTTCTATAGAACAACTTTAAGCATCAAAAGAAAAGCTTTATCCTTTTTTCTGTGGGGTATTGAACTTGAACTGTGACCTTCACTGTCGGTCCTTAAAGCCGTTTCATGGTGTGGAGTCACGCTGTGCCCTCTAACGCATGAACACTGTGTTCTCCCTGCAGGGCTTGATCGCTCGTTCTGTTAAATGTGATTTATTCAACACGGATACATGGGGCATTGATCCATACCACAAGGTATTCTGTAGACCTTTTCCAAGATTTCTGGCTGATGAATGATCTCTTGATGATTTCGGTCCAATTGTTCTCAAAGCAGATAGTGTTAGATTTGTTACATTAATGGCTAAAATAAACAGAAATTATCTGATCCATCCAAGGTTTAATGTTGATTGATTTGTGGTGGTCATATGAGACACTTCGTAGGGTTGAGTCCATTCCAGTATGTTGATGTTGTAATCAGTCACCATCATTTGGCTTAAAAAGTTCCTGTGTCTTTACTTTTTTACTTTTCAAATGAAAATGAAATCTGTACTTCTCCCTGCATAAATGCTTTGTGCTTTGTGTTTGTACAGTTTAAAAACCATTATGCCTATGGAATGTCCCCATTTAGATAGCCAAGTAAACGTGTGTGTGTGTGTGTGTGTTTGTGTAGTCCTTGGTCAAAATTTGAGAAGCTAATTGGTTGGAAAAATAATTCTAATTTATTTTAACTTTTCATGTCAACATTAACAATATTAAACTGTGGTAATCTGACCAAACGCAATTGCTTGGTTTATGAGTTTAATTTTGTGTGTTTTTCAGGTTAAAATCAAACAGATCTCTCTCTCTCTTTGTTAATCGACTAATTATAAATGATCAGAATTGGAATTTAATGCTTGTTATAAAGTTTTTATGTCTGTGTAAATCTCTAAGGCATTGTTATGTGTTTTGTATATGTGACACTGGACCACAAAACCAGTCTTAAGTCGCTGGGGTATTTTTGAAGCAATAGCCAAAAATATATTGTATGGGTCAAAATGATCCATTTTTCTTTTATACCAAAAAATCGTTAGGATATTAAGTAAAGTTCCATGAAGATTTTGTAAATTTCCTACTGTAAATATATCAAAACTTCATTTTTTATTAGTAATATGCATTGCTAAGGACTTCATTTGGACAACTTTAAAGGCAATTTTCTCAGTATTTTGATTTTTTTTGCACCCTCAGATTCCAGATTTTCAAATAGTTGTATATCGGCCAAATATTGTCCTATCATAACAAACCATACATCAATGGAAGGCTTATTTATTCAGCTTTCAGATTATATATACATCTCAATTTCGAAAAATTTACACTTATGACTGGTTTTGTGGTCCAGGGTCACATATAATAAACACGTTGTGGTAATGATTTTTTAAATATAATTCTTAGCAGGAAAAAAGCATATTTTAAATGTTATTTATTT
The DNA here is from genome assembly GCF_936440315.1 of Barbus barbus. Classification (NCBI taxonomy): domain Eukaryota; kingdom Metazoa; phylum Chordata; class Actinopteri; order Cypriniformes; family Cyprinidae; genus Barbus; species Barbus barbus. The sequence goes on along the minus strand of NC_136734.1, from coordinate 21,182,297 downwards.
ATTTACAGACTAAACTATTTTAAGGACTTTTGTAATTACTTTACTCCCTCTTGAGATGTCTATTTATTGATACTTCATCCAGGCACTGGCTGGTGTTTGGGGCAATAAGGACCCTCCTCCTGGCTGTTTATCTCCTTAGCGTTTATCCTAATACCCAGGGGGCCACAAATCTATAGAGCCCTGTTTCCCTTCCTCGAGCCTCCTGTCTTATCTTGCTATTGCCTGGTGAAAGAGCTTGCCTGCCACAATGCAGGCTGGTCAGGGATCATTTTTAGTTGCCAGTGTGTACTCATCCATACTCAGCCCGTATCTCTGAATCCATCATGCATAAATGTAGAGGATTTGTACATAAAGCGGTTTGTTGATTCACAAAAGTGAAAGCAGTTTGAAGGCTGGACGTCTGTTATCTTCAGTGGGCCCTGAGGCGAGATGTCCTGCTGGCCCTCATCTGTCTTCCCCCATGCCCCCCTCCAGTCCCCTCACTCCAGACTCTCGCCTGCTTTCTCTCCCTTTGCTTGCAAGTATTTACCCCATTGTGGTTCGTCATGGTGAAGGAATTTCTGAAGTGGAGGAATTGAACAAACTGGGATTGTGTCTGTTTCCCACCTCCCACCTGTTGATCAGGATCTATAGTGTGTACACAGGATTCCACACCATTGTCTTACTTCTTCCTTTGAGTATAAATAGATTAAAATCACTTACCTTTCTTTCTTTCTTTCTTTCTTTCTATAATTATTTCTATATTTCTTTCCAGGCATCCCAGAATTTACTAGTTAGTTTTCTGGTTTAGTTTTAGCAGGTTAACTGTCACCCGTCCCTCAGAGGGATGCCTAAGTTTACTTCACTATACTGCAATTAAATCCTACTTTAATCATGACAAACTATGAAAGGTCTAAGACTCCTAAATAGATATTTTACAACAGATTTTGTTGCAAGTTATGTAGGAAAATTAATAATTAATTTAGGACAAGAGTGCACGTCAAAAATCTACATCATAACAGAAGTTCTGACCTTTGTCACAAAAAGTATCTTTTGGTTGCCTTTTTCACGTTTTAGTAATCAGCATAAATTATATATCCATTGAATGCTTAAAACCTCGAAATTCATCCTGTGAAAACCATTTTAAAATCAGACATTGCATTACCATGTAAATGGTACTTCAAAATCATATTACTAAATGTTTTTGTTCATGAATTATAACAATTTAGCACTTTCACGTCTATATTCAAAAATGGGGGTGAGAGTTTAGAGGTTAAAAATGTTAAACAACATTACATTTCCCCTCATAGTCTATTCTGTATTATTGCTATATAAAGGCATTTTTCATGTTTACCATTGGTGGGTTGTAAAGATTTCAGTAATATACCATGTATCTAAAACTATAATTTAGTTGTGGTTGCTATAGTTAGTTTTGTAGATGTTAAGTTTTTGGTGTAGTTTTTGTTTTAGGTAAGCATATAATTTATGCTTCACTAGCATCACTAAAGAATATTGTGAAAATAATGATTGTTGTCAAAAAGGTTTCCTGAACACTCCTTCATTTGCTAGTCATAAAAACACATAGTCCTGTCCCAAATATATGCCAGTGTTGGTGTACTGGGTTGGTTGGGATGCAGCTCATTGGCAACTTGCCTTTGCCATTGAGCTACCATTGAATTTAGAATAGATTCAAGTATTAACATGAACAGGTGTACAATTTTTAAGGATGCACTGGACAATAATGTGGGAACCCAAACTTTACTGTCGACTCGGTGGGTCCGCAGCCACTGATTCAGAGTCAGTGAGGGAGCTACACTTGATCGGGGATTTGCTCTGTCCTCAATCCAGCCATCTGTCCTGCGGCTGCCAAACTCAGCAGATTGAAGAGGCCGGGACAGAAATTTCCCACATCTCTCGCTCGTTAAATGAGGAATGGGAGGGAAAACCGAGGGAGAAAGAGAACTATCTGTCTGAATGGGGGCTTGATTCGGTCTACTGGAAGGCTGAAGTACCCGCGTTTTAAAAAAGAGTGGGAAAAGAAGAAAAACTAGAGAAAACAATGTTGCAAAAAAAAGAGAGTACAACACAGTCTCCTAAAATCTTTTGAGTGTGTGTGCGCGTCTGTCTGTGAATCGTGAGTGCCCTGCCTTTCTCAAGCGCACACACCCCCGATTCAGTGTGCGAAGCTGAAAAGAAAGGCAATTAGCATTTCAGCCAAGGTCCGACTGGCTACATGCGATGAAGCAATAAGCTTTATAATTTGCTTTTCTTCTCTTCGCTGCCATTGAGAGGCTTTTCCTTGTTTAATCCCTTGAAAGTGCATTTCTCTTCACTCTCATCCATTGTTTGCTGCAGTAGCCCATCGGTCATGGAGTTCTGCGGCCTCGGGAACGTTCACCATGTGAAATTCAATGAGACCTTTTCTCTGGTCCTCTACCCATATATTGAGCGGGGGGAAAAAGTAATTGTGTTTTTTTGAACAAGGACGCAGGATGCAGTTGGCTCAAGTTGAAAGGGTCAGACGACGGCCTGAGGACAATACCTTTGAGAGATTTGCTTTCTTTCTCTTTACTCTCCGGGCAGCAGACTTGATTGGCATGTAGTCCCTCCACTAGAAGCTAATGTTGGGTTGAAAAGTAACATATGACAATGCGGAAACAAAGCTTTTGGGCATTCTTGTTATTCCGAGCTGATATTTTCTTTCATTCCTCAGAAGGAATGGCATCTGCTCGTACTCAACCCTCTCAGCACCCACTCACATACACACTTCTAGGTTCCCTGTATCTTTCAAAATAAACAGAAACATTTTGGGCAACGCTCAGCAAACGAGTGTCTTGCCAATGAAAAGCTGTGGCCTTCAGATACTCTCTTCAAATATAATGATGTATGTTTTAACCAGACTCAGTTATTAAATGTTTTAAGTTTCCCAACCTCGAAATGTTCAGGATATCGGCCCCGTCTAAAAATACTTGAGGGGCTACAACCCAAGTGGCAATTATTGGCTTTTGAGCTCTCCATATATGGGAGCCCTGAAGGTTCCCAGAACTTTCTGAATGAGGTTGGTTTCTGAGGTAACAGAGCGTGTTGTGGAAGATGACTGTCTTGCTTCTGCTGCTTCATGTGTGTTATGTTGTAATATCACCACACCAAATGTTTACTTCAGTTTATTATTCACATATGAGCCTATGCGCCACAATGGAGTCTGGTTGTTTTTGTGCCTTTTTAAACTGATCAAGCACGTAATTCGGTCAGTATCAGATGGGTGAGGTTCTGTATCCTTCATCGGTTTTTAAAGTATAATGAAGCAGTGACTGAGCTTTTGGTGTTACCGCTACAGGAAAGTCAATCTGCCAAGTTGCTGAGTCATAATTGATCAGCTTTGACCAGCATAAACCCAAATGACCTTCAGCCAAGCTTAAGATAGACCTAGCTTAAAACCACACTGTTCATTGCAGTGATGTAACCTACACTTAATGAAATTAAGTAATGCTACATGGCTCTGTTCCAAAACATAGTGAGACATCAATTTATACTGCATATAGGCATCATCCTAAATGAAGTGGAACCTCATAAGTGACCAATTTGTAATAATCTTTACCAACTCTAACATCATACAAAAACACTTTTTGACAACCAAATTTGGTTTGGTCATGAGAGACCCTCTTTTTTAATATAAAGACAGCTATATGTTTGTATAGTAAATGCTGTTTAAAACATGAAGGATGCTATTATTAAGACATCATGTTGTTTCCTAAGGCTGATGAAACACGGGACAACATTTTGAGCAACGTTGGGCATTTTCCCATTGAGAATGGGTAACAAATTTCTATCTGGATATTTTAGATTGGTTGTGGGCCCTGTGTCTCACCTGGTTGCCCATAGATGCCAACATTGCTCAAAAAGTTGCCCAGTATATCATCAGTCCAACAAATATTTTGATTTCATATTGTCCAAACAAGAGGGGGCAGCACACATTGCAATTGTATCATCTGCCTCATTAAATGCTCAAGCTCTTTCAAGTGGATTTTGATTGGCTGTCAATTTTAAATCAGCTGGAAAAAAAATTGTTCTTAATGTGATTTCAACGATATTTGTTTATCTGTGCCGTTATCGTTATAGCTGTAGTGTGGACTTCTCTAATGTCATACAATTATTAAAATGTTACAGTTTTCATCCTTGGTGTAAACGGGCCTTTAAAATGTTTATTAAAAGCTTTTTAGTAATAGTTATCATTCTTGGTAAGATTGGCCCTTTAGTATTGTGGCGGGAGGAGCCAACGACAGACACAGTGGGCGTGGCGTCAAGCCTCGGAGAGGTTTTTATTAAACAATAAGGGATAAAATAAAGTGTCCAAAGGGGAAAAAGTGTCCAAATAAACGGGGAATCTGGTGTCCTCGTTGTGCCGCGGGGCTTGTGCAGGAAGGTAGTGTTCAGAAGGGAAGGGTCCAGGGAAGGGGCGGAGTCCGGTGGCCGCACGCGCTACCCTCTCGGGACCGGGAGCGAGTGGCGGCGGCGTCTGTTGCGCGGCTCCTTCCATCTCCTTGGTTCCCGGGGCTTCTGGGGGATTCGACGGCCCGGCATCCTGGCCCGTCAGCCGTCTCACGGGTGCGGCAGTCCTCCTCGACGCACCCTTCCTGGACCCACGAGGACACCAGCGTGCATGCACGGGGGAGAGACCGGTCTCCCGAGGAGAGGCGCGCTCGGTGTTTAACAGCGGCGGTGACGAGGCTCCATTCACATCAGGTGCGCCTCATCACACGCCGCCAGCCGTGAGTATCCAGCGCCCCTCCTCTCTCACACACCCACTCCCGTCGGGAGCCTGGTGAAGGGCGGCGAATACGGGACGGGGTGGTGATGATGGACAGGGGGGAGGCAGCCGACTCGTCACATTATATAGAAAAAAAGGATACCATTCATTGACACAGTTTTTGAGTTGAGAATGTCTAATGTTGCCTTTAAATGCTGCCTGCGTAGTATGTTATGCTTTTGGTATGTTCACAGTGTTTATGATATTTTCAAAATGATTCAGCTCAAAGGTTTTGTGTTTATGTGCGGTTTTCTCCTTTTGACTTTCTTAATTTATAGCATAGTGCACTTGTCAGCCAAACCATCAAGTGAAAGCCTTAAAAAGATGAGAGGCCCATGGTTTGAATCTCTTGATGCATCAATCGCAGTTCTTGTTGGCTAACATGAGCTACGTGGGCCATGAGTTTACTTCTGCTACCATGTCATGTGCTGTGATAAATGTGACTACACATTACCAAAGCTTACCACAGTCTCATCAGACAGGTTGTTACAGAAGTAGACAGACCATTAGATTAAGTCAAGCCTGCAATTTGGATTCAGCGCATGCTGTTATTATTTTGAGCTCCAAGCAAAAGTGGCTAAAGTATAGGAAACTTTAGAGTATTTCTTCTTGAAAATAGTAATTAGAAATGTTACGAGAAAGTCTGAAAACATTGCATGTAGTACACCACATTGACTTCGCTCTGCTACATGGAGTCAAAGTGTGTGACCTCAACGAAGGCTTAATGTATTGCATAACACACTCGCACACACACACACACACAACACTCTCCTTGTTGCTTAGTACTGGCTGTGAAGTCTTGCTGATTGAATAATTGATGTTAAGATTATGGATCCTGCTGCCGGGCAAGGGTAACACTAGAGGCGGCTGCTGGGCCAGCAGCGTAGACCCGTAACCCTACACTTTATCACATCCTCAGCCAGGCGATGCAGTGTAATTGCTGAAGTCTCAGTTACGTTAAGAGGCATGGCTGCCATGTGAACCCGTTGCATGAGGTGATGGGGTCAAACTGTCCTTGGGCTTCACCTATCTAAATACCAAATGGATGATTCACCAAAAAATGAAAGCCTGTGCCAAACATGAATCACTTTTGAGTCTTCTGTGGAGCACAAAAGAAGATATTTAATGAATGTTTCATCTGCTTTTGGTCCCTACCTCTTAACATTTGGGTAACAAAATACAGGAGACATAATTCAAATTATTATGTTAATTTAAACAAATTATTATGTTAATTAAAATTATTACATTCATTTAAACAATTATATTCATTTAGTAACAAAAATATAATAAATAAATAAAAATGTATCTTAGTGTAGATTATATCTTTAGATTTGTATAATTCATTCTCTTGTCGATCCAACAGAAATATAGCCGTTTACACTGTAACTGCAGTAAACAAAGCAGCGCAGCACCTGATTTTAAAACTTGCAGTGCTCATATTTAATAAGCTATATCCAAATTTACAGTGTAAAGTTTTCTCCTCCCATGTATACCAATGATGCTTGTTTCCTTTCCCGCTCTACAGCCTGCGCAGATATCAACAGCACCACTGGGTTGTAGGTTGCCAAGTTGAGGTCACAAATGGGTTGAAATTCGGATGATGTGTCGATTGTGTGAGAAGGATGAGTTTCATACAAGATCTGGTAACTGGACAAACTTGGAATATGTTGATGTGATTATTCATATAACGAGGTTTAGGCCATACAAATTACAGAAGATTTATCAGAGGCAAATGTAGCATATCAAACATATCAAATATGCCCAGTGGGATTTTTATAGAAAGATAAAAAATATAATTGATGATAGAGGAATAGAATGGTAAAGTACAAGATAATCCTAGGAAAAACGGGAGGGTTGACAGGTATGTTTTGGTCATACCGTAAAAGTCAGTAGGGTCCAAAAACAACAATATTGGACTCCACTGACTTATGTATGGGCAAACACACTAAGATATTCTTCAAAATATATATTTGTTGTGTTCCACAGGAATGACATAAGGGTGTCTAAATGATGACAAAATTCCCACTTTTGGGAGGAGCTGAAAGCATAATGAATAAATGAATCCTCTAGAGTTACACCAAGTGGGCAAATATCCTACATGCTAATTTACTAATCTGACTGAATTAAGTAGCTTACTCAGCATCAACGATAAATTACAGAGGCCATTGTAATCAAGTTTCCTGGCATGGGCAGACGTGCGTTTTTATTGTAATGAGTAATTCCAGGATACTATCGGGGGAAACCATTGAGAAGATATAAATCACCCCAAGCATTTTGTTTTTGAAAGTGGAGTTGAAGTATGCTGAAGGATTTGGTTGACTGAACAGAGATAACCATATCGAATGAAAGAGAGACCACCTGAGGCGCTGTATTGACTTAACAGCACACTTCCAAAGTGCAGAAAGACATATGTATCTCCCACTGGGAGCAGCTTTCTGCTGAATATTTACTCAAAATTCATGCCCTCTTCCATCTTTTTGACATTTTTTGGGCATTTGGGCCATCTCTGATATGTGCTGCATGGCAAAAGGCTTCTGCTGTGGGCCTCCTTTGCGCCTGAGGGAAAAGAGAGAAGCTTGACCTCCTTCACTGTGAAAACCATCTTCATTTTGTCTTTAAAAATGAGACATCCCCACAATAGACTCTCCTGGGGTCAGACTAAGAGCCAAACCACCAGTGTCTTGGCGGCTCGGTGGCCTCCTGGTCACTGATAAATCGTTTTGATGTTCTCCAGGCCAGCATGTCCTGTGGCGATCTGGCAAAGGGTGAGTAGCATCTTGCAGTGTCTGTCTTTATCAATGTCAGGAGATGCGGCCAAAGAGGCTGTGGTAACCTCTGGGTTGACTGATGGCCTGAACATCTCCTTGAATTGCTTGTGCCTGAACCAATAAACAAAGAGGCTTTGTCTATCAGTCAGTCAGGCTGTATTAGTCAGGTCAAGTGCATTTATTTAACAGTACATGAAAATACAGCGTGATATTATGGAACTAAAATACAATTGTTTGTTAACTTTTAGGTTACTAATTTATTTAGTTATTATTATATTTTTTAAGTCTCTAAATATTTAAGTCTTCTGCCCATTAAAACATTTCGTAACACAATTAAAATTTTTGATTTTACTGTAAGTTTACTTTTTTGTTTGAATTAATTTATTCAAAATACATAAACATTCATACACAATAACAAAAATACACCTCTTGTATGTTGAGCATGACTTTAATTTCTGAATTTAAATCAATTTAATATTTTTAGGTGGCATAAAGTAAAAATTGTACTGATATCATAATGAATTTATTATTGAATCAGTTTTTAAGGAGATGAAATTCTTTAACAGAAAACATAAGTTTTGATCATTATTATCTATCTATCGCACTCGTGTCATTGACCCATAAGTATGAGCCGATGGAGACATGAGCTTATGATGATGATTAACATTGTAAGAGAAGGCAAACTTGATCACAAAAGTGTATATTTATCAATACAAGAGTATGGTATTAACATAACTTGTAGTACATTTTGAATTATTTACATAATTTAATTTGCATTCATTTACAGCTTGTAATTTGGATTTATTTGTAGTATGCCAAACATAAATCACAAAAGTTTATTGTAAGCAGCGATTACGTATTATGTAGCATATTTTCATCCAATAATGTAAACTTATTTATTTTATTTATTGTAACAAAAATAAATAAGAGAGAGGTACTGGTGCGGGTGCCGTTGTGTGTCTGCTGTATATTCAGTCTGAACAAGTCAGGAAGTTCCCAGCTCTGGGGGAGAAGCAGGGCTGAATACCAGGCTTTACCCTCTACTGTCCTGGCTTTGTACCCTCACCCCAGGCCTCAGCCCGCCGGCAACCGCTAATCCAGTTTTGATAGCATTCACGGGCCCCTCTCCGTGCTCCTGCCTGCCTGCCTGCCTGCCTCTTGTCATCAAGACACAACACACACACACACACTCACAGACACTTGCCAATGATTTAAATGCACACATGCACACATTGTACCAAAATGCCTATGGTTGCATTTCTGCCTCTCAAAGTGTTATTTTTTTATTTAAGTTTTTTATTTTTATTTTCACATGAACCCCTCAGTAATCTGAAATGGCACCTTAATTGATGAAAGCTGTCTTCTCCCAGCAACCTTGTGGCTAATGAATAATCGCATGATGTAGCAGAAATGGAACATATGAAAACCTGAATTTAACCAATGTCCAACTTTCCTTGGTAATCGGCTCTTCTAAGAAAAAAAAAGGAAAAACAAGATGACATCATTTAGAGCTGGTGTATTTACCATGTAATTTAGTGCAAATATTAAACAGTGTGTATGCACTTATTAAATAGATGTCCAGGCGTCATTTAGAACACATTCATGTTTTCTGTTTTGTTAGCCATGACAACTGTCTTAAAAAAGGAGACATTGTCTGAGGTCATAAAACTTAATAGCCTCTTTCTCTTCAAAAGAGATGACCACAATAAATGCCTGTCTGAATTGTCTTGATAAGTGACAATAACTTGCATCTGACCTTCAAGGTCAGGAACCTTAAAGGAAAACGGTGAGTCAAGAAGTGATATTATATTGATTTGCAAAGTTTTAAAAGGATACTTCACCATTAAAATTAATTATCTCCAAACCTGTATGCTGTTGTTTGTCTGCAAAACATAACAACGCCGAGGATTTTTTTGAGGGTGTTTCATGCAGCTCTTTTCCAAACAATAGCTATGTTTCCATCAAAAGATGTGAATTTAGCTAATGCTCAAAACTAGAATATCGCATAAAACATTTGTGAATAAAGCACCATTTCCATCCAACGAGTCAAAGACAACAAAATAGTCACTTCCTGAAAACTCGCACTAAATATCACTAAGAAAAGTAGGAGAAGCCACTTAATATTTTTCATATATTACAAATTACTTGTATTATTACTAGCGAGCAGACTAAACACATTAAATGCGGTCATTGCTTTCGGAGGTGGATGCCTGCTGTTTGGGAGCACAGTCATGTAAAACAGGTTATCCCATCCCATCGCGCAAAGTCACATGACAGTTTTGATGCGCATGGTGGAATTTATTTGTTAAATGTGTTTCATCATAGTTTTTACTTATCGGGTAAAACGTTTATCCTACTCAATTGTGTTTTTTTTATTTTTTTATATGCATTTTGGAATTTATGAGCATCTTGGTGTTTCCATCCAGTGTTTTTAATGCAATATTCCAAAATGTGCATAAAAATAAGTGAATGGATGGAAACACAGCTAATAACAGCTCCTAAAAAATAAAAAAACACATCAGGGTTGTCTATACCAAAAGTCTGGTTATGCAAGACCATGTTAGCAAATGCTGCTATACTAAATGTATAATGTCATAAATTTGTACACTGCTATGATATATATATTTTTTAGTCCTTACGCTTGCCTTGAATGTGTGAAATCTTTGTGCAGGTACCTTAAAAAAGAATATACATGTAATTTATTCACTTTTACCATTCATTAATGCACCACACTGTCAGATCTAAATGAAAGAGGGACTGTCTCAGAGGCATGCAATTGTAAATCTCATTGGCCTAATTTATATTTATGCAGAGTGAAGTGTTCTCATCCAGACGAATAGTCACTAAACTGTATATATTCTTTCTCTCTTCAGGAATGCCAGCTGTTCTTGCTCTAGCTGGCCTGGTTCTGATGGTGCTCACCACAAGTGTCAGGTCTGAGTCGGCAGTGCTGAGGTTCCAGGGCCAGACTCAGTTTGTTGTAAATGAGAGCAGCAGGGCCATAGTGCGACTTGTGGTGGAACGAGTTGGAGATCCAGTTAATGTCACTGCTCTGGTTCTGGTAAGTTCAGGAAAACACTCTGCATGAATGGTTAATCCTTGTCACTAACAGTTTTGTTGGATTTATTATACTGTACATGTAGCAAAACTGTTTTTATTAAATTAAATTAAATTAAATTATTTAATTATTCAAAATAACTTTTTATGTTATGCTTATATTTTGAAAAGAACTACCAGTAAATCCATATAGTGTGTGTGCCTTGTAATGAATGAATGAATGAATGAATGAATGAATGAATGAATGCTCACACAGGGGTGAAATGCGGGGGACAATAAAATTTAGATGAAATAAATAAATTAAATAAATAAATAAATAAAATGTAAAGTAAACATATTTAATAAATAAAAATTGTTTAGGGAAAAATATTCTGTGTAAAACATTGGCTGACATTCCTGTGAAATAACACAATTAAACAAAATACTTTTACACATTTTGTCTGCATTGCACTGAGTTAAATCTGTCAATGCCACCAGTGCTCCTGTTTGCACTGTTAGCTGGAAATAACCCACCTACAAGAGCATTGTAAAAAAGAAATTGTCATAGGAAGCAGGGTGAAATACATTTGATGTGTTGAGGCCCCACAGAGCGCTTAGAGCTAACAGTGCTTCTGTACTGCCTGATGTGTTAAGGACTTAACAGCTGCTCGGGTCTCAACACACAAACATCTGTCTGGTAAATCATAGCACAGCACATATGGCCATAATTAGCATAGAAACACAAATATGCCTTCTGTCAAAAGAGGTAGTGCCTGTTTAGCACGCATGGTAAGTGGGCAAGTATTGTCGGTTCATTGACTGCCATGCATGAATTCACAGCAGAAAGAAGGATCTAAGAGCCTGTTTTGTTGCGGCTTACAGTGGGTGGCATCAAAGCATGTGCTAGAGGTGGCAGTTGTCAACCAGATGGTGATGGTTGAGTTTAAGAGAGGTCAGGGATTTCCCATCTCACACTTTGAGATGTTTTATACAGAACTGTTTTATATAAAACACATCTATGATTTAAAAGAAATGTTCCCAAAACCAAAAATAAAGCAATGGATAACTGCTCTCATGCTCTTCTTTTTTTCAAATTGATCCTGTGTTTATCCAGCTTCAGGGAGAGGACACTGGTGACTTTGAGGCCACAACTGCAGCTGCTTTTCTCCTGTCCTCTGAAAGCAGTAAAACCATCTTCATTGCTGTGAGGGATGATGACGTACCTGAGGCTGATGAGACCTTTGTGTTCAACCTCCGCCTGCAGGTAATGCTTAAACCAGGAAACTGGTACAGCCCAAGGGTTAGAGATCTGTGCATATAATTGAAAGGGTTAGATTCAAATCCAGTAAAACATATTTTATTTCAGTTAGTTGCGAAAGCAACATTTCTAACTTAAGTTTAAATGTAGGTTTTATTTCACTTAAAGAGGTCATGCACTGTCTGATTTTATTTTGTACTGTTCTCTGAGGTCCACTTATAATGTTATCAAAATTTTTGTATTGAAAAACAATAATTTAGAAGTTGTAGGCAATTTTCTGTCCTGTTTTTGACCCCCTCATCAGAACGCTCCGTTTGAATAGGCGTGGCGGTTTGTAGATTCGGAACCGCCCACTGCTATGATTGGCTAACAGTTGTGTATGTTTGACAGCCTACATCCCTCATAGATGAACAGTGCTGTCTTTTAGGTTAAAAACACGTTAATTAATCAGCACTGATAGCCTGTGGGCAGTGACATATGGCGCATTTGCGCTTCCGGTATCCCGAGTTCGAATCATGCCTTGTGGACCTTTCCCGGTCCCGTCCTCCTCTTTTTCTCCCACTCACTCACTCACAAAAAAAAAACATAATCCGCCTAATTCACAACTTGTGTGCACACATGAATTTGTACTTAACCTTGTTCTAATGTTAATGAATTTAAATTATTCTAAATGAGAGACTATGTGCCCAAGGCTAGTAATTTGCATAAAACATACCCAAACCATCTTCATGAAATATCGGTGTATTGGTAACACTTTAGTATAGAGACCAATTCACATGATTAACTAATTGCTTATTAGCATGCCTATTTATAACATATTGGCTGTTTATTAGCACTTATAAAGCATATATTCAGCATGTCCGTATTCTACACCCACAATCCTATCCAATACGTAAACATAACAGCTACCTTAACTATTAATAAGCTGCAAATTAGGAGTTTACTGAGGCAAACGTCATAGTTAATGGTTTGTCAATAGTGAGAAGTGGACCTTAAAATAAAGTGTGACTGAAAATGTATCTGCTGTAGAGGTGATCGAGAGTATATAATTTTTCAAAAGTATTTGGGGTTTCAATGTGGTTTGTAAATTTAGAATCAATTTTGGTATTAAAGTTATCAATATATGATTTGTTCATGAAAACATTCATGCACATTTCCTGCACAAATCTGTGTGTATGCATGATTAGTAAATGAGACCCAGTGTTTAGAAATTTGAGGAGAAATCAACCTACAGTGGGTTACTTTGTCATCTCAATAAAATCAAACTGAGATGGAGGTATGACACTCATAACCTTTCTGTGTTGTCTAAGGAAGTGTTTCTCATATCAGTTTCTTATTTGAGGGCCTCTTATTACTGTTCTGTCTCAGTCTGTTGACAGTGAGTGATTAATGACAAGAGGTCACGACTCCACTGTCTACTTGTCCACTGTTTAACAAATGAACCTCAGGCTGGCAGAATGGGACAGCTTAAAGGTGACAAAAGACTGAAACCCAATGGAACCCAATCTGAATGCATTGAGGAGTCCTTAAGTTTGTTTCACATAAACCATATGCTAATTATTGATAAAAAAAAATAATGGGAGAAAAAACATGTTTTTTTTTTCATTCTGTATTTCCTGTGCTCCATTATCTCACTCATTGTTTTATTATGAAAATCTAATCTAACAAATGCTTATTACTGAGGGAAAAGGAGGAAGAGTGTTTGTGTGCTGTGGTACTGAGCTGGACCTCAAGTCACGGCTAGCGCGGGGAATTGTCTGAACGTGTGTATTCCTTGTCTGTTTTCACACTGCAACAAGAGCTCTGCAGCTGAAAGACAGCTCTGTTACAGCTGGGAAAAGCTTATTTGAAAGGGGTGCTGAAAAGAGGGTCCATACGAGGTTACGTTCTTATGTGGTCATGCTCTGTTTATCTCTTTTTGTGCTCTGTATCACAGACACTTATACACTCTTTAAAACTACAATATGTTTAATCTGAAATTCAAATTAGTGCATTTATGGTGGCAGAAAAAAAGTATGTGAAATGGATTTCTGCATGAATGGTTATAGAATTTGGATTTTCCTAGCAATAGACAAGCTATAATATACTTATAACTCTAACCAAGCAATGCTTTACTTTTTCAGAGCTCATCAAATGGTGTGATGGTGGGAACTCCAAATACTGCCACCATCACCATCTTGTCTAATGACAATGCCTTCGGAATAATTTCCTTCAACTCAGTAAGTTTCTTTCTCCGTTATTTCTTCAATGAACAGCGGGAAGAAGCTGTTCAGAGCATGCTGGGGAGGTATGACTGTAAGCCTGAACTGTTTTCACTTGTTTTCTGGGGGGTGGGGGGTGGGAAGGAGGAGTCAGTGGATGGGAAAGGGAGAGTGAGGGGAGTGTTGTGGATCAGATGCCTAAGAGGAAAGGTTGCTGAGATGGGAGTCCAGGGACACTACTGAGCAGATAAGAATTTGAAAGGTTTATTTAGGCTTATAGGTAAACGCTACATGACCTTGTCATTCCAGCAGCAGGATTGGACACTCCTAATACATGGCATGACGTCTAGTTTCTGATATCCCTAATTTCTAACTCTGTCAGTACATATGTAATCAGTGAATGAGTTTTTTTCTCTCTCTGTTTAGACCACCTTAATTACTGTGGAGGAGTCAAGAGGTAGAAGCCAGTATGTGCCTCTAACTCTCCTTCGGGAGAAAGGAACCTATGGTACTGTAACTGTCAACTTTGAGGTGAGTATTGCCAGACAGTTTGTAACTCTGTTTAAAAAACAAAAACAAAAAAGATTATATTTCAAAATATCTATCTATCCATCTATCCATCCAATTATTTATTAATTCACAGATTTTTGGAGGTCCAAACCCTGCAAGTGAGGATCTCAGTCCAGACATGGGGAACATCACTATTCCTCCTGGTCGTGCTGTTGTAGTTTTCAGCATCATGATACAAGATGACAAGGTACAGTTTCTTTGTTGAATAGACATAAAAGAGATCACATGAATAACGACAGCTTAGTATTGTGAAACCAATTTTTTTCCCCATAATGTGGCAGGCTGAGACTTGATTTCATCCATATACGATTGATTTGATTATAAGACATTGCTTATTACATTACATTGTTACAGAACTGACAAATGAAAGGACCAGGATAGTGTATATTGACAGTATTCAATATATTTCTCTTTTGTGTATGCCATAAAATAACTCTAAAAAGATGATTTAAAGTCAGAGAAACCATCATTCTGAGGGAAAAAAAAGTAGATTTACATTAAGTTTGACTAAATGAACAGAGAAGATTTTCTGCATCATAATATGTGTTGTTTTTGGTCTCACATCTCCACTAGATTCCAGAAGATGATGAGATCTTTACTGTGCAGTTGACAGAAGCAGCTGGCGGAGCTTTACTCAATCCTAACAGAAGCAGTGTTCAGATCAAGATCTCCCGTAATGATGCTCCCATCCGCTTCTCCAAACCCACCCTGGTTGTCCCGGAGAACATTAATGTAATTTCGCTTGGCATTACACGTGGTAGAACTGAGGATGGTCTTCTGATCGGTTCTGATGACAGAACAGTGTCTGTGGCCTATACAGTCATTACAGGCAATGGGGCGGCTAGTGCTACTCCACTGGTGGACTTTGTGGATCTACAGTCAGAGAGGATGGTTGTTTTCCCTCCAGGGGTCCATGAAACAGAACTCCGCTTCAACATTAAAGATGACAACATTCCGGAGATTGCAGAATCTTTCCAAGTGGTTCTTTTGGAAGAGACCTTATTGGGTGATGCAGTGCTGATGACTCCAAGTATTGCACTCGTGACCATTGAGCCCAATGATAAGCCTTATGGAGTCCTGTCAATCAGTCCTTCCCCCATACAACACCACATCATCAATGAAGACCTGAACCCAATGTGAGTAGAGTACTGTTAAATATGATATTCAACACTGTTTCAGGACACACACTGTCCTACAGAGATTTGCTCTAGCCCTAATCAAACACACATGAACCAGCTAATGAAAGTCCCTAGGATCTCTTGGAAAATCACAAGCAAGTGTGTTGGAAATAAACTTTGCAGGACAGCGGTTCTCCAGGAGCTGGGTTGAAGACCTGGTTTACAGTATAATAACACTTGCACATGGCAGGTCATTATTTAATTACTAGTGGGTAACTTGTCTTGGTTATAAATCATAGTCCCTTTATCCTACCACAAATGCACATGGCAGGTTGGCGCTCTTTCTGAAATCACATTACACTGTCTACACTCCCATTAGTAGTTACTACTCATTTCAATTTACTTGTGTGGCAGTTTTTTTTACAATAGAAATTGTTCCAAAAAATTGTTTAAAAATTTATAAAATTAATGAATATAATATATGAAGGGTTCATTTGCAAAAACAGAGAACTCCGTTTTTAACAATTTTCAAAAATCATGTTTTTTCATTGTGCATTCCACATAATCTCAATCAAACTGCAGTTGGGTTATTTTGATTAGGTAAAAAATAACAAAAAATACAGCTAACTAACACAATAAAACACACAAAAAAATTGATAATATAATTTAAAAAATCATGATTTTTGAAAAAAAAAAACGTTATCTGTAATCTGCTCAGATTTTTAAATGTTCTTTAAATGTTCTTTAGATTGCATTTGAACAGAAATACAGTAAAACAGTAATATTGTGAAATAGTGTTACAGTTTGAAATAACTGTTTTCTATTTTAATATATTTTAAAATGTAATTTATTTTTGTGATGGCAAAGCTGAATTTTTAGCATCATTACTCCAATGTTCAGTGTCATATTATCCTTCAGAAAGCATGTTTATTATTATTATTGTTATTATATAAATTTTGAAAACAGTCATGACTTTAAATATCAAAAGAGCATTTTTGTAACATTATATATGTATTTATTGTTACTTTTGATCAGTTTAATGCATCCTTGCTGAATATTAATTTACTGACCCCAAACCTTTTAACGGTAGTGTAAGCTAAATAAGATATCATAAATTATAATTATAATTACTGTAGAAATGCTAGTTATACATTACTTGCACTGGTAGCTGGTTGTCCTAGTCTGGTTTAGCATAGACTGAATAAGAATCTGATTAGGTGTTTGTGTTCCTAAGTGAGATTCATTTTTTTTTTTTTTTTTTTTTTATGTTGTTATCCACAGTATCTGTAGTATAACTAATTTGTGTTTCTCTGTTTCAGATACAAAGGCATCATCGTTGTGAGGAACGGAGGAACTCATGGAGCTGTTTCAGTTAGCTGGAATATAACAAGAAACTCCACAGATAGGACTCCAGTCTCTGCCGACCTTAATCCTGAATCAGGTACCCTGAGGTTTGCTGAGGGCCAGATGAATGCTGTACTGCCTTTAAATATCACTCAGGACAGCCTTCCTGAAGAGGCAGAAGCCTTCATTCTCAGACTGATCCCAGGATCTGTACAAGGAGGGGCCGAAGTGGATGAGCCGATGGAAGTGAGTGCTTGGCTTGTGCTTGGTTTTTAGTTAATGCATTTAGAGAATGTGTTTGGATCATAGATCAGTGGTGGCTCAGTTCTGAGCTGGATTTAGTTATGAAAGATGAAAGTGCAAGTTGACGTTGATGACAGCTTGAAGCACTCTCTTTAATTTTTGAAAGGAAAATGTTATTATTCATAATTTGCCCTGGCACTGGTTGTCTTACATGTTGACATGTCACTCACTATAATGATATTCTAGAGTTTTATGCTCAGTTTCAGACAGCAGTGGTAGTAGATCCCATTTGGACCTCACTCGGAGGCTTGTGGTGAGACATCCAGGGAGGTTGTTGTCTTACTCTGGCTCATACCCCTCGTCAAGGAAGGAAGTTCCCAGATCAGAGCTGGTTCTTAGTTACCATCTGGATAAGACTTAGTCCGTTTAAAGTGGATGTGGTGTAAAATGAGACACATGTGTCTCTCTGGCACAGCGGCATCACAGACTGCTGGTTACACTGAGTGTCACTTGGGTGTTCCCTTCATGTGGTCCTAGCACAAAATAGCGCACAGCAGAGCCTGTGGGTGGCTGCGTGTTCTCTTTATAACTTGTCTGTTGCAATTTTGATTGTGTGTGAAAGGAGAGGATAAATCCGACCCAAGTTAATGTTTAAACCCATCATTACCCGAATGTGATCATAAGTTTATGATAGCTGAATTGACTCTGCAGGACGTGACGACTAATTGTGAAAACCTTATTTATGTCAGCTGTTCCTAAATTTACTGAAAAAAGTACTACAAATATTCAGAGAGGACTTGTGCCTTGGTCTGATGAGGCTTGGATAAATGACAGAGTCATAAACTAGCTCATGAATGCTATTTTTACACTCTCATGAGGTCTAATGAAAGAGAAGAGCTTTCTGTGATTAGTTCACTGTAAGTTTCACACAGATAGTGTAATATTACGTATTTACGTTCACTGTAATGAGTGGTGCAATTTGTTATTGCTGTGTGTTACAGGTTTCAGTATAGAGGGGAAAAGATCTGGTTATTTTAGAGTTCATCACAAGAGGACATTTTTCAAAACGTTTTTTTCTATTAAAATCATCTGGAATTTTTTCCTCAATGTTATGGTTGGAGTTTCAAAATAAAACTGATGTTTACAGTAATTTGTTTTCATTGGAAATCTGGCCAAAACAGTCCAGAGGATTTGAAATGTCGGAGATGTGTAAATGTTTTGTGCAAGTGAACAGAAATGTGCTTGTCTATATTTTTCCATTCAAAAACAGCTTTATGTGAGCGTAACGTAACCAATACTTGAAGTCTGAAGTCCTCATTTTGGCAGTCGGACTACGGTATTTGGAGAATTAACCTAGTTGTGCAATATCAATGTATAATCCTTAAAGGGATAGTTTATGCAAAAAAAGAGCATTCTGTCATTTACCCACCTTCATGTCATTCCAACTCTGTATGAATCCTTCTGTTTGTTTTGACAGTGGAAGTCAATTGTCACCAAAACTGTTTAAATACCAAGATTCAATACAAATATATTTTTTTGTGTATCACATACCTCCAAAACATTATGCATATTAATGTTTATTCTGAAGAAATTTCATGCACCATAAATGCATTACTGTATATTCGTTTGCAGAAACAAACTGAAAGACAAGTGATTGAAACGATTAATATGTCTATAACCTTCCTGTAAGGAAACTGAAGTCAATATGTTGTTCTTACTTCACAGATGGTGTTCTTCATTGAGGATAGTGATGATGTCTATGGTCAATTTGGCTTTCATCCAAGAGAGAATCAAAGTATTCACAGTCAACCAGAGGGACGCTTCCTGTCACTTAGTTTCCTCAGAGAAGGGGGGACCATGGGAGAGGTGCGACTTACCCTATCTGTCCTCTACATACCTGCCAGACCACTGGACCCATCACGAGCTAGGGATGGGGTGCTGAATGGAACAATTGTCAACAGTGTGCTATTCAGTTCCGGTCAGTCACGAGCTCAACTCATCTTGCCAATCCGCAACGATGCCTTCTTGCAAAACGGGGCTCATTTCCTGATTCAGGTAGGATATGTTTGTGAAAAAAATGAAGTAAATTGAGGTTTCTGAGATCTGACGTGAAGCTTATTAGGCAGTAAACCTGTTTTAAGTGAAGTGAAGTGACATACGGCCAAGTATGGTGACCCATACTCGGAATTCGTACTCTGCATTTAATCCATCCAAAGTGCACACACACAGCAGTGAACACACACACACTGTGAACATACACCCGGAGCAGTGGGCAGCCATGTATGCTGCGGCGCCCGGGGAGCAGTTGGGGGTTCGGTGCCTTGCTCAAGGGCACCTCAGTCGTGGTATTGAGGGTGGAGAGAGCGCTGGACATTCACTCCCCCCACCAACATTCCCTGCCGGCCCGAGACTCAAACCCGCAACCTTCGGATTACGAGTCCGACTCTCTAACCATTAGGCCCTCAACGACTTTTTCAGCACTGATAAGAGTAAGAAATGTTTCTTGAGCACCAAGTCAGCTTATTAGTATGATTTCTGAATGATCATGTGACACTAAATATGGGAGTAATGGCTGCTGCAAAATAAATCACTGGATTTAAATTGTATTTCAATATATATTAACACAGATTACAGTATTACTGTTTCACAATATCACTGTTTTAATGCATTTCTGAGCAACTAAATTCAGCCTTGGTAATTCATAAGTGAATTCTTTCAAAAGACTTAAAAAAGTGTAAGGCTTCTGGCTTCTCTTTGTCCTTCCTTCACTCTCCCTCTTTTTTTTCGGACCACAAAAGGAGATTTAAAAATTGTACGGACAATCCAATCCATTATATGGACAATTTTTATTATTTTTTTAAATCTCTTTTTATGGTCCAAAAGAGAAAGAAGTGTATACGATATTAGAACAACACAAGGGTGAGTACATGATGAAAGTTTTGGGTGAATTATCCCTTTAAAAGAATTAAACATTTCCAACTGACAGTGGTTGGCTTTTTGAAACTGTTAAAAACAGTCGTGTTAACAGGTGGTGGATTCATGTCTTTCATTAGTTGGACAGTGTGCAGTTGGTGAACATCTTCCCACAAATCCCATCTGTGAGTCCTCGCTTTGGAGGAGCTTTGAACATCTCTCTGATCATCACACCGGATATTGCTAATGGAGAGATTGGCTTCACCAGTAATCAGACAGTTGTGGCGCTGGAACCAGAAGATTCAAACGTCAGCTTGGTATAAAACACTCTCCTGGACATTCTTTTCTTTACATATTTCAACATTCTAAATATATATATATTTTTTAAATGGTCTCTTGTACCCTTCTGTATTCTTAAATGAAGAAATCATGTGAAAAATGATTTTCTCTGCCTCTAGATAACTCTTCAACTGAGGCGAGATGGGACGGATGGCCAGGCCGTGGTCTTCTGGAGTCTGCGGCCTGCTGGCGAGAACAGAGAAGATGTCACTGAAAGTGACATTTCACCTTTCACTGGATCGGTCAGGTTCCTCTCAGGACAAAGTGAAGCAGTGGTTAACATCACTGTTATGGCGGATAATATCCCAGAGATCAATGAGACCGTCATTCTTACATTAGACAGGTCTGTTTAACTTGTTATAATGACATTGAATTGTTTTAAAGTGTGATTTAAGTCCAAATACTTTTTGGATCCATTATATTGTATGGTGGATCAAAGTGTTGGTTGCCTTCTGAAGTTTTACCTGATGAGCCCTTTCAGTCTTTTCCTTTAACTGGGAATTAACTTGTAATCATTGTGCTGGGACACTCTTTGTCCTTCCTTCACTCTCCCTTCGCAGGGTAGAAACCGCTCGCTTTGTAGTGTACTTCGGGTAAGTGCGTACTAGAAAGACTGTGGCTTATTGTGTGCTGTGAATCAACTCTTTATGCTGAAAAGCATCCACTCTGAACTTTCAGGGGCTTTGTCTTAACGTTTCGATGGGGTATGTCTCTTTTATCTGGGTGTGTGAAATGAATAGTAAGAGTGTGTTTGTATATGTTGGGGATGACCACACTTGGATGCAGGCAAACGCTGCTTGTACTCATTTAGCACCTCATTTACGGAGTTCCTTTATCCTGTCCTGTAAAAACATCAGTGTTTGTATGCATGCAGCACATCCTCTGAAAGCATTTGTTTAGAACACTTCTCCTGCAAGCTCTTTGTCAGCCATTTTACTAATTATCTGGAGCCTTCAGTGCTGGCTCAGACCAAGCCAAGCTTGGTTTATACACAAGACAGACCCCTGCTGAGAAGGGAGGATATTGGGTTGCTCTAAAATATGACTTGTCAAATCAGCACAACCCCAAGCAATTTGAGACACTTTCAAATTCCGGCGTGACCACACTCATACATATCCAAAATATGAATCTGGCTAATAGTTTGTCATAGAATACTGGTAAACATATTTCCTTATATCATACATTTTGTGTCATATAAATCAGCCCGTACTGCTTTAAAACAAAACATGATTGTGCATTATAATCTACCATACTGTAATATTTCATAGTAGATTTTTTTCTGCTTTCCAATAATATAACTTTCCAGTGTCACTGATTGTCACCATATTGCTGTACAGGACAAATGTGGACAACCAGATACTTAAACCAGGTTTCACTAGCCGAGAAATTGTTATTCTGGAGAACGATGACCCTGGAGGAGTATTTGAGTTTTCACCAGTCTCCAAAGGTCCTTGGATTATCAATGTAAGACATAGTGTATTCATTCATTCATTCATTCATTCATTTTATGATAAAATTTTCTTTATTTTCGTATTTATTTACTATTATTTTTTTATTGAATTTTATAATCATTTTAGTGTGTAAACATCAACATTTTTAGTTCTAATTTTTATAAATATATAACTGTATATTTTGTAAATGGTCACCAGTATTAGTATAATATATTCCCTTTTTTCATTCATCAATACAGTCAGTAGTCATACAGATTGACAAATTAATGAAATATTAAATAGAATATTAAACTATTAGACTTTTAAATAGACTGTAGAATGACTGACCATTGACAAAGAAATGACAGTTATATTTTCATAAAAATTATAACTTAAAATTTTAATAACTAAATCTTGATGTTGAAATTACAAATAAATTCAGAATAAATATTATTAATAAAATAGTTGTTTATGTATGTGAAAACAAACATCAAAATGTAAAATGATTTTAAATGGAGTTGAGTTACTTGGACATGTCACATACATGTTTGGATGATTTTTTTTGGCTATGCAGGAGGGGGAAACAGTTGAACTGAGGGTGATCAGAGAGCAGGGGCAGCTATTAAACCAGCTCGTAAGATATACAGTGATTCCTTCTGGAAATGCTCAGTTTTATGGGGCCACGGGAATCCTAGAGTTCCAGCCAGGGGAGAGAGAGGTGATGGTGGCCCTGGTAGCCAAGCCTGATGGGATACCAGAGGTAAGTATTCAGGACTAATGATTAAGGCTCAATAACATTTATTATAATAATATGTCCTCTAATTAAATGAGCCTGTATTACATAAAGGATGATCTACGTAGTTACTCACTTCCCTTACTATTAGGACTTATTTAACACTTCACATATATTTGGACATGAACGTGACTTCTAAAAGATTGTCGATGTTTTGATGTTTTGTCTTCAGCTAGATGAGACATTCTCAGTGGTCCTTAGTAGCCACAGCACGCCAGCTAGTCGTCTTGGGAACCGAAGGCAGGTCAACATTACCGTGCGTAAGAGTGATGACCCATTTGGTGTCATTGAGTTCATTCAGCCTGGCTTAGACTTCACCATCAATGAAAGCCAAGCCATGGATACTCATTCAGGTACGGAGATCTATAAGCTACAGCTCTGGGTCACTTAACTTTCTTTTCTTTTAGAAAATGTTTAAAATAACATTATTATGTATGATAGCATCCTACCCCATTGCGAGAAGCAGGGGTAGGTTTGGGAACGCGTCAGTCTTCTGGATTCTTGAGCCAACCTATTCAGGAGATATCAACCCAGTGCAGGGTGAGATCGTCTTTGCTGAAGGGGAGTATCTGAAGAACCTCACCCTATTTTCTATGCCAGATGAGGTAAGCTTCAGCAGTTCACAATATCTTAAGTAGATACTTATGTTTAAAGGAGAAGCATATCTGTAGTTAAGATTATTTTTTTGTTTGATGCAGATCCCAGAGAAAACTGAAAATTTCACCATCACCCTTCTGAATACAACTGGTGGAGCAAGACTAGGAAACATTCTCAGTGCAAGCTTAAGCATTCGTGAGAATGATGATCCAATATATTTTGCCGGTATGTTTGTTATTCACTACAATGTACATATTAATTTGAAGACAAAAGGGGCTTTCGTACCAGAGGAACCTTTTTATAGTTCCTAGAACAATTGGCGGAAGTTCCCGCTTTTTGGCATGTTCGCATCGCAGGAACTACGAATGTATTTAGTTCAAGGAACTCCGTTTGGGGGAACTAAATTAGCTCCTACTTTAGAGTAGGGTCTAAAACAGTAGGAACTACCAGTGACGGAAGTGTACACTGATTGGCCAAATGCCTACGAAACACCAGCTACCCAGCATTTTTAAAAAGCAGTGTAAAAATATTTACTCCACGACATTTGTAAATTTGTAAATAAAGACATCTCTGTTAGCTGCTTCAGAATTCTTGCTGCCGGTGCGAATGCGACCAGGAAAATGGTCAGAGGGAGAAATTGGTTCTCTAGGAGCCACCATGACTACGCAATGTGAAAGCCCCTAATGCTGTGTACACACTAAAAGATTTTTAAAATCTTATAAGATCTTCAAAATGTCAGAGACCACAAACATGAGGACAAAAAAATCCTATATTTAACCGTTTTGCTCCTATAGTGTGTGATGTGCTGCGATGTGACAAAGACAGCACACCACACATCAACAGATTTTCAACCAGAGTCCCGACTGTGAACACAGGAAATCTCGCAAAATCTCTGGAGACTTGAGAATAAACAATATATATGTTTTAAATTGTAATTTTAGAACAAAGAACATACAAGGGCAATAATATATAAATTACATCAAATACAATAATAAACAAAAAAAACAATAAATAAAATAAAAAAGGAAAAGCAATAAGAACATTACATTTCCTTAAACAAGTATAAATAATTACAAATTATTCAAAGAATAGATTTAAGGCTTTAAAGTCCCAGTCTTTGGTAATGGCAGGAAGAAATTGCAATGATAGTGTCCAAATCCTTTTGTGCTGCGAAATGACTGCGTTTGTTATGCTTCCGTCTTCTGTCAGCTCGCTTTCTGATTGGATATTGTTTTGTTTCACGTGATAATCTGCAGATCATACGCGCGTTTGTCCTCGGGGTTCCCCCCCACACATCAGGATTTCTGATCGTAAATGAAGTGAAGTGACATACTGCCAAGTATGGTGACCCATATTCGGAATTCGTGCTCTGCATTTAACCCATCCAACATGCACATACACAGCAGTGAACACACATACACACCGTGAACACACACCCGGAGCAGTGGGCAGCCATTTATGCTGTGGCGCCCGAGGAGCAGTTGGGAGTTCGGTGCCTTGCTCAAGGGCACCTCAGTTGTGGTATTGAGGGTGGAGAGAGCGCTGGACATTCATGTTGAAAACATGTTGAAAATTTATGATTCGCGATCGGGGTGCCTCCGACGGTCTTCCGAGCAGATTCAGTCTCTCTTAACACACCACAGGAAAATCTGCTAAGATAATTTTTACAACCACCAAGATAAGAGAAATGAAGTCAGAATTGCAAGATATAAACTCGCAGTTCTGACTTTTTTCATAAACTCGCAATTGCGAGAAATCCCCTCAGAATTGGACTTTACAACTCGCAATTGGGAGTTTATATCTCACAGTCAGAATGGCAAGAAAAAAAGACAGAATTGCGATATAAAAAGTCGAAAAATTGCGAGAAAAGTCAGAATTACGAGATGCAAATTCAAAAAACGTCATAATTGTGAGTTTTTATCCCACTTTATGAATTTATGAGAGTTTATATTTCGCAATTCTGGGGAAAAAAAGTCAAAAATTTAGTTTATATCTCTGTAAACTCACAATTCCGAAAAAAAAGTCAGAATTGTCAGATAAAAAGTCGCAATTACCTTTTTTTATTTTTTTATTCAATGGCAGAACCAGCTTCCATACAGTGAGTTAAAAAAAAATTGTGAGCAATAAAATAAAGTCATAATGTGACATAAATTCGTATTGTGGGATATAAGGCAACAATTTTGAGAAGTAATGTTACAATTAAACAAAGTTTTGATATAAAGCCACAATTGTGAGAAACTGTTCAAAAGATTTGGGACATTAAGGGGGCAGTAATGACTGCTGAAAATGTGTATCTGTTTTATCATTGAATTTATTGATGTGGTATGTTATGCTGCTCACTGTAATAATATT
Source organism: Barbus barbus (assembly GCF_936440315.1). Lineage (NCBI taxonomy): Eukaryota > Metazoa > Chordata > Actinopteri > Cypriniformes > Cyprinidae > Barbus > Barbus barbus. Next base: position 21,156,549 of record NC_136734.1, on the reverse strand, counting down.
AAAACAATTTCTAAATTTGTTCTTCCTTTGTAATATTTTATAGAGCCTGTGGTTCAGAGGGTGCAAGAAGGGGGCGTGGCCAATTTCACCATTCTGCGAGCTGGGTCTGCTAACTTTATCACCACAGTGAAGTATCGTTTTGAGTATGGTGACACATCACCGGGAGACTTCACTCCACTGAGTAATGACTCAATGTTGGTGTTTAATTTTGGAGAGTGGATGAAGAACATATCGGTTGCGGTGGTAGATGACGACGTACCAGAGACAGATGAACCATTCTACATAGTTCTCTTCAACACCACAGGTTTGTCACGTCCTCAGCTTTCAATTAACCATATATTCAGTGCATTTTATGTTGCAAAGTTTTGGTCCCTTTCAATATGCATTGACTTTTGTATTGTGCTGCATTATTTTGGGTGACTTCTTTTACCAGCCCTTCAAATCCCCAACTTTTAAGTGCATTGTCTATGTTGCCCAATTAGCTTCATTAAATTCCCACTCCGTGAGACAAATACTGCTCTTCAGCTTTGCTCTGTAGAGGCAAAAAATCCACCCCATTAAATGTTTGTTTTGATTCGCACAGAGCTCTGTTGATTGGCCTTGACTCTCAAAAGCCCTCTCTAATCCTTTCATGAAAAGGGCTGGGTGACTGTAGAAAGTTAATTACAGAACTGTCCTTCTGCTGATCACAAAGCAAACCCACCAAGATTTTTCTGTCTGGACTCTGGAGGCTTTGTCTTGCCCTGAGGGATTCTGTTTAGATACATGTTGGGTGTTATTACTACATGAATCTGAGCTTTTGAGAGCATAATATGATTGCCATGGTTAGCTTATCATTCTACATGAAACACTTCTGTAATTGGTATGTTTAGCATAACAGTTACAATGTGTGAATGTTAAACAAATGTGCTGCCACAGATTTGAAAGCACAAGCATTTGCTAAATAGAAATTTGAAAAGGATTCTGCACAAAATGTTTGTTTTCTTCATTATAAAGCTTTCTGGATTTATGCATGATTGAATTTTTATCATGTTAATTTAGTTGCATGCTTGTGCTAGATTGCGACATTTTTAATGTAATTCTGTAATGAAATATAAAAAAAAGTTTGGTACCAATGAATATTCCAATAATCAGTAATCGTTTGCAATTGTTTGTTGTATACACTACCTTTCAAAAAAAAAATTTCAATAAATAAATATATTCTATTCATCATAGAAAAAAATGTGTCACAGCTTCCACAAAATATTAATCAGCACAACTGTTTTCAACACGGATAGTAATAAGAAATGTTTCTTGAGCAGCAAATCAGAATTTTAGATTGATTTCTAAATGATCATGAGACACTGAAAACTGGAGTAATTGCTGCTGAAAATTCAGCTTTGATATCACAGAAATAAATTGCATTTTTAAAATGGAAAACATTTTAATTTGAAGTAACATTTCACTTTTATATATTGAAGTAATATGTATATTTTCATTGTATTCAATTAATGCAGCAATAGTAAGCATAAGATACTTTTTTTTTAAATGTGAGAGACTATGAGAGTGATGCTGTACTTATGTGTGTTTGTGTATGGGTCTTGTCAGGTGATGCAGTGGTATATGGTCGAGACACTGCTACAGTGGTGATTGAGGCCAATGACGATGCTAATGGGATATTCTCTCTGGATTCCACTCAGAAACCAGTGGAGGAGGGAAGAACCAATAACTTTTAGTGAGTCTCCAATTCTTTAACCTCCAATTTACAGTTGAACCAGATGTAAATCTCATAGCACAGATTAACTTTAATTCAAATAAAACAACACTGTCTTTTAGCATTTGAAAATAAGTATTTATGTTCTACTCTCTGTGAAATAATGTTTCCTTTTGTGTCTCCAGTGTTCTTCGAGACAGAGGACACTTTGGAAATGTCACAATATACTGGCAGCTGTTTGCCAACAACATCCCCCTTGAACCTCACCAAGAATTTCTGAACACATCTGGTTCTATAGTATTTCATACAGGGGAGAAGACAAAACCTATTGTTCTTGAAGCCATCTCAGACAAGCTCCCAGAGTTCAATGAGTTTTATGAGCTCAGACTTATGAACATCTCAGGTAAAGTCAATATCAGCAGTCAATGTTTTAGTTTTATTGTTTATTGTTTTTAAAGGCCCCATGAAAGTATTGTTTTCTGGAAAAATGGAACACAGATTTTGACACATGCACTACACAAATTGTTGTCCAATCAAATGCTCTCTACACTGAGAATGTCCCTCCCCATTATATCACCTGTAATCAACTAAGTATCAAACTGTTTTTCAATACACAACATAACTAAAAAATTGGGATTATCCCTTTGAAAAGACCTGCACAGTGTTTCTGTGAAGCTGCACTTGTTCCATGAGTTCTTTAAGTTGTATAGTTATTTTGTATGTGCAAATATATTACATCTACATTTCAAACAATGTTGTCTTTAGGTGGCTATCCTGGTGAGGGAGGAAAATTGGCAGAGAAAGACCTCAATGCATCTGTTCTCATTCCCTTCAATGACGACCCATTTGGAGTTTTCGCTATTGCCCCTGAGAGCCTGGAGCGTGAGGTAGCCGAGGACGTCTTGTTAGTCAACGATATGTTTGATGTCACATCCTTCACCATACTTCGTCAGCAAGGCACCTTTGGAGATGTGCGTGTGGTCTGGGAAATCCTGTCAGGAGCTTTCTCACGTGGTCTCCCGCCCATGGAAGACATGATATTGATGGCCTCCTTTCCTCAGGCTGTAGAGCTCCGACCACATGCCAGGAGACGCCATGCAGGCACCGATGCATTCTTCTTCTCTGGACTTCCAGGAGCTTATGGATCCATCAGTGCAGAAACACATCTACAGGTTCCACAGAACCTGGCTAACTTTACTCTGTCAGTCTGGCTGATGCCCAGGCCTAATACAGATGGATTTATTGTTTCGAAAGGCAACGGAAATGGAACTATCTATTATGGAGTTCAGGTCCAGACTAATGAATCCCACATTACTGTTATGCTTCATTACACAACTGTAGGCTCTAACAGCACACAGGTGGCACGTGCTACTGCAACTAAATATGTAGAGGATAATACTTGGGTTCATGTGGTCATCGCTGTGGAAGATGGAATTATTGAGTTTTATCTGGATGGGAGCCCAATCCCTGGGGGGATTAAGAGTCTAAAAGGAGAAGCCATTGTAAATGGTGAGTAAAGCTTGTATTTTTTAAAACAATGTAAATGTGGACTGCAAAAGATGTAATTTGTCCCAAATATGTATATGTCCCGAATACATATTGAGTATAAAATGTTAAGTATATATAAATGTTGAGTATATAATAATAATAATAATAATAATTATTATTATTATTATTATTAATGTTATTGTTATATTATTATATTATTAAGAAGGTAAACAGTTCAAGGGGAAAAGTTCCAAAGACTTGGAACCTAAGCCATATTTAGGAATTGAGATTTTTTACCTTTTTATTCTACTTTTTATTTAGTTGAGTGTATATAAAATACATTTATAGTAATAATTTATGGCCCGGTTTCATAGACACGCTTAGACTAAGCCAGGATTAGGCCATAGTTCAATTAGGACATTTTTAAGTAATTTTTATAAATGTGCTTAGAAAAAAAAACATTACTTGAGTGCATCTTGAGACAAAACAAAGGCACTGATATGTTTTAAGATCAGTCAGGGCAAGTTTCTTTCAGTTGAAACAGCTCAGACTTACATTTTAGTCTAGGCTTAAGCCTTGTCTGTGAAACTGGGGGTATATGTTTTTATATATTTCATTATTTTAATTATATAAAAATAGTATGAATGTGTAAATTAATTAATTTATATAATATATTTCTAATGTATAATTATGTATAAATTAACATAATTTGCAAAAAATTATAAAGCATACATTATATTATATTGATTATTATTATTATTAGTAGTAGTAGTAGTAGTACAACTTATAATTATATAATAATTATGTATAAACAGCAGTGTCTCTTAAGCTCATCAAGTAATGAGCGTAATATTGTGAAATATTAATGCAATTTCAAATATTGATTTCCTATTTTAATATACTTTAAAATATGATTTATTTCTGTGATGCAGCACTGAATTTTCATCAGGCATTACTCCAGTCTTAAGTGTCACATGATCCTTCAGAAATCACTCGGATATCCTGATTTCTTACCAGTTTTGAGACTTGTGCTGCTTAATTTTTTATTTTTTTTTGGAACCTGTGATACTGTTTTCTTTGATTCTTTAAAGAATAAAAAGTGAAAATGAATAAAACACACAATTTCTATTTTGAATAAACACAGTTCTTTTTAACTTTTTATTTATCAAAGTATCCAGACAAAAAGTATCACAGGTCCCCAAAAAAATATTAAGCAGCACAACTGTTTCCAATACTGATTGTAAATGTGATTCATTTGACACTGAAGACTGGACTAATGATAGAGAAAATTCAGCTTTTCTTTACAAGAATAAATTATATTTTAAAGTATATTAAAATAGAAAGATGTTATTTTAAACTGCAGTAATATTTCACAAAAGTATTGTGTATTGACTCAAATAAATATCTAATTTATATTTTATAGAATGTATATGAAGTCGATAATATACCTGTGTCTGAGTATATCCTATTGATGCCACCCTCATTTTACGTCTTTATTAAAATCATTTCACATCATTTGCATCAAAGGCTTTTTTAAATTAATTTTAGCACCCCATATTTTACGATTTTAACAACTGCACTACAAATTAGGAAACCACTACTGCTATAATTCTTCATTTGGTGTTCCGCTTAAAAACTAATTCCTCATGCTTATGTTGGTCAAGCAATGAGATGTGGTTCCTCACCTATTCTTGTGGCCCATATCTAGTCTAGTGAGAGCCCTATGCCATTGTTTAGCTTTTCACAGAAAGATATGCTTGACCGAACATTGAGCCGCTGGACATTGTTAGCAGCACATAAAGGCAGCCGGCGCACTCTCGCTCTCTCTCACTGAAAACAATAGAACCCCTACTACGACTTTCCTGACATCTTTTATACCATCTTTAGTGAAGTGAATGTACACATAAACTGTATTGATATCTGAGATTGTCTGGTGATTATGGCCTTTGTTTAATGTTCTTGTTTGGGCTCCATGAAGCGTATTTCCTCAATTTGTACAGTTGTGTGCCTTTGAATGTCTCTCTGGTGGTCAGGAGGTTACTGCTTTAAGCTGGTGTAACCAATTAGGATGAACTCTACCTTTTTATTCCAATTTCACCGCTGTCAGATTTCTCTTGTTTCTCTTCATATAATGAGTTATCATTGCCCACTAGGAAAGCTATGTATATGGTGATTCGAAGGGACACAGATATGTCCCTATATTGTATTTCTCCAAAGACATTTCACCATGTGTTCTTTTTCAGTTTGCATTATGCACATTTATGATGCAGCTTGATTTAGTTTGGTCCATAAATCCTTAGTGAGGTTTATTGCTCATTCTAACCCTTAAGTATTAAACTTTGGCAGATGACTCATCCATCAACAGTTGTGTTAAATTAAATTAAAGAGGAAATGTTAGATTGACTTTTGACCAGTAAGCACCAGGGTGATGGCGCAGTGGATAAGACACATGCCTGCGTGTCTACCAATGTGTCCCTGAGCAAGACACTTAACCCCTAGTTGCTCCAGAGGCGTGCGACCTCCGACATATATAGCAATTGTAAGTCGCTTTGGATAAAAGCGTCAGCTAAATGAATAAATGTAAATGTAAGCAGCCATCTAGTAAAATACTCTAGCACTGCATAAAAACACACTAAAACCCCTCAGAAGAACATCTTATATTAACTTAGTGTGGCAACCACCTACAACGCTTTAGCATGGTTCGCAACAGACACTATTTAGGGTCCTAATATAATGTAATGTAATAATCCCAAACATTTTTTGAGATTTCAGGAGATATGCATTTATTTTATTTTATTACACATTGGTATAAGATTATTCTTTATTTTGCTCAAAATATTTAATATTTTATTCTATTTATCACATCTTATTGAGGAGAGGTGTGCTATTATTTTGAGTTTTCAAACTTCTTACTTTCAACTGGTGAAAAGGAAGAGAAAAAAATCCTTTAGACTTGCATTGAAAGACAAACCTGAACCCTATATTTAGGGACAAAGCTTTTTTGACATTATCCAGTAAACAGTCATCTAGAATACCACTCAGAACACCCTAGCTTTTCTTAGAAACACTGTAAAAATGAAACACCCTAGCTACCAAACTTTAACCTACTGCACAAGGATTTAGCATCGTATTCTGTGTCAAACATCTCTCACGTTATCTTCATAAATCCATCCATCTGAAGCATACTCGGGTAACATTTTATCACAAGATCTTCTGGGCCATATTCTAGGCCATTCTGGGCCAACATACAGCCATTGGGGTTGCAAGCCCAGATGTTTACCCAAAAAGGCACACCATCCATCCATCCTAACGCCTTGCATTAAATTCTTCCATACAGATGCTGCGCCTATTAGGATCGGTTCTAATCCAGATGGTGAACAGCGCTTCACTGGTCTTCTACAAGACCTCCGGCTGTACTCCAGCTGGCTCAACCGTTCCGAGATTCATGAGCTCCACAACCAACCAGCCAAGAACGACCTTCACAATGTGTCAGGGTACCTGACATACAGGCAGGAGGAGAAACTCAAGTCATTTTTAGTCGAAGTACGGGACGATCAAGAAGAGGAGGGTGAGGAGGTTTTCTACCTACAACTGGTGGCTGTTCAAGGTGGAGCCCGTCTACCAATTCCCAGACCTACTGCCATCCTCAGGGTCATGAAGAGTGATAATGCCAATGGACTTTTTGGCTTTACTGGTTCTTGTATACCAGATGTAGGTGCAAAAAATCTTTCTTATAATTATATGCTTTTGAGTTTTTTATTTTAAAACCAAAGATAAAGCAATGTCACTGTTTGGCATAAACACATAACTCCTATGCAAATGTCAATGCAAATGCAAAAACCCAAAGACTCATAACAAGAACTAATTCTGACTATGCAAAACATAGACGTCCAGGAGTGACATCCAGTGAGAAATCTGTAATGTTGCCTTACGGATAGCCTTCTGACCAGCACAATTAAGGTCTAATGAGTTAACATCTAACCGTATTATTTGATTAAGTACCCAAGTTGCTTCTTTGTCAGTGTTTGGTTAACCTTCCCTCCGAAAGCACGTAACGTGACCCCTAGTTGTGAGACCATGTCTTCATGTATATTTAATGTGTCTTCACACCTGGATGGATGGAGTGTGCATTCTTCTCTTCAAGGAGATTGGATGCATGGCATCTCCAATAACTTGTTCGATTAACAAGACAGATGGTCAGTGAATTCCTTTAGAGGAGGACCTCTCAACTACTGACAGAAAAGACACAGTAGCACATGCATTCTCTTATGCTCTCAGCAAATAGATAGAAGACTAAGCAGAGAAAGACATTTAACAACTAATTTCCTTTAATGATCATGTATCTCAAAATGGTCAAAAAATGCGGTTAGAGTATATTACATTTCAGCCTAACAACATCTAAAATGGTTAAAAATAAAATTCTGTCCTGAAATTCAATTTGTTGTGCTATTGTTGGTTTACAATGAACTTTATCCTTTCTTTATCAGATATCTGAGGAAGGCTCGATGATCTCCTGTGTAGTGGAGCGCACACGTGGTGCTCTGGATCACGTCTATGTAAACTACACCGTCACTCAGGTTGATTCACCCGCAGACTCGTCAAATGCATCTGACTTTGCCAATGCTACAGGCTCCATCCATTTCCTGCCAGGCCAGCGCTCTGAGGTAACAGAATCGACCTGTTAAGCAGTTATTATTAATGACCACAGGTCATTATAATATTGCCATTAATGTGTAATGGCTTGGCCACTGCAATTGCATGCCATTGCATTACATCTGTTCACATGATGACTGTATGTGATTAAATACAGAAATAAAATTTAAATTACGATCAAAACGTATATCAACCAAAAGTAACAATTGTATTAAAACAATAAACAATAAAGCAATATAATCAGAGTTAGAAAATTAAAACAAACTTGTTTTAACTAACAAAAAAATGTTTGCACTGATGAATGTAGCTGATGTCTTCATATTTTTTTATTAACAGCCAAACTGTAAATATATGGCTCCATCTAGTGGTGTTTTTCACCACTTTGATTAATTGACAGTGTAAATTCGCTAAGTAGAGGCAAAGCCTCACTCATAAATGCCTTTATATTTTATTTCTCTTGTCGCACAGGTTTTAAACCTGCTGGTTCTAAATGATGACCTACCTGAGGTCGATGAGCACTTCCGGGTTAGGCTGGTGTCAGCTGAATCAGGTGATGGGAAACCAGGTTCCACTCCTACCAGTGGAGCCAGCATTGACCCAAACAACTCCATCAACAATATTACAGTCAAAGCCAGCGATCATCCATATGGTAAATTGGTTTTAGCTTTATTCTATAGTTTATGCTGCCAGATGGTCATAGTTGAATCGTTATTAATGTAATTTCAGGCCTACTGCAATTTCAAACTACCCCAGTGCCTGTGGGTATGATCAGACCTGCACTAGAGGAGGCCCATGTGACTGTTCAAGAGGAGGCTGGTGTGGTCAGTCTGCTGGTGGCCAGAGCACAAGGACTGCTGGGAAGGGTGATGGTGGGCTATCGCACGTCTCCATTCACAGCTGCTGGTTCAGAAGACTATGAGGTACCAACAGTTGCTGATCATCTTTTTGGGGGGTTAAACTTTTTAAGTAAAATTTAGGGTCAGTTTGTTTGTTTACTCAGTCATTCATTTATTTTTTTAAATAAATGTATACTTTTATTTAGCAAGAATGCAATAAATCAAAGGTGACATTCCTAATGTAAAAAAACAACTTTAAACCATCTATTTATAAAATCCTAAAAAAAGTGCATCACAGTATCTACAAAAATATTAAGCAGCACAACTGTTTTTAACATTGATAATATTAATAAGTGTTTCTTGAGCACCAAATCAGCTCATTTAATGATTTCTTAAGGATCATATGTCATATTACAGGAATAAATTCAAATTAAATTTAAAAATATACTAAAAATAGAAATCCATTGTTTTAAATTGTGATAATATTTCACCATATTCATATTATTGACCTCAAGGTTTTGACCAGTGTTTTTGGTCTTAGCTCTCTTATACAGTCCAGCAAAAAGAGTATTTTTTCATTAACCAATATCCCCTAACAAAATTCCTTTGTATATTAAAATGGCACAATTCCTTTCCATCTTCTGACAGGACACAGAGGGATTTCTAGACTTCTTGCCTGGCGAGAGATTTAAGTACATCAATGTGACTATTATAGACAACTCGGTCCCAGAGCTGGACAAAGTCTTCAGAGTGGAACTCTATAATCCAAATGGAGGAGGTAAGAAAACTTGTCAGTTCAGATTGATTCTGTGTTCTCTCTTTTACTTTCTTGATTTTTCTTTCACTGTTTCCGCATGCACTGTCTCCTGTGGGCTCCATTCATGCTGTTTGGGCATGATTATGGAACATTCTGTATGATTTCAATATGTACTTTGTGTGATTCCTGTCTGTTCCTGTCTGTCTCCTGTGTGCTCCTTAAGTGGATCCATTTTTTGCAAGCGAAGCCAGTGGAAGTGGCGAGAGTGACACTGACTTCTTTCTTCCATCCTTTCACTATCATCATGGTAAGATTCTTTTTCTCACAGAGCTTTCTCTCACAGTTTACTTTTTCCTCATTTCCATCATATATTATATATATATTGATAGTATAAAGAGGCTCTTGAGTTTTATATAGAGTCAAAACTCCCTTCAGGTCGAATAAAAGAGGTTTTTATTTGTATTTACTATTTCTTAACTGCTTGAACTGCTCCTGCTTTGGCATTTCTGAGGCACTTTATGCCCCATTATCTGTCATTTGGGCCTTGGCAGATCTTTTAAATAATTATAATAATAATAATAATTTGTTACATTTATATAGCGCTTTTCTGGGCACTCAAAGCGCTTTACATAGAAGGGGGGAACCTCTTCAACCACCACCAATGTGCAGCATCCACTTGGATGATGCGACGGCAGCCATATAGCGCCAGAACGCCCACCACACACCAGCTTATTGGTGGAGAGGAGACAGAGTGATGAAGCCAATCAGTGTATGGGGATGATTAGGAGGCCATGATGGTCAGAGGCCAATGGGGAAATTTGGCCAGGATGCCGGGGTTACACCCCTACTCTTTTTCGAAGGACATCCTGGGATTTGTAATGACCACAGAGTCAGGATCTCGGTTTAACGTCTCATCCGAAGGACGGTGCTTTTTTACAGTATAGTGTCCCCGTCACTACACTGGGGCGTTAGGACCCACACAGACTGCAGGGTGAGCACCCCCTGCTGGTCTTTTCAACAGAACTTCTTTAACCAATGCTAATTCGCCACTTACTTTTTGTTTTTCTTTCTTTTGTTGATTTATTGCGTAATTGAGGTCACCCCTTACACAAGCTTTATATTGTAAGTGCTAGATTAAAAGCTGTAAAGTTTAAGAGCTGCCCATAACGGTCAAATCCCCAGACGCTGAATTGTAGACCCTGAGTTCTGTCAAGCTGTTTACATAGTACTAAGGCCTGCGAGCAATACTAGGAGAGACGTGGGAAAGGCAAATAGCCTTTATGTTTAATGTCACAGTTCACCACTGTGACGCTTCTTGGTGCCCTTCTTTAGGGAGTCTTTAAAAGTAGTAGTAGCATTAAAAAATGGTTCTACTTATTTTCTTCTTTTATATTATGGCTTGAATAATGATCAATCAACACAAACTCAGCACACCTGAGAAATCGATAGGTGCGTAGGAAAAACACTCCAACAACGATGTGGAATCCAATCAATAGAAATGATTTCTATAGAAATTTCTATATTTAGCATGGACTGATAGTGTGCAGGATCATTTTTATGGCTTGAATATTGATAAAATGTATTTTTGCTCTGAAGCTAACCTGGGCACTGCTGCTCGTATCATTGTGACCATCGCTGCTTCTGATGAGGCTCACGGCATCTTCCAGTTCAGTGCCGACTCTCTGACTGTGAATGGCACAGAGCCTGAGGAGGTCAGAAGTACTGTAGTACTGCAGGTCAGTCCTAGCTATAAACATGGATCATCATCAATGTGTTTCTTTTGTCCCATCTATGAATTTATTCAAAAAGTTCTTAAAAATACATTTATATTGTATGTTACAAACATTAGAATTATTTATTAGAAATAAAAATATCAGTATATAAATATGCAAACAGTATTTGAAAATGAGTCATGTGCTACAATAAACATGCAGAAATTATTTCATAGGCAAAACCTTGAAAAAAACATTCACTACCTTTGAAAAAATACATTAAATAGTTAGTTAACCCAAAAATGAAAATTCTGTCATTAATTACTCACCCTCATGTCGTTCCAAGACCTTCATTCATCTTAGTAACACAAATTAAAATTGTTTTCATGAAATCTGAGAGCTTTCTGACCCTGCATAGACAGCAACACAACTGAAATGTTCCCAGACCAAGAAACGGTGTAAGGACATCGGTAAAACAGTCCATGTGATATCAGTGGTTCAACCATAATTTTACAAAGCTGCAAGAATACCATTTGTGCACAAAAAAAACAAAATAAACAACTTTATCCAAATCACATCTTCCGCCATTATCAGGAGTACCTCTGCAGGTAAACAAAGCATGCGCGTGATGCTTCTGATATAGAACACATATGCTCTGAACCTTGTTTAAGTGCGGAGGAAAGTAATGCGCATGCGTCGTGGTGATAATGGCAGAATATGTGATTTGGAGGAGAAAAATTGTTGAATGAAGTTGTTATTTTTGTTTTCTTCTCGCACAAAAAGTATTCTCATAGCTTCATAAAATTACGGTTGAACCACTGATGTCAGATGGACTGTTTTACCGATGTCCTTACTACGTTTCTGGCTCTGGGAACATTTCAGTTGTGCTGCTGTCTATGTGTCTATGCAGGGTCAGAAAGCTCTTGGATTTCATCAAAACAATTTTAATTTGTTACTAAGATTATTATTAAGATTATTATTACTAAGATATTTTATCGATGTCTTTACTACGTTTCTGGGTCTAGGAACATTTCAGTTGCATTGCTGTCTATGGAGGGTCAGAAAATATAAAAAATATCTTCATTTGTGTTCCGAAGATGAACAAAGGTCTTACGGGTTTAGAATGACATGAGAGTGAGTAATTACTGACAGAATTTCATTTCTGGGTGAGCTATCCAAAACAGGTAAAATAGTATTGTTGTGAAATATTATTACAATTTAAAATAAGTTTTCTATATAAATGTATTTTAATTTTTATTTTTTTTCCTGTGATGGAAAAGCATTCCTTACTCCAGTCTTCACTGTCACATGACCATTCAGAAATACGCATTTTTAGAGTCATAAAAATAAAAAAATAAAGTTTATTGAAAACAAATTGTACTGATCAGAGAAATGTTAATGTTTAATATAAGTAAGTTTCCTGTTTTTCTCAGGTGATTCGTACTTTTGGCGCTCTGTCCAATGTGACAGTGTACTGGGAGGCAGATGCTAAGTCAGAGGGAGAACTTGTTTATAGATCTGGCAATGTGACCTTTGAGGTGGGCCAGACTGTTGGAAGCATCTACTTACTGATTTCCCAAGATGACATTCCTGAACTCGACAAGAGCTTCAGCGTCCGCCTCACTAATGTTTCCCATGGTCGACTCGGAAGGGAAACTACTGCCACACTGACTGTATTGGCCAGCGACGACCCTTATGGACTTTTTGCATTCTCTGACAGCAGTAAACCAATCCGTGTGCCAGAAGCAAATACTGTCATCACCCTGACCATACAGAGGAGAAAAGGCTTAATGGGAAGGGTGCGAGTGACATATCAAACACTGAGAGACACTGATGCAGCTCCATATAGCACACTGGGAGTGGGTCGGGCCAGTGCAGGGAATGATTTTGTGCCTGTTGTGGAGTCTGTGATATTCTCTGCTAATCAGAGTGAAGTAAATGTGACACTGAGGGTACTTGATGATGAAGAACCGGAGAGGGCAGAGTCTGTGTTTTTGGAACTCGTCAGTGTCACTTTGGTTGAAGGGCTGCAACCCAGACCAGGTAAAAATCACTTGGAACATATTGGAACACTCACATTATCTATGAAATGTGCATAGCAATGCTGGATTAAACAAAAACCCAGGATTTGTACTAAAAATAACTTTTGTTTTTTCAGTTGCTCTTTCCCCTCGACTTGGCCCACGGAGCGTCACAGTTGCCCAGATAATTATAGAGGCCAGCGATGATGCTTTTGGGGTGCTACAACTATCTTCCCCAGCAGTGAGCGTGCCTGAGTACTACGTCGGACCTATAATCAATGTAACACGTATTGGAGGGATTTTTGCTGACGTGTCTGTCAAGTTCAGAGCAGTTCCATTGACCGCTAGAGTGGGTGAGTTTTAATGACAATGTATTTCTGTTATTATGAAAAACCACCTCATGCAAGAGTAAAAACTTTTTTTGCAATATGGGAGTTTTTGTGAAATTGACGTTTTTCAATGGGCATATTTTTAATTCGCAATTTCAGTTTGCACAATTTGATGGGCAATGGAAATGCAGATAGTGAGACATTTTGCAGATAGCCGTTTCAAATAAATGTTCTTTTGAACTGTCTGTTCATCAAAGAAAAAAATACTACTTTATAAAAATCATATGTTTTTTAATGACATATATAGGTGAAGACTACAGTGTGGCCTCTTCTGATGTGGTTTTGCTGGAGGGAGAGAGTAGCAAGCCCATCCCTATCCTCATCATCAATGATGTGGTGCCTGAACTGGAAGAGACCTTCCGAATTGAGCTTCTCAACCAGACCACCGGAGGCGCTCTCTTGGGGGACCTTACACAGGCCATTATTACTATCCTACCCTCAGATGATCCATATGGATCTTTTGGTTAGTTTTTATGAATGGTGTGCTTGTCATGGGAGTTCAGTAATGAAACATGTTCAGTGTTCTACGTGGTGACAATTTGAAGAGATGTAATGTATTTTTGATGGTTAGTTTTTCAGGCTGCACCCATCACAATCGAGGAGCCAGCAGTGAATGCTTTTGAGGTGTCCCTACCCATAGTGAGGAATGCTGGAACTATAGGTGATGTGGATGTCCAATGGAGAGCCACAGTCAATGGTAGACCTGCCACTGGTGATCTGCGACCTTTGTCTGGTGAGGTCAGGTTTGCTCCTGGAGAAACCTTAAAGACACTGAAAGTTGAGGTTTTGGCTGATGATGTACCTGAAATTGAAGAGGTGAGTTTTGGTTTTTAAGCTTTGTAAGAATGTATGAAACTCTATATTACTGAAGTGTTTCTGTCAAATTCAGGTCATAAAGGTTGAGCTCATAGGTGCCACCAATGGTGGGAACATTGGGGCTGAGAAAGTAGTCAATATCATTGTTCCTGCCAATGACAACCCTCACGGAACCGTATACTTTGAGAAAGCAGCATACCGCCTCCAAGAACCACTGGAAGGGATCTATATTGCTAACGTTACAGTTCGAAGGAGGTAATGTGCCTGTTTTTCCTATGTCTTTAATTTTGCTTTGAATGGTATATTATGTTGCTTTTTTGTTTGTTTTTCACTGCAGTGGTGGTAACTTTGGCATGCTGGAGATCATTTATAGCACCTCTGAAGTTGATATTGTAAGCAATGCTCTCAGGGAAGGCAGAGATTTCCTGGTTTACTATGATTCTCCATTGGCTGGAGCGCCGTCCAATGCCCTCCGCAGACCCATCAACATCACCACAGACACAAACGTCTTGAATTTCTGTGCTGCGTTCTGCCTTAGAGAGCGAGCTTGCCAAGCTTTCAGCTTCACCAGCACCCCAAGAGCGAGTTGCTTCTGGGTAACGTCTGGGGCCAGACAACTGAGTCCTTCCCCACAAACTTTCACCTATTTAAAAAACACCACAGCGGCCGCTTCGCTGTTTAGCTCGCAGGCTGTTGCTGGGAGCGACTACATAACCATGACGGCTCAGACCGCAACCATTCTAGACAGATCGGGAGTTGCTAACCTCACTGTACCCATCTTGACTGACTCTTTGCCAGAAGTGGATGAGAGTTTTGTGATTAAAATCCTGAGCGTTAGCTTGGTCAACATGACCGCAACTACCAAGAACTTGCCAACGATACAGCAGCCGGACACAGCTTTGGTGACTATAGCGATGAATGGAGATGCATTTGGAATATTTCTGCTCTACAGCATTAACCCCAATGCCACACAAGATGGGCTGTATCTCGAAGTGAGAGAGGAACCAAAAACAACAGTGCTGCTGGTCATTGAGAGGAGAGGAGGCAGTATGGGACAGGTTACAGTGGAGTGGAAGTATGTTGGCGGCAGTGCCACACCTGGCGCTGACTTCAATGGGACAGGGGAGACCCTCATCTTCGCAGAGGGTAAGTCTGGTCTGCTTTGTGTTTTTGGTGGTACTGACAACACTTGTCAGTCAGAAGATTTACTTTAGCAAAATATGCTTTTTCACTCTTGAAAATTTTAACAAGAGTCATTTTTACCTTGTTACAATGTTCATACTTTACTCTGGTGGAATTATTTACATTACGTACCTTTGGCAGCTTAACTCAGGGATAGTGCTGCTTTGGTACTTTTGATCTTTGGTTTAATGCAGGGTCAAAAGTGTTGATAGCACCGTTTTTGTACAACCGACTGTTAATGGTGAAATACATTTCTATAATTCAAATAAACTAATATCAATCAAATAAATAAATATTGGTATATTATAAATGAATATAAATCATTCTATATAAATAAATAAAAGCCTACCTAAGGTCCATTTTTCATTTCAACACTGTGATGACCTTCTGTCTGTTCCTTGAAGGTGATGTAAAGAAGACCCTTGAGTTTGTCATCACGGATGACATGGAACCTGAAGACAACGAGACTTTACAGATTGGGTTAGTGAGCACTGAGGGTGGCAGCCGTATCCTTCCCAATTCGGACTCAGTCACCATCCTCATCCTGGCCAATGACAATGCAGCTGGTGTGGTGGGCTTTCATACAGCCTCAAGATCTGTCATCGTCAGAGAGGGTCTGTGTTTTTCGTTTTTCTCCACTTTGACAGTTAAGGCTTGTTCACACCACGAATAATATCCATAACATTGTGTCTACACCGGATGCGAGCGGCACGATGTGACGTGACAAAAGACAATAGAAGAGTTGTGTCATCTGCTACTTTAAATGCTCAATCAATGGTTTTTAATCATTCAATCAATCCATCAATGGTTTTTATCATTCATCAGAAAAATTCATAAAATTAAAATAATTCTGATTCCAACACCTTATGGTTATAGTCATCCCTGGTGTGAACAGGTTTTTAATTAAAAAATCATCATAATGTATTTATTTGTGCAATTTCTCAACAAGCAGAAGTCGTTTTAAGAGTAACATAAATGATTTAACTTCTGTTATGGGTATGTGCAAGTGTAGAGGCATTTTAAACATGTTGTAATTGGATAAT
This sequence comes from Barbus barbus, assembly GCF_936440315.1. Classification (NCBI taxonomy): domain Eukaryota; kingdom Metazoa; phylum Chordata; class Actinopteri; order Cypriniformes; family Cyprinidae; genus Barbus; species Barbus barbus. The sequence goes on along the minus strand of NC_136734.1, from coordinate 21,139,959 downwards.
TTGGCATCAGTTTGTGCTCCATAGTAACTAGTAACATAGTACAAAGATACGATGAGAGAAGAGGGATCTGCAACAGCTGCTACATTAGGGAAGATGGTTTGTGTCACCGTGCATGCATGACAGGAGACATGAATTCTATATCCCTGTTCAAGGAAAAGGACCTCACACACATCTCATTAATATTAGCTTCTAAATCAGTTGAGCGTTGTATTACTTGAAGTAAAGTTTGTTGAGGTTTTATTAATGGCAATAAACCCAGTGCAAAATCCATGTCTCATTATACCAGAAAATGGTTCATAAGTAAGGTTAGATGTTCATTGTATTCAACAGGTGAGAGTTTGTCTCTGCTGGTGGAGAGAACAACTCCTGCTATTGGAAATGTCACAGTGGAATGGAGGATCGAAGGCCCTCGAGTCTCAATGACTTTTACAGACACCACAGGAACTCTGTTTTTCTCTGAAGTAATGAATAAAAATGTTGCTTTAGCAGATTATTTGAGAGTTTCTTTTAAACTTTTAAATCTAACTAGTGAATTCAAAGGACAATGAGCGATTAATGTTCTGCCTCAACTTCTCTTTCAGGGAATGTTAAATAATACTATAGTGTTGAGGCTACTTGAGGATACCACACCAGAAGAAAGAGAGGAGTATAGAGTTATCCTATCAAATATACAAACCAAAGGTATTTATCAGAAACACACACAGGAATGAGTTCCTCAAAAGTTTAATGTACTGTATATTGCAAGTCATGTTACCATGTTTAGCAAGGCCGCTAAGATTTACTATTCTCATTTACTCTTAATATTTCACAGTTTTGCTTCTCTGGTAAATTATCTTGTTTTAAGGATGTTTACATATTTCATTTGAAAACACGTCAAAGTTTCTGATAAAAAATTTGAATTTGTACAGTGTTAACATTAGCTGTTATCTTGTCTTGTTCATTTGTTAATCACTCACAGTCTACACTTCAGCTTGATCTTAGCTTTTACTCCCATTTCAATTAACATTTTAAGAATGCTTTAGGATGTATTTAGGTTGTGCTTATTCTATGCACAATCTATTCTTTATTCTTTTTTTTAAATAACATAATTCTCTCAGGGGTTACCCAGACAGGCATGGCAGCTCTGCACGCTCAGGGTCGTGAAGCAGTGGTGAGCGTGGAAGCTAGTGACGAGCCGTTTGGTTTGCTCAGCATTGCCCCTTCATCCTTAAAAGTGACCACAGATGAGAAAGACACCACCATCAGGATTTACTTAAACCGAGAGTTTGGTGCATCAGGTTAGCTACGCTTGTAAAATCACTCAAACAAAGTGTTGTCTTGGAGTATGGGGATGTAAATATTGCTACTTTCCCCTACAGGTGTTATAAATATCAGCTATGAGACTGTGCAGGGCTCTCTGCAGGACCTCAGACAGACCGAGGGAGCTCTAGCCCAGCCAGGCCAGGACTTCAGACATGTCTCCAGTTCTGTGATCATGCAGGATGGACAGACATCTGTGTCCATCCCCATCACCATCTTAGATGTATGATGCTGCTGATCTAACATTGACTACATTCTTACAGTTTTCATTTTAATGTTAATGAATTAAGAATTATTTTTAGATGCTAATTAAATCTCAGGCAAATTGTATTAACCATAAGTGAATTAATCAAGAAATATATTTCTGTTTGTCGTTAACAGGATGACATCCCTGAGCTGCAAGAGTTTTTCTTAGTCAATATAACATCAGCTGTCCTCATAACCACCCTCCCAACTGCCCCTAAACTAAGTAAGATGATTAGACAATTAAGCAGATTGCTTTTCACTTTTCTATGTTAAATGAGTCACATTTAATTAGGTTTTAGGTTCTTCTTTCAAATATACTTTCTTCTTTAACTTGAATCCTGTTGCATTCTTTCATAGAGATTTACTATACATTGAAAGGTAATGGGATCCACACCTGTGCTTGATATGCTCTAGTGCTTTGTGCTTATTGTCATGTTGTCAGTGACATTTTATTACTAGAATCTGTGTTTGATTCTGATAACTGACAATATAACTGGCAGCTCACAGCAGTCTGAGCTCTATCATTCCCAAAGACACTCTGCACTCCTCGCTTGTAATCAGTGATTTGTGAAGACTGTTGGTAGAAGACTATTAGTGTTTTTTTGTTTTTTTTGTTTTTTTTTAGTAGATGATTTTTAATGTGGCAAATTACCTTGTTTTTTATTGTGTTTTTCCTAAAACCCAAAACATGCTTCCATTGCCCATAATCCTTAACCTTAAACTATTTTATTTAATTTAATTTTTATGATGTATTCCTGTCTTTCCAGATATTGAAGGCCTTGTAGCAGAGATCAGCATTAATGCTAATGATGGAATCCGAGGGATCATTGGCTGGCAAAACATAGAGTATTTCTGTCTTTTTTGTCTTTTTTTTTCAACTAATGTGAACCATGGTATCTTTCACTTTAATTCTGAGTAAAAATCTTTTGGTAATGTATGTATTTTCTCCTCAGCTATGTGATAAATGAGACAATTGGCGTGTTAACTTTGGTGGCATACCGTGATGCTGGGACGTATGGAAATGTGTCCCTGTTCTTCTATGCCCAGAATCTTGAGGCTCAGTTGGGTCTGGATTTCAATGCTACCCCATCTGTGAGTCACACACATTCTTTCTAGTTTTAAATATAATTAATTATTCAGCATGTGTTGTTAATAATTATTGACAATATATACCTACACAGATGATCCATTTTGTGGATGGAGAACGGCACAAGTTTATCGAAGTCCAGATTTTAGATGATGCCATTCCTGAAGGGGATGAGATCTTTCAGTTAATTCTAGCAAATCCATCGGCAGGGCTGCAGCTGGGAGAGAACACTACAGGTCTGGGATGCTGGGAGACACTGAACATTCATGATCGTCCATGATCAGTGCAGTATAATTTCTCTCTAATGTGTTTTCACAGCTACCGTGACTATTCTGGCCAATGACGATGGCCATGGAATAATATCCTTCAATAACAGCGAACATTTCCTGCTGAGGGAGCCCACCTCTGTGTCAGGTCTGGGGGAGAGTGTAGCCAACCTCTACATCATACGAGACCCTCCTCAGGGTGTATTTGGTACAGTGACGGTCCAGTTCACAATCACTGATGTCAATGGATCCCTGTACACTGATGATCTCACACCTTCCTCTGGCTTTGTGGTACTTGAGGATGGAGTTAGATTCAAGGTACAGTATAAAAAGATCTTACTGAGCAAATAAAATTTTATGAAATAGTTAGTCAAGCATAATGACAGAACCCGGTCTGTATAAGCTGAGAAAATACATGTAGGAACTAGTGTTTTGTCAAAGAAAATAGTCTTATATTTGTCTTTTAGACTTTGGAGATCTGGGCTGTTCTGGATGCTGAGCCAGAAATGAATGAGACATTCACAGTGACTCTGTCCAACCCTACTGGAGGTGCTCGGCTGGGAGACTCACTGCAGACATTCATCACTGTACTGCAGAATCAGGCTCCTCTAGGACTCTTCAGAATATCACCATCATTTAATAGGTACATTCATAGTCTGTTCTAAACAAGCTTGTTAGACCCATACAACCCCTGCTTCTACTGTATTTGTGTATTGTCCAGGACTCTAGACACCTTGACAGTGGAGGAGCATGGTGGTACGGTGTACCTGACTGTATCTCGCAGTAATGGGTTGGAGTCAGCCGTCAGCGTGGAATGGGAGACCCGTTCAGGAACAGCATTTGGCATGAGTAAGAAATGACACCACTAAGTTTATTTTGGTGTAAACAAAAACTGTTTGACCACAGATTGTTTAATGTATTTGTAGGAGGAGAACAGCCAGTGTTGGCTGTGTATCAGTCTGTCAGGGATAGCTTGGCGTCAGTCTGGTGTGCAGTGCACAGTGAAGACTCTGCTGTGGTCCTGAGGCTGCTCAGAGGTCCAGCTCAGAACAACGCTGTGCTCTACAAATGGCAGGGTGTCTTAGTACCTGTGGAGGTATGCTCTGAATTCAGTTAAAGCACGTTGTATGTGAACTCCTTTGCCTGTTCTGTTCCCCTCTGTAATACCAGTTGTTTCCCATTTAAGATATATTGTCCTATCTTATAAAAAAGGCATAAAAGGACAAAAAAAAGCTCAATGCTCTGTGTTTTGGTTGAAGTGCACTCAAAAAATGCACTCAAAATTTTAATACTTGTTCAGTTTCCATAACTATATCAGCTAATGCAACAAAATTGTATTCACTATAATGTTATACATATAATCATACGGTGTGAATTTAGTTCGTTTTAGTTTTTAACAAACAATATGTTTGGGTAAAATTTACAGTTTTATTTAATGTTAAGAAAACCCATTTGCAATTTGTGGACCAATATCATATGAAGTTCAGGCAAAGATTGGTTGATTAATTGATTAATCTGAACTAATTTTAACATCCTTTTTTGTAATTAAGTTATATTAATTTGTGTATTTATTTTTTATTTTGAAATGTATTTATATTTTTTAAGATTGTAATTATTCATCATACCTTGTCAATGCAAGACAATAAGTATTATTTTTATTTGTTTGTTTTTGTTTTTATTTTCTTTCTTCACTTCTTTATTCCTTTTTATCCCTTTCATTCTGTTTCTCATAGTTTGTCAGCATCCAGAATCCCAGCTCTTGTGTGGGTTTTACAGTAAATGGCTCGAGCTATGTGGCAGTTTCCCATGCACACAGCACTGTATCATTAACTGCAACAATCAGTTTATTTCGCCTTCAGGCAGACCTCAACCTCACTCAAGTTAGTATGCTGCCAGTTTATCTTTTTATTTAGCTGCCATCGACAACAGCTGTATTTGTGCTTATCCTGTGATACCCATAGACTTGTGATTCATCTCACTATGGTCAGATTTGTATTTTCTAATGCAGTGTATTTGTTCAATGTTGTCCCCTTTTTTAGGAGCAGACTCTTACTGTGAACAGTTTTAGCGTTAAACACTTCTCCACTGAGCTCCAGCAATATTTGATTGCTTCTAGTGAGGTAAACTCAATCTGACATGTAAAATACAAACATGGAGTTCTAGTTGGAAGCATTAGTAAGAAATACTTTATTGAGATCAATCCACTCTTGTCTTAAGATTTTTGTGTGGGATGGAGGCTCATTCTCTCTTCATCAAAGTCTTGACTTGCAAGACATTACCACAACCGTACCCTTCAGACGAGGCAGCAGCAATGTACAGCACCTGGCTGTGTGCAGGAACAGGACGTCATCGGCATGTTTGATATACCAGTGGACTAATGGACGTTTCCAAAACCCTCAAACCTTAGAAGTCAGTGCTCGAGTCAAGCAAGTGGAATCATTTCAGATGGGAGGAGATACATTCCTCCTCGTCGTTACTGAAGGTATCATATACAGTCAGTAGCACTGTTGCAGTCCAAGAGTATTTTAAATTTGAAGATGTTTTGACACTGTGATCGTGAAATGAGCATTGCTCCCCTGTATCAGTATCTAACGTTCACATTGTCTTTATTATTCACCATGAAAAGGTCCAAGCTCAACATGTGAAGTGTTTATGTGGGGTTCTCAGCAAAACTTCTTCCAGCAGACACAGTCCATCCCGTTTCCAGGCCTCTTTTCAGTCCACCCCTTTACCCCTCCTTCCAGAATATGTGAGTTGCCAGACAATATCGTGCAGTCTGTTTAAATAAAATCAAATTTAGTGTGTTTCCACTGTTGAGCGTATTTTTACCCATATTTAATCTTTACCAAAATTATATGCCTTAGTTTATTGGTATTTTAATTTGCATGCAATAATAATAGCACTTGCGAAACAGAATTGTATTGATATTCCTCAAAAATGGTTGGGGTCTGGTTATGGGTTGGGTTATGGATAATGTACAGACTGTTTCTTTCTTGCATGTACACCACCATTCAACAGTGCCATTTATTAATGTATTTATTTATATATTTTTTTCTTAAAAAAAATAATGCAGGATTATTATTATTAAGGATGCATTAAATCAAAAGTTATATTAAATACTTTTAAATAGATTCCCCCCCCCCTGTTCTATTCTGCTCTGTAGTTCTTTTGAACTTTATTTTTGATTCCTGAAAAAAAAGTATCACTTGCACAAAATAATATAGCACAGTCATTTTGTTTGCAAAAATTTAGATTTGTCTTGTCTCACTTATATATTTAACTATTTGTTTGCCTTGCAAACATATCTAGTGTGTAGGCTTCTTGTCATTTACAGTATCATATACAGCAAAACCATCTGTACTGAGAAATTAGATTGACAAGTTTCTTTGTGTCTTAGCTAACCTGTTGCTTGCGGGTCTAAGAGGTTCAGCCTTGTACTCATGGAGGTCAGATCTGAGGCAGTTTGCTGAAGTACTGAAGTCTCCGTCTGCACAAGAATTCCTGTACCTTCCTATTCCTTCTTTCAATTCTACCAAGAGTCTTATCATAGCCAGTGGAGAATCAAGCTCTGTTGTATATGAGCTGACCTCAGTGTCCAACCAATCTGACTTCATCCACAAGTATGTTACCATTCCTAACAAAAAAAAGTTTGATTTCTATATTTAAATGTTTGTCATTATTATTAATATTATTATTCTTATTATTATTACTGTATATACCTTTTCTAGCAGTCTAATGCTGATGGTCATTGATATTTCCTTCTCTTATCCTCAGTTCAGGAGAGCTGTTTTTCCAACCTGGTGTCCGTGAGCTAGAAATAGCAGTGAATGTGATTGATGATGATGTTCCTGAGGAGGAAGAGCATTTTCGTGTCAGCCTGAAGAACCCCAAAGGAGGGGCAGAAATTGGCTTTCGTGGTCAAGTGACCTTGTTCATTCCAGCTAATGATGATGCTTATGGGATTATAAGCTTTGCACAGGTATAACGATCAGAATACATTGTGTGCTTCACAGATGCTGTTATCTGCACAGATGCTGTTAGCTGAATATACAGCTCAAAAAACCCAATGTCATGGCATGATCTTTAATAGTGTAAATATGAAGTATTGTCAAATTTAAATTCAAAGACTGAACATTTTACTTACTGAAGATGTTGGTGCACATATATATTTATATACAGAACTCTTTAATGCGGGAGGTGGATGAGTTGGAGGATGATAACCCTGTATCTCTGAGCATTGAGAGGAGGAGAGGCAGGTTTGGCAGACTAACAGTACACTGGAGTGCCTATGGTAGTCTGGATGACATTTTTCCCACTTCAGGAGTGGTGAGAACTGCTGCTTTCTGTTTTGTAATTATTTTAGTTATAATATTTGACCAAACTGCATGTTTTAAATAGTACATTTTGTATTGCACTGTCATTCCAGTCCAAAATCACAACTCTAACTATAAGCTGCCATTTGTAGCAGTTACATTTGTAATTAAAATGCTCAAGCAACTGTTTACAAAAACATTGTACTATTTAAAGAACCTGTTATTCAAACCTATTATATAAACCTCCCAATTGGGACAACAAAATGTCAACATATGATATAACCACAATGTACTATGAATTACAGACCTCTTTACACCCTCTCCATCTGTTTTCCATGTAGGTGACATTTTCTGAAAGCCAGGCTCTTGCTACCATCTCACTGAATGTATTAGCTGATGATATTCCAGAGTTGGCAGAAAAAGTCGCCATTGTCCTGACCAAGGTCATAACGATTGGGATAACTGAGGAATCCAGAGGAGCCATGATCGACCCTCAGCGTGCACAAGCAGACCTCACTATTAGAGCGAATGGTTCACCCTACGGTGTCATTGGCTGGCACCTCGATTCCCAGTACTTCATTACGCCAGAACCTCAAAGTAATCCATTTGTGCTTAACTTTGTCTCATTTGAACTTATTATAAGCACAACAATATAATGAACAGCATTTGAATGGTTAAGATAGACAAAAAACATTGCCGTGGTGTACTACCACAATATTAAGTCAACATGTCAACATTTCCTGTAATCCAAATTACTGATAAGAAATATGTACATATTTCCTAGTCATATGCTTAGTCTTGGAATTAGTTTAGGAATTTCGTTTTTTTGTTGTTTTTGTTTTAACATAATTGCCCCATTCATTACAAAATGAAAATATTGAATATATTGAAATACACTGATGTAATTATTTAAAATTTGTATTTCCTTCACTTCAGAGAGCCCAAGCAACATTACACTAAGTATTGTGAGAGATCAAGGAGCATCAAGGGATGTATTAGTTTACTACACCACCAAAGCAGCCTTCCACCTGCCACCTGTTAATCAGGCTAGTGAGGGAACTGACTATGTAGCCAAAGAAGCCACAGTCATCATGAAAGAGAATGCTACTGTTATTTTGGTATCTCTTACCATCTTGCCGGTGAGTATTACAACCCATCTAATCTGACTGCTTCACTGAGATGCCATATAATAAAGATCTTCAGAATGTTAAATTGATTCCTAGTAAACAAGTCACAGTAGTGGTTGAAAATGCGTGTTGGTGATTTAAAATATGTAGGTTTAAACCCTGATTACGTAATTTACTGATTACTTAAATTTGTAGCTAAATATTTATTTGAGGAAAATTCAGCTGTGCAATCACAGGACGAAATTACATTTTTAAATATATTACAACATAAAAGGGCTATTTTGAATTGTGATAATATTTCACAATATTATGTTATATTATGTTTTTACTGTAGTTTAGATTAAGTAAATGCTGCCAGAATATATGAATGAATACATGAATCGTCTTGCAAAAGACATTCCCAGTTAGTCTCAGGTCACTCAGTCTGAGGACACACTATGCTGAGGCTGATGAGGAGACAGATTGACCTCATACAGCACAAGCCAACCGCCAGTTACTATCACCACCACAGAAACGCCACTTTATTTTATTATTTTCTGTTTGTTCCTGGAATAGATTGTGCCTTGCAAATTGCAGTGGTCGTTAGACATTTTTGCATATTGTCCAGCCTCAAAAACCACATGTTGAATTTGTTTGGGCTGAAAGTTTATGACTCAGACTACTGACATAAATCAGCATGTTCTTAGAATGAATTGTACTGAAGCTTTTTGGATGCTTCATAAAATCTGCTAAAGAAATTATTCCTTATGTTAAGATGTATGAGGTCTCTAAGGGGTTTTAACTTATGCAGTATGTGATATGCATGCAGGTAAGGATTAAAATTGGATTAATCCCTGGATGGTATACGGTATGTGTGTTTGCTTTTAGGATGATATTCCTGAACTGGCTGAGACATTCCTTGTAAACATCACTAGAGTTGAACTTTTGGGTGGAGACACAGCTGCAGCTCAGCCCAGTGTGAGGAGACCTGGTCTGGAGATAGCTGAGGTCACCATCCAAGAGAATGATGATCCAAGAGGAGTCCTTAGTTTTAATGTCTCTAAGGTTGATTTACAATTAATTCTCTTTAATTATGTTTTTGTACCAATTTTATTATGAATGAAGAATGAACACCCTTTGACAATCCCTTGTTTTTTAGGATGTTTCTGGGGCAGTGCTGGCATTTGAGGTACCATCACCTGGAAACATCCTTCGCTTGGCTGTCATGCGAATGGCCGGTAGATCTGGTAGACTGGTGCTTTACTGGGAGGCGCAAACAGTCACAGCCAACACTGAAGATTTTAGTCCTTCCTCTGGAAACCTTACCATTCAAGATGGACAGGTAAAGATTAACATCAGAAATATATATTTTTTTAATTTAATATGTCTCTACTGTAGCTATTTTGAAGTAGTTGATTCAGCAAATTATGGTGTGTTTTGCCAGATTGTTTTGTTGGAAATGTCTGTAAAAAGCTGAAGTGGAACATAGAACAAGAATGAATAATGTGAACTCTTTTCTTTAACAGGCAGTGGCTTATATTGAGATCACCATTATTGATGACACAGTTGTGGAGTCCACAGAGACGTTTATGGTGAAACTGGTTCGAGTCATTGGAGGTGCAAGGTTGGGGGACGAGACAGCTGTGGTAATCAGCATCCCGGCCAATGATTCACCTTTTGGTCGGTTCGGGTTTGAAGAGCTAATGGTAAATAATATCTATAAATATTAGTTTTATATTACCATTTTGCAGCCTAGCCTATGTTTTAATTGTTATTCTTGTGATAGTTGCATAATCTTACATTTATATGCTCTGTGAGTGGTCCACTCTGGATATTGGAGTCATATCTGTATTAACTCTAAAGTAACTTTTTATTTGAACTTCTTTTTTGTATTTCTTAAACTTTATTTGGTAAGATGCAACACAGTGTTTACTTAGTTTAACTAATGCCATTAGGTTCTGATACCTTTTAGGTTACTTTATAAAAGCCATAATCAGCTCGACTGAAAATATGGACCATAGTAACATGCTTTATCTTTCCCCAGGTCTCTGTATCTGAGCCTCGGTTCCTAAATGACCCAGCTTCTATAGCTACACTGACCGTAGTGCGTAGCTCAGGAGGTGAAGGAGTGGTGCATTTGATATGGCTTCTGCAGGAAGAGGGCAGAGATGACCTAAGCCCTCGTAATGGAACTCTCATTTTTAATGGAGTAAGTATGGGTGGTGAATATGAATCAGTGGCGGCTGCTGGTCTTTCAAAGAGGGGAAGCTCATTTTCGGCCTACATCATAAAAATTGTCCATTTATTTATACGTAAATGCTGCCATCGTGTGCAGTTTGCTAGCTGGCTAGTTCACCGCCTGGCCTACTGTATGAATGAATGAATGAACAAACGATCTAAAAAAAACATTAAACTTGATGGAGGAAATGTGGGAATTAGGTTAAACTGAAACAAGGAATGTGGTGTATAATTGTGTGAAATGTAAAATGAAAATTGGCCAGCAATTTCGCCAAGCAAATATCAAGAAATAGGTTGCAGCAGTTTGTCTTTTGACTACACTTGCAAAGTCCACTATGGGACTGAGCTCGAATCAGTCTTGCCAACTTCTTTCGATGGAAAGTAGCTAAAGCCAGTTTGAAAAGTCGCTAAATGTCGCCAGATGACGTCATGCGCTAATTGGCATATTCATTAGGTCATCGCGTCATATTGCCTTTTACATTTGTTTGTCTCTCTGTGCTCATACTGTATTTTAATGCAGCCAAATTCTCAATAAAACTGTTTTCCTTTATATATTTACTGTTTATGTTGTCAGTCAACGGGATAAATATGAAATAGTGACTGAAACGCAGCCCTTTAAGAATACATAACCAGCTCTCCCTCCCAAGAAGTTAGTATGCACAAAAATCCTAATTTATAATCGAGCCGTCGTCTGATTAAATCAAATAATACATACAAGATAAGACAAGACAATTCATGTGCTGTGGTTTCGGCTATATTTGCATGTAAAATTAGAGAAGCAACATAATATCTATTTGAACTGAACGCGCTGCTTCTCTCAGCCGCTCACTGAACACGCAACGGCGCTCACTCACGCGCCGTTGCGGCAGTACCAGCGATCACAGAGACTCGCTAAGGTTTGTCAAAACAGTCGCTAGATTTGTCGCTAGTCACTTTTGGGGAAAAAGGTCGCTAGGGTGGTCTGAAAAGTAGCTAGGGTGGTCTGAAAAGTCGCTAAATTGGCAACACTGGCTCGAATAGCTTCAGCATCAGCGACTTCAAATAGGACACAATCGCTGTCAATCAAAAGGAGATGCAGTCTTTCGACAAACCCTCCAATCATCACGCAGAAGCCCGGAGTCCAGCCCCGCCCACTCCTCCATTCACCCCCAGAGACGCTGAGCGTCCGGGGGCGGGACATAATCGCAGCATTTATCCAATGACCGTCTAGTTTTGATGCACTGAAAAAAACTGTTCAAAGCAGCCCCATAGAAGTCAATGGACGCTGGGCTTCAACAGGCAAATACACTGATGCTACGGGAATATATGAGAAGGAAATCGAGTCACCTGCTATATGCAGCTGATTCTGAATGAACTCGTCTTCGACATGAACGTGTTCTAACGCATTTTTAATCAATAAAATGTTAACACAATAGTACATGTTTGACCATTAATTTTTTGACATTATAGGGGAAGCCGAGCTTCCCTTGCAGTCTTAAAGAAATCCCCACTGATATGAATATGACTATTCTCTTAAAGGGATAGTTCAACGAAAAATGAAAATTCTGTTATTAATTAATGTCATTCCAAACCCGTAAGACCTTTGTTCATCAGAACACAAATGAAGATATTTTTGATTAAACCAGAGAGCTTTCTGACCGTCCATAGAACGCAAGGGAACTATCATGGTCAAGGCACAGAAAGGTAGTAAGGACATCGTTAAAATAGTTTATGTCACATCAGTGGTTCAACCGTAATTTTATGAAGCTACGAGAATAGTTTTTGTGTGCAAAAAAACTAAACAAGGCGCAGCACGTTCTACATAAACAGCACCACACGGATTCGTGGTGGTACTCTCGTGGAGGGTCTGAAAGCTCTCGGATTTCATCTAAACTATCTTAATTTGTGTTCCGAAGATGAACGAAAGTCTTATGGGTTTAGAATAACTTGAGGGTGAGTAATTAATGACAGAATTTTCATTTGTGTGAATTATCCCTTAAATTAATTGAACAGCACGTTTACATATCCCACAGTGAGATAATCACAGTTGTTAAATTGTTTTATTGTTTGTAGACTGAGTCAAAGAAAACTCTGGTGGTTCAGGCTTTGGCCGATGCTGTTCTGGAGGGAGAGGAGAGATTCACCCTCCAGCTGCTCTCTCCAAAGAATGAGCCTGTCATTGATCCAGTTAGAGGTTTGTCAGCATATTATCACTATTGTTAACATCTGGGAAACAGTTATTGTTTCTTGTCTTCAAACATTTCACTATTTGCACTTTTGCGGTGTTTCTCTTACGAATGTTAATGTTTCTCTTTTTCATAGGTCAGGATATTTTAGTATGTATTGTGTCTTTTTTTAACAGGCCGTCTTTTTACAGCAATTACTTTTTCTTTCCATCAGGTATTGCCACAGTTGTTATTCAAGCTGATATGGGTGCCCTGGGAACTGTAGGAATAGCTGATTCCAGCAGAAATGTTTTGATTGGCGAGCCAAGAGACAATTACAATGGAACAGCTCTGGTCAGGTAAACTTCTCACCTTCTCCAACCAACAGAGGTTACTGGATCTTTAATTTCTTCACCATTGGCGTCACCAAACAGAATTCACAAACAAAAATACCAAAATGTATTTCCGAAATACTGGCCTAATCTGAAGATTAATTGTGTCCTATCAATTGCAGTCTCGTAAGAGGCCCAGGCATCTTTGGTGAAATTGAGATCTTCTGGAACATCACCACAGCTGCAGATACAGAGTTTGAGGAGACCTCTGGCAAAGTTGTCATGAAAGACCGCCAGTCTGCAGCTACATTTCAGCTGATGGTAAAACAGATGAGAAATACACATGGTCATTCTAAAGTTTGGGGTTGGTAAAAATGTAATGTTTTTGAAAATCTCTTACGCTGACCAATGCTGCATTTACTTGATAAAAAATACAGCAATGCAGTAATACTGTGAAAACAGTAATATTGTGAAATATTATTACAATTTTATTTTAATAAATGTTAAAATGTAATATATTCCTGTGATGGCAAAGCCGAATTTTCTGCAGCCATTACTCCAGTCTTCAGTGTCACATGATCCTTCAGAAATCATTCTAATATGCTGATTTGCTGCTCAAGAATCATTTTTTGTAGTTGAAAACAGTTGTTTTACTTAAGATCCATCATACTTTTTTCAGGATTCTTTGATGAATAGAAAATTCAAAAGATTAGATATGGCTTTAGTGTCATGTTTAAACAACCCTTGCTAAATAAAAGTATTAATTTCTTTAAAAAATAAAATAAAATCTTACTGACCCCCAAACTTTTCCCATGTAAACTATAAAAAAATTCTTAGACTCTTAAAACTCAATTGAAATTGATTCCCTCTCCCTGTTCCTGCAGGCACTGGATGATGAGATCCCAGAAGAAAGACGTGTATATCAGCTAAGACTGAGCTCTCTAACCCCAGGCTCAGCAATCAACCCTGACAGACAACTTGCCACCATCACTATGGCTGCCAGTGACCTTCCCCATGGGCTCTTCTCCTTCTCCCAAGCCTCTTTGCGTGCCACTGAGGAGGACAGAGCTGTGAGACCCCTTGCATGACATTAGCACTGATGAGACACAATCCACAACCAGAGGACTATGTGTTACTGCCTGGTCCCCTTGACTGGGAAAGTCATTGAAACTTTTTAAAACTTCCATAAAGCAATAGCCTAGCAACCATTGATCCAATGACAAAAAAAACACTGGAAAGTTTTCTTTATGAAAGTCTTTGTGTCACGATTAATGAGCCCAAGGTTTCCCAGTGTGCTTATTTAGCATAATGGAGTAGTTCTGAGGTAATAAGACTGTATTGAATTTAAAATTGGACAAACAGGGTAAGTTCTGGCTATGCAAAGTTAGCTTTGATCATTACAGTTTTCCTAGTATCAATTATAGGAGATGGGAATAGTGATATCTGTGAACTCACTCAAAGGTAGTTGATTCTCCAACATCGTCTTGTCTCTTACCAGGTAAACGTGACCATTGTTCGCTCCATGGGTCTGTTTGGCAGCGTGTGGGTCAGTTTCCACACAGAAGGCAGAACTGCGATCAGTGGACAGGATTTTGGACAGTCCTCTGGTCGGCTGCTCTTCAGGCCTGGGGAGAGCTCAAGGGTCATTATGCTGACTATACTCGATGATGACCTTCCAGAAGGACCAGAGGAGTTTTTCCTCAACATTACACTAGTAGAGCTTCTGAATGCCAGGTAGAGTTCAGCCTGCACTCTGAAACACAAGTCATGTGGTAGCTTGAAATAGCATTAGCTAGCTACTTTTATGCATACTGCAAATGTCTTTCCATTTTGTTTTCAGTTCAGTGGATTTTACAGTGAAAGAGTACGGACTACAGATTGACCAGCCTCCGGCTATTGGCAATCTCTCCTCCCTCATGGTGATTATCCAGAAAAATGACAATGCTGAGGGCATCCTGGAGTTTGACCCCAAATATGTCAACATCACTGGTACTTTTATGCATTCCTTATTTTTTTCCTCAGATCTTTTAAAGATTTTAACATTTTTTGGTAAATTTCTGGCCAATAATTATTTTAATTTTATGGATGACAACCGATAAATGGTCAATTTTAAAGAATAAATATATATATTTTTTTAATTATTATTTTTTTAAATTTTGGTTTTAATACAATTATTAGTTTTAATTGTTACAAGTAAATTTAGACATCACAACATTATCATGTACAGTATGAACATGAAAAACAGAGATTTATTTTGAGAGTTAACTTTTAATAGTTGTCTTAGAATGATTTTAACATCTAAAGAATTACACTAAATTTAAATTGAATTAAATAGAAATAAAAACTAAATATAAATATTTTTAAAAAGGGTAACAATGACAGAAGCATATTGCAAAATTATAAAAACATAAAATTAAAAAAATATATAAATATTTTTAAATATTATATTAGTATATAAATAAAATAACACTGGTATGTAAAAGTGCATGATTCATACATATAGTTGTTGTCAGTCTCTCCAATTGTTTTTATGTCTCAGTTGAGGAGGATGTAGGAATTCTGTCCATCCCTGTACTGAGGCGCGTTGGAACCTATGGGCAGGTCACAGCAGAGATTATCTCCAAAGGTTTGACTGCTCAACCTGATTCAGATTACATCCTGCTCAATGGCTCTGTCACCTTTGAGCATGGCCAAACCCTCAGCTATATCAGTGTTTCCATAGTGGATGACACAGAGAGGTAAGGATGGGGTTTGTTAACTTGCTATACATGCTCTTATTGGATATTGGTTGAGTGGTTGAATATTGTATTGTTGATGAGGTTTGTGAACTTGTAGCATATTTCATTTAATAATTTATTTTCTTCCACCCAGTGAATTTAATGAGATATTTGAGATGCAACTCACCGCTGCCACAGGAGGTGCCATACTTGGAGCTCAGCTAATTGCACGAATTACAATTGCCAAGAGTGACTCGCCAAATGGTGTTGTACGATTCATCAACCAAAGCGCCATCACCATTCCAAACCCAAACAGTACCCTCAGACTGACCCTGTATGTAGAGAGAGTGGACGGGCTGCTGGGAGACGCCACGGTGAGCCCTGTCTAGACTATGACCTCACACTTCCAGACCCATAAAATATAATTTAATTTTTTTTACATGCGAGGCAGCACTTGAAGGACAGACAGACCCTAAACTGGATTTTTCCATTGATTTGTGTGTAATTAAAAATGTGGTAAATAAGGATTATAGAATATTTTGATAGATCAGAACATGATCTGTGAGGTGATCAGTACAGACCTTCATTTTACATTTTAGTTAGGAAAATAGACAAAAGGATTTTTTGCAGTCATTTTTCAAGAGTTGATTTAACAGTGATAATGTTGATCATTTTATCTGGAAAATAATACCAAAATATTTTTTTCTGCTAGATTTGGGGTTCCCCCTTTTTTCCTGTAGCAAGATTTTGATTTGTATTTTTTTATTCTCTCAAAACTGGCTTCAAAGCAGTGGTGGCCAGTATTATTTTATTTTATTTTAGTATTAAGTTTATTTTTCTTTAAAGATGTGTCTAAAAGCTTTAAATTTAACTAATTTTAATGAAAAGAAGCGACAAGGCTCAGAACTGTTTTAATCGCACTTTATTTTAGGTGGCCTTAACTACTGCGTACTTACAACAAAAAATATGTACAATGTACTTATTGTGTTCATATTCTATTGCAAAACACTTTTGCTGCTATTGAGGTGGGATACAGGTAAGGTAAGGGACATGTTTGGTGGTATGGGTAGGTTTAAGTGTGGGTTAAGGTATAAGGGATGGATCAACAGTGTAATTATAAATGCTATTACAGATGAAACTACATATAGGTATTTTTAAATGTACACAATAAGTGCAGTGTATCAAATTATTAAATTAAATTTAAGTACATAGTAGTTAAGGCCACCTAATATAAAGTGGGACCCTGTTTTTTTTTTTTTTTTTTTACAATATTTACAAATGGCATTAGGTAAGATTTTTGATGCCATTTTAGGTGACTTCCTGTGCGGTCTTAAAGCAATCACCATGGTTTCAATGTGTCCGCTTGTGCCATTTCCTCTTCCTCTGTTGTCTCCCTCAGGTAACATGGCAGATACTAGGTCCAAACTCAAATGAGGTTTTACCATCAGTAAACACAGACATTGGTGAACCAGTGAACGGGACGTTTAGTTACAGAGACGGGGAAGGGGGTGTACGCAGCATTGAGTTGAAGATACTGCCTCATGGTGAGGTGGAAGTCACAGAGAAATTCATTGTCATGCTCAGTATCCTCTCCGGAGAGATGGGTGTTGATCCCAGAGCAGGATCGATCGCACTCACGGTACGTCCTCGTCCTGCTCAGCACAGAAAGTGATGACATCTTAAATGCAAAAAAGTAAACTGTAAATACAGC